>NC_053392.1:109202464-109505886 GCF_905171765.1 Bufo bufo | reverse complement strand
TACCCACGTTCTGTTATATCGGGTAGGAACTACTCCTGTCTATCTGAGACAAAAGAAGAGAGTTTAGACACTCGTCTGCCTTTAATAGCGGGTTTTGTGTTTTCTTCCCACAGGCCTTTTATAGGTGATATAGTGGGGCCCGTTATAGAGGTGGCCGTAGTGTTAAGTACTAACGTTTACAATGTTGAGGGGGTTTTTTTCAGGGAGGGGGGGAGGGAGGAGGTTATGTTTTATTTGAAAGCACACACTGTATATGAACGTAAAGGTATTGGTCTGCTGACTGTATGTAAGATGGGCTACTGCTGTATAGGCTCACCGGGTGCTAGAAACCTAATAGATATATTTGTGTACTTCCTGATATCTAAGTATGGCGGGGAGGGTTAATGTGCTCAGTTGGAATGTGCGCGGGGTTAAGGATGTCATAAAAAGACGAGCGGTTATGGATTGTTTAAATCAACATCAGCCGTTGGTCTGCTGCATGCAGGAGACTCATCTCACCTCTGACCAGATTCATCTGCTTACTCCTAAGTGGGCAGGACATTGCTATCATTCCACTTTCTCGTCCTATGCAAGGGGGGTGAGTCTCCTGATACACAGATCAATTGCATTCTCTTGCATCACTAAAAAAGTAGACAAAGAGGGGAGGTACGTGTGTTTACATTGTGTGATATATGCAACTACTTGTATTCTGGTGGGTGTGTATATCCCGCCGCCGTATTCACCTGGGGTGCTTAGAGAAATATTGCAATTTATAGCGGATATGCCTGACGCTCCTGTATTATTAATGGGGGACTTTAATAATGTTATTAATTATAACTTGGATAGGATGGGGGTGGGTCAAGCTTCCCATACAAATGGAATATCTCCTTTTGGAGTTTTGATGCAGGAGGCTATGATGTTAGATTTTTGGAGGCTAAAGAATCCATCTGTGAAACAATTCTCTTGTTGTTCAAGTACTTATAATTCACTATCTAGGATCGACCTCATTGTTGGAAATGCACTTATGGGGCAGTATATGGGAGCCATACAATATCTGCCGCGCAGGGTTTCAGACCACTCACCGGTGGTAGCGGCGCTGGACTTTAGTGCATCACGTAAACGTGGTGGTGGGGGTTGGAAGTTTAATCCTTACTGGCTGCCTCTCCTGCCGGATGCTGGGGGAATTGGTGTAAAACTGGTAGAATTTTTCCAAATTAATCTTCCGTCCGCGTCTAGATTGATAGTATGGGAGACTATGAAGGCATTTTTGAGGGGTCTGCTCATTGCAGAAGTCAATAAAAAGAAATCTGAGTCTAGAGCGCGCACGCAGAAGTTAATTGCGGAATTGGAAGGAGCAGAAGTAGAATATATTTTGGGACCACAGGAGGAGACTAGGGATAAATTGAAGGAAGCCCAGCAGAAATTAAATGACCGGTTATTAGAACAAGCAAAAAATAAACGTTTTTTCCAGAAGCAGTCCTTCTATGAGGAGGGGGAGAGGGCAGGTAGACTTTTGGCATTGGTATCTAAGGCTCAGTTGCAGTCTACGTACATTGCGGCCCTAAAAGACGTACATGGTGTTGTTCAGAAAGAACCGCCTAATTTGCTCCAGGTCATGCACTCATTTTATTCTACACTGTATAAATCACGGCTGAGTGTTTTAGACACAGAGATCGATCTTTTTCTGCAACCCCTGAAATTAGGCACGTTATCAAATGAACATAGGGCGCAGTTGGATGGCCCAATTACCATGCAGGAGTTGGAAACCGCATTAAAAACAATGTCCAATAATAAAGCCCCAGGTAGGGACGGCCTGCCGGCTGAAGTATACAAGCGATATTCTGACATTTTACTTCCCCAGTTGCTGGAGGTCTGTAATGAGGCTAAGCTGCAGGGACGGCTCCCTGGATCCATGAATGAAGCAGTCATTGTTCTCTTGCCTAAACCAGGTAAAGATATACTTGAAGCCGAATCCTACAGACCCATTTCTTTACTCCCAGTTGATGTTAAACTTTTAGCAAAGGTGTTAGCAAATCGTCTGAACTCAGTGATAACTACTCTAATATGTCAAGATCAAGCAGGTTTTATGCCAAATATGTCAACAGCGGTTAATATCAGGCGTCTGTTCCTGAATATTCAAGCAGCACATGTCCACACCTCGACCGCGGCGGTCGCATCTCTTGATGCGGCCAAAGCGTTTGACAGTGTGGAATGGCGCTATTTATGGCTAGTGCTCAAGAAAATGGGTTTTGGAGCCGAATTTATTTCCTGGGTTCAACTGTTATATGCATGTCCTAGAGCGACTGTGAGGGTTAATGGCGATTTGTCTGACCCATTTATGCTTTTTAGAGGTACGAGACAGGGGTGTCCACTGTCGCCGTTACTTTTTGCGGTGGCAGTGGAGCCCCTGGCAGAGGCACTGAGAATGTCAGCTACGGTCAAAGGTCTCCAATACGGACATAGAACAGAAAAAGTGGCGTTATACGCTGATGATTTGCTCCTATTCATAGATGACTGGAGGACTTCTCTTCCTGCTGCGATGGAAATCATTAATCGATTTGGGACCATGTCAGGATTAGTCATCAATTGGTCAAAATCCGCCCTACTACCCCTAGATAGTGAGAGTACTAGGCCCTTATCTGATACAGGAGGGTTGCAAGTAGTGTCATCCCTAAAATACTTAGGAGTGTGGGTTACTACGAATCTGAATGATTATGAGCGTCTGAACTTAGTACCAATGCTAGGTGAATTCAGGATGAAGATAAAGGCCTGGAGCAAATTACCTTTGTCAGTCATTGGTCGTGCCAACCTCTTGAAAATGATACTAATGCCAAAACTCCTATATCTCCTTCATAACGCGCCGGTTTGGATTCCGTTAAGGTTCTTTCATACTATAAATGCAATTTTCAGAGACTTGATTTGGAGGGGAGGTGTGCCGAGGATTAAACTTTCAACCCTGCAGAGACTTAAAACACAGGGAGGTTTGGCGGTGCCAGATCCATGGTCCTACTATATTGCAGCCCAGTTGCAACATCTTAGGGGATGGGGAGACGAGTCTAGACTGAATAGTTCAGGCCGTATTACTCAGCATTTAACATTACGCACTTGCTTATTGTCTGCTTTGGAGGATGGATCTTTTAGTTCCCATGGTGCTCAATACCCTGTGTTATCCATGATACATAAAATATGGTGGAAAGCTAAAGAGAAATTGAATATTTCGGGGTATATTACACACACGCCTATATGGCCAAACCATTTATATCCTGAATTGGATAAGGTTAGTGGAGTACAGCAGTGGAGTCAATATGGGCTGAGTAAGATGGCTCAACTGTTTGTGGGTGGGGCACTGAAAGGTTTTGAAGTGTTAAGGCAGGAGTTCAGCATCCCCCATAGATGTTTCTATGTATATCTACAGTTGAGACATGCTATTCAGACCCAAGAAAAGAGGGGAAAGATACGGCAGGCAGCTAGATGTGTTATCAATGAATATACTGCACGAGCAGGGACCACTGGTGGGGTGATTTCCCTTTATTATAGCGCGCTCAGGGAGGAGATTGATAAATCCAATCCATTACAGCTGTATGACAAATGGAAAAAGGATATTGAGGGCTTGACGGAGGAGAATTGGGAGAAGACACTCAAGGATTTACCAACATTGTCACTGAGCGAATCTTCTAGGATTTCTCAATTGTATCTTCTACATAGGGTTTATAGAACACCTACATTACTGTTAAAAATGGGCTATAGGAATGATGATAAGTGTCCACGTTGTAATGTATCGGGTGCAAACTTGATCCATTTAATGTGGAACTGCCCACGGTTAAGGAGGTATTGGGTGGAGGTAATGGAATTCATCAATAGAGTCTTTCAGGTGGATTTGGAGGTTAACCCGTTAATTTGTTTAATGGGCCTTGTGGAAGTGCCTAGGGCTATGGGAAAAAGGAGAATGGCTATTAAGAGAGTACTATACCAGGCAAGAAAGTGTATAGCATTTCACTGGATAGATGAGATGGCGCCCACCAGCCAAGAAGTAGTGAATAGGGTACATGCATTGATTAAATTGGAGGAATATGTCTACTTGAAAAGGGATTCAAAAAAAAAAATTTGAAGCAGTTTGGTCTCCATGGATCTCATATTATGAGCTGTCTTAGAGATGACTGTATACTTTGAATGGAATGAAAGGTTTAAAGGATAATTGATATGGGTGAATGGTAGACTGTTGGATGATGATTGATATTCAAATGCTTACGTCATAGAGTTATGTGTGGATAATAAGAATCTATGAAGTTATATGGTCCGCCCCAGAAGATGAAAAGGTGATGCCTTAAAAAAGAATACCATGAACTTGCATTTATGGACCATACCTTGAACTCTTCTTTCAAGTGACTGTGCTTTGGGAAAGGGGGATGGGATGGAGGGTGGGGGGGAGGAGGGGGGAGGGGTTATAGTTGTGTATTTGTTTAATGCACTTTCTTGTAAAACCAAAATAAAAATTACTTGATTAAAAAAAAGATACGCCTCTGTCGCCATGTCCGTAACAACCAGGTCTATTAGAATATCACATGACCTAACCCATCAGGTGAACACCGTAAAAAAATAAAAATAGTGTCAAAAAAGCTATTTTTCTCACCTTACTTTACAAAAAGTGTATACCAAGCGATCAAAAAGTCATATGCACCCCAAAATAGTACTCATTAAACTGTCATCTCATCCCGCAAAAAATTAAGCCTTACCTAAGACAATCGCCCAAAAAACTAAAAAAACTATGGCTCTCAAAATATGGAGACACTAAAAAATCATTATTTTCAAAAATGCTTTATTATATAAAACTGAAACAAACAACATATTTGGTATTGTCGCGTCTGTAACAACCTGCTCTATAAAAATATCACATGATTAGAGTTCAGCGGACACCTGGATGTTCGGGTTCGGCAGGTTCGGCCGAACTTGAAAAAAAAAATTCGGGTTCGGGAACCGAACTTGACCCCGAACCTCATTGAAGTCAATGGGGACCCGAACTTTGAGCACTAAAATGGCTGAAAAAATGGCATGGAAAGAGCTAGAGGGCTGCAAAAGGCAGCAACATGTGCTTAAGAGCATGGCAAATGCTCTGCAAACAAATGTGGATTGGAAAATGAATTAAAAAAACATAAAAGATCTTAAAAAAATAAAAATTAGGAATGATGTAGGAGGAAAAGGTTGAGAAGGCGGTGAATGGGTGGATGTGGCCGCGTAGGCTCACGTGACGGTCTAGGTGGAAGCGGCGGCGAAGGAGGAATAGGTTGCCAACACAGATGTGTGTTATTTTGCATTTTTACATAGGGGTATCCCCCAAAATATTGGGACATATAAAAAATATAAAAAAAGGAATAAGTACACTTGAGTACAAGGATGGATGGTTGAGGCTGTTAGAACTGTCTATTCTGCACAAGGTACAGACTACAAGTCCTGAACGATCCAAGCCTGGTTCATTTTAATGAACGTGAGCTTGTCCACGTTGGCTGTTGACAGGTGGCTGCGTCTGTCTGTAATGACGCCTCCTGCTGTGCTAAATACACGTTCAGAGAGTACACTGGCTGCAGGGCAGGCCAACACCTCCAAGGCATACAGGGCAAGCTCTGGCCATGTGGACAATTTGGAGACCCCGAAGTTGAATGGGGCAGAACCATAAGTCAGTATGTGTAGGCGTGTGCACAGGTACTGTTCCACCATGTTGTTCAAATGCTGCCTCCTGCTAACACGCTCCATATCAGCAGTTGGGGCCGGTTGTTGCGGCGAGGTCACAAAGCTTTTCCACATGTCGGCCATGCTAACCCTGCCTTCTGAGGTGCTGGCGCTGACACAGCTGCGTTGGCGACCTCTTCCTCCTCCCCCGCCTGTAGACGCGCATCTTCCGATCACGCTCCAGTGAGGGAATTAAGGACGGCACATTGTCTTTGTAACGGAGATCCAGCAGGGTGGCCACCCAGTAGTCAGCACACGTTAAAATGTGGGCAACTCTGCTGTCGTTGCACAGGCACTGCAGCATGTAGTCGCTCATGTGTGCCAGGCTGCCCAGAGGTAAGGACAAGCTGTCCTTAGTGGGAGGCGTATCGTCTGCGTCCTCCGTATCCCCCCAGCCACGCACCAGTGATGGGCCCGAGCTGCGTTGGATACCACCCCGCTGTGAACATGCTTCATCCCCATCCTCCTCCTCATCCTCCTCCTCCTCGTCCTCCAGTAGTGGGCCCTGGCTGGCCAAATTTGTACTTGGCCTCTGCTGTTGCAAAAATCCTCTTTCTGAGCCACTTCTAAAAGACTGGCCTGAAAGTGTTAGAGATGACCTATCTTCCTCCTCGTCCTGGGTCACATCCTCTTCCATCATCGCCCTAAGTGTTTTCTCAAGGAGACATAGAAGTGGTATTGTAACGTTGATAACGGTGTCATCGCCATGTTGGTGGAGTACTCGAAACAGCGCAACAGGGCACACAGGTCTCGCATGGAGGCCCAGTCATTGGTGGTGAAGTGGTGCTGTGCCGCAGTGCGACTCACCCGTGCGTGCTGCAGTTGAAACTCCACTATGGCCTGCTGCTTCTCACACAGTCACTCCAGCATGTGAAAGGTGGAGTTCCACCTGGTGGGCACGTCGCATATGAGGCGGTTAGCGGGAAGGCCGAAGTTACGCTGTAGAGCAGACAGCTGAGCGGTGGCAGGATGAGAACACCGGAAGTGCGCACAGACGGCCCGCACTTTATGCAGCAGCTCTGACATGTCGGGGTAGTTGTGAATGAATTTCTGCACCACCAAATTCAGCACATGCGCCAGGCAAGGGATGTGCGTCAAACCGGCTAGTCCCAGAGCTGCAATGAGATTTCGCCCATTATCGCACACCACCAGGCCGGGCTTGAGGCTCACTGGCAGCAACCACTCGTCGGTCTGTTGTTCTATACCCCTCCACAACTCCTGCGCGGTGTGGGGCCAGTCCCCCAAACAGATCAGTTTCAGAACGGCCTGCTGACGTTTACCCCTGGCTGTGCTGAAGTTGGTGGTGAAGGTCTGTCGCTTACCGGATGAGGAGGTGGTAGAAGAGGAGGAGGAAGCCGAGTAGGAAGAGGAGGCAACAGGAGGCAAAGTATGATGCCCTGCGATCCTTGGCAGTGGAAGGACGTGCGCCAAACGGCTCTCCTCCTGGGGCCCAGCCGCCACTATATTTACATAGTGTGCAGTTAGGGAGATATAGCGCCCCTGGCCGTGCTTACTGGTCCACGTATCTGTGGTTAGGTGGACCTTGCCACAGATGGCGTTGCGCAGTGCACACTTGATTTTATCCGATACTTGGTTGTGCAGGGAGGGCACAGCTCTCCTGGAGAAGTAGTGGCGGCTGGGAACGACATACTGTGGGGCAGCAAGCAACATGAGCTGTTTGAAGCTGTCCGTCTCCACCAGCCTGAATGACAGCATTTCAAAGGCCAGTAGTTTAGAAATGCTGGCATTCAGGGCCAGGGATCGAGGGTGGCTAGGTGGGAATTTACGCTTTCTAACTAAGGTTTGTGAGATGGAGAGCTGAACGCTTCCGTGTGACATGGTGGAGATGCTTGGTGACGGAGGTGGTGTTGTTGGTGGCACATCCTCTGTTTGCTGGGCGGCAGGTGCCAACGTTCCTCCAGAGGCGGAGGAAGAGGCCAAGGCAGCAGCAGAAGAGGGGGCAGGAGGGGCCTGAGCCCTTTCTTGGTTTTGAAGGTGCTTACTCCACTGCAGCCCATGTCTCGCATGTAGATGCCTGGTCATGCAGGTTGTGCTAAGGTTCAGAACGTTAATGCCTCGCTTCAGGCTCTGATGGCACAGCGTGCAAACCACTCGGGTCTTGTCGTCAGCACATTGTGTGAAAAAGTGCCATGCCAGGGAACTCCTTGAAGCTGCCTTTGGTGTGCTCGGTCCCTGGTGACGGTGGCCAGTAGCAGGCGAACTGTTTTGGCGATGGCTGCTCTGCTTTTGCACCCTGCTCCCGCTTTTGCTATGCTGTTGGCTTGGTCTCACCACTGCCTCTTCCTCCGAACTCTGAAAGTCAATGGCACGACCTTCATTCCATCGTCCCCTGCATCGTCTTCCACCCAGTCTTCCTCCCTGACCTCCTTTTCGGTCTGCACACTGCAGAAAGACGCAGTAGTTGGCACCTGTGTTTCATCATCATCAGAGACGTGCTGAGGTGGTATTCCCATGTCCTCATCAGGAAACATAAGTGGTTGTGCGTCAGTGCATTCTATGTCTTCCACCCCTGGGGAAGGGCTAGGTGGATGCCCTTGGGAAACCCTGCCAGCAGAGTCTTCAAGCAGCATAAGAGACTGCTGCATGACTTGAGGCTCAGACAGGTTCCCCGATATGCACAGGGGTGATGTGACAGACTGATGGGCATGGGTTTCAGGCGCCACCTGTGCGCTTTCTGCAGAAGACTGGGTGGGAGATAATGTGAACGTGGCCACCCAATTGACTAGCGCCTGTACTTGCTCAGGGCTTACCATCCTTAGAACGGCAGTAGGCCCGACCAAATATCGCTGTAGATTCTGGCGGCTACTGGGACCTGAGGTAGTAGGTTCAGTAGGACGTGTAGCTGTGGCAGAACGGCCACGTCCTCTCACTGCACCAGAGGCTCCACCAACACCACCACGACCATGACCGCGTCCCTTATTAGATGTTTGCCTCATAGTTAGCGTTCACAAAGCAAAGTAAAAAGTGGTTAAGTCTGTTAAAAATAATTAACCGCCAATAAAAACCCTGATGCACTCAATTTTTTTTAAAAATCTATATGCACCTCAAATCCCAGATGTGCAGTATATCAGAGGATTTTTTCACCCCAGTAAGCAAAAAGCTGTATTTCTGGCCTAAATGTGACACTCACTTATGCACTTCTAATCCTAGATGTGCACTATATGAAACAGATGGTTTTTTTTCACCCCAGTATGCCCCAGTAGGAGAAAGCCGCATTTGTGGCCTAAATTTCACAGTCACTTATGCATGTCTAATCCAAGATGTGCAGTATATCAGAGGGTTTTTTCACCCCAGTAAGCAAAAAGCTGTATTTCTGGCCTAAATGTGACACTCACTTATGCACGTCTAATCCTAGATGTGCACTTTATGAAACAGATGTTTTTCTTTCACCCCAGTATGCCCCAGTATGAGAAAGTCGTATTTGTGACCTAAATGTGACACTCACTTATGCATGTCTAATCCTAGATGTGCAGTATATCAGAGGGTTTTTTCACCCCAGTAAGCAAAAAGCTGTTTTTCTGGCCTAAATGTGACACTTACTTATGCACGTCTAATCCCAGATGTACACTATATGAAACAGATGTTTTTTTTATTAACCCCAGTAAGCAAAAAGCTGTATTTCTGGCCTAAATGTGACACTCACTTATGCATGTCTAATCCTAGATGGGCACTATATGAAAAAAAGTTTTTTTTTTAACCCCAGTAAGCAAAAAGCTGTATTTTTGAACTTGCAGATATCCTGTGCTGGTGCACTATCGTTGCATAAAATGGCTGCCGATTAAGTATTGATATTGACAAACTGAAGTAAAAAAAAGTTCGTTTTCAGCAGTAGTTGGCTCAGGGCAGGCTTAAAAAAATTGTGCACTGCACCCACAAAGCACATTTGCAGTAGATCGCTGAGTAAAAAATGCAGTTCTTCATAAGATTTCTCCCTGATCTCTCCCTCACAGCAGCTGCAGCCTCTCCCTACACTAATCCGAGCAGAGTGACGGGCGGCGCTACGTGACTCCAGCTTAAATAGAGGCTAGGTCACATGCTGCAGTTGGCCAATCACAGCCATGCCAATAGTAGGCATGGCTGTGATGGCCTTTTGGGGCAAGTAGTATGACGCTTGTTGATTGGCTGCTGTGCAGCCTTTCAAAAAGCGCCAAGAAAGCGCCGAACACCGAACCCGAACTTTTACATAAATGTTCGGGTCCGGGTGCCGAAAAACCTAAAGTTCGGTACGAACCCAAACTTTACAGTTCGGGTTCGCTCAACTCTACACATGATCTAACCTGTCAGATGAACACTGTAAATAACAAAAAATAAAAACTGATCCAAAACAGCTATTTTTGTTACCTTGCCTCACAAAAAGTGTAATATAGAGCAACCAAAAATCATATGTACCCTAAAATGATACCAACAAAACTGCTACCTTATTCTATAGTTTTCCCAATGGGGTCATTTTTTGGGAGTTTCTACTCTAGGGGTGCATAAGGGGGTCTTCAAATGTGACATGGCAACTTAAAATTAGCCCAGTGAAATCTGCCCTCCAAAATGCACATGGCGCTCCTTTCCTTCTGCGCCCTGCCGTGTGCCAGTACAGAGGTTTACGATCACAAATGGGGCGTTTCTGTAAACTACCGAATCAGGGTAATAAATAATGAATTTTGTTTGGCTGTTAACCCTTGCTTTGTTACCAGAATATTTTTTTTATTAAAATGGAAAGTCTGCCAAAAAAGTGAAATTCTGAAATTTCTTCTACAATTTCCTTTAATTTTTGTGGAACACCTAAAGGGTTACGAAAGTTTTTAAAATCAGTTTTGAATACCTTGAGGGCGTAGTTTCTAAAATGGGGTCATTTTTGGGTGGTTTCTATTATGTATGCCCTACAAACTGACTTCAGACCTGAACTGGTCCTTAAAAAGTGGGTTTTGGAAATCTTCTGAAAAAATTCAAGATTTGCTTCTAAGCCTTCTAACGTCCCCCAAAAATAAAATGCCATTCACAAAACGATCTAAACATAAATTAGACATATGGGAAATTTAAAGTAATAACTATTATATGAGGTATCACTTTCTGTTTTAAAAGCAGAGAAATCAAAATTTAGAAACTTGCTAATTTTTCAATTTTTTTGTAAATTTTGTATTATTTTTAAAATAAAATTGAAAAATATTAAATGAAATTTACAACTATCATGAAGCACAATGTGTCACGAAAAAACTATCTCAGAATGGCTTGGATAAGTAAAAGTGTTTCAAAGTAATTACCACATACAGTGACTCATGTAAAAATTCCAAAAAACGGCCTGGTGCTTAAGGTGAAAATTGGCAGGGTCCTGAAGGGGTTAAATAATCTGTAAATATTATAAATAGATGCAAAGTAATAACTGAACTGAGCATCTCCATATGGTCTCTTTATTATGGTCATCACAGAAGAGGGAGACAAAGACAACCTCAAAAGGTACTGTAGCTTCTCAACTACATAATGTTAGATATGAAACCCATACTACATAAAAAGTTGAGTATATTTTCAAATATTTTATTGTTATTGAACTGTCATTTACATTTTTTCTCTCCATTGAGATACATAGCTTTTTTCTTAATTAAACTAGGCACCATTTAATCCCAAATTGCTGTCATGTGAGTTTCCACAGTGCGTTGATCTGTAGAATGATGAAACCAGCAGAACTTAAAGGGGTTCTGCACTTTGTTTTAACTGATGATCTATCCTCTGGATAGATCATCAGCTTCTGATCGGCCGGCATCCGACACCTGGGACCCCTGCTGTTCAGCTGTTTGAGAAGGCAGCTGCGATCCAGTAGCGCCGCAGTCTTCTCACTGTTTACCGCCGGCTCACTGACGTCACGACTAGTATCAACTAGTATCAACCATTCAAGTGAACAGAGCTTAGCCCTGCCCACGCTAGTTGATACTAGTCGTGACGTCAGTGGGCCGGCGGTAAACAGTGAGAAGGCCGCGGGACTGCTGGAGCACCACTGCCTTCTTAAACAGCTGATCGGCGGGGGTCCCGGGTGCCGGACTCCCGCCGATCAGAAGCTGATGATCTATTCAGAGGATAGATCATCAGTTAAAACAAAGTGCAGAACCCCTTTAAATAATGATATAATACAATCACTGCCTGAAGAAAAGCTTAAAATACAAAACAAAAATAATTTAATGAGATAATTGTATAAAACTGGAAAAATAAAACCCGGTGAACTTGGTTTAAATGAGCGAAGATATTACTCTGGGTTCAAAAGAAACACCCCAAGGATGCTCACTAGTGTTGATCGAGCACCAGTGCTCAGGTGCTCTGGCTGAACACAGACACCCCCTGCTCTGAAGAGGGGAGGGTGCCTGGTTCATAGGAAAAGGTCAGAAATTGATGTAAACACCACCGAAATGGTTCGGGAACAGCATGGGGAGGATGTCTGGATGCACCTTGGATTCCCAGGTCGCTGCTGGGAACGATGTTGTCCAAGTAGTACGCCACTTTTACAGACTGACAATAATACGCACAAAACCAAAGATAAAATTGATTTTAGAGGAAAAATTGTTAGGAAACACTCTTTCTTGTATATTTACTTGTATATGAAGTGCAAGTGCTGCCAAAAATTACAACCAAGGGGCACTCCAATACAACCTGTATACCACATAAAGGAGGGCCACATTGTGGTACAATTCATTCATTTAGTAGGACTCCTACACTCATAAAGCCTATGCAAGTGAAAGGGCTTCCAAAAATTACAAGGAACCAGCACTCCAATACACCATTTGTTACACATAAAGGATGGCAGCATACACACCCTTGAAAAATTCTGCTTGATGGCCTGCTGGTGACCCTCTAAAACATTTGGAGCAAGGGCCTGCTGATCTGACCATCTAAAACATTAGGGGCGAGGGCCTACTGCTGAGCTGACCCTCTAAAACATTATGAGTGAGGGTCTGCTGCTGAGCTGACCATTGAAAAATTATGGTTGAGGGCCTGTTGCTGAGCTGACCATTTAAAAAATTATGGGAGAGTGCCTGCTGCTTAGCTGACCATTGAAAAAATTTACAGTGTTCAAAGCAGGCCGGGTCGCCTGAATACTTCAGCTACGAATAATGGAATAGGACTCTATTTTGTTGGTTTTCAGAACTGGGGCCATGATAAAGAGGGAAGGCCGGGGGCATCCGTATTGCGGCGCTAGAGGTGAAATTCTTGTCTTGGACCAACGCAAGACGAACCAAAGTGAAAGCATTTGCCAAGAATGTTTTCATTAATCAAAAACAAAAGTAGGAGGTTCGAAGACGATCAGATACCATTGTAGTTCCGACCATTAACGATGCCGACGGCGTTATACCCATGACCTGCCGAGGATCTTCTGGGAAACCAAAGTCTTTGGTTTCCGGGGGAGTATGGTTGCAAAGCTGAAACTTAAAGGAATTGACGGAAGGGCACTACCAGGAGTGGAGCCTGCGGCTTAATTTGACTCAACACGGGAAACCTCACCCGGCCCGGACACGGAAAGGATTGACAGATTGATAGCTCTTTCTCAATTCTGTGGGTAGTGGTGCATGGACGTTCTTAGTTGGTGGAGCGATTTGTCTGCTTAATTCCGATAACCATCATGACTCCTCCGTGATAAATAGTTACGCAACCCCCGGAGGTGAGGATTGTGTTGACCAGACTCTTGGATAGTGAGACTGGACTTGCAGGTGAGGGCCTGCTGGTGAGCTGACTCTCTAAAAAATTATATGCGAGGGTCTGTAGGTAAGCTGACCCTGTAAAACATTATATGCGTGGGCCTGCAGGTAAGCTGACCCTCTAAAATATTACATGCGAGGGCCTGCAGATGAGCTGACCCTATAAAAGATAGTAGGTGAAGGCCTTCTGTAGTATCCCACTAGGTAAATGTGGGCACTATACACGGGTCAATTGGGCCACGTTGTTCTCCACCTCCTGTGGGACAGTGGCAGTGTATTTCACAGTACATTTTAATATGTATTTATGTGTATTTTCCTGTGAGATGTGTAGCAGGCCTATTAGGGTGTAGTTCAGCATCCTAGACACTAGAGGGAGCTAGGGAACCCCTGGTATATATACCTAGACCCAGACAGGGAGGAGGGAGTCTGTGTAGTCAGGAGTCTGTATAGAGACAGAAGGGAGTGTGCACCTTAGCCAGAGAGAAGCTGAGGGCCACATCCTGACATGCAGCTAGACAGCCCAGGCTTCTAGTTGACACCAGGAGGCTAGAAAGTGTGGATCAGCCTGCCTGAGGATATTGAGCCAGAGTTAGCTCAGAAGATCATCACCAGGGGAAGAGTTGCCTCCTGAGAAGCCCAGTTCCCACAAGCAGAGCAGAGCCAGTATTCCAGCTAGACAAGTGAGCTGAAGGGCAGAAGGACAGGGCCGGCCTTAGGTGTTCAGGCGCCCTGTGCGAGCTAACCTTGTGGCGCCCCCCCCCCCCTTACCCCTGTTTTTTTGGGACCCATAATGCTGCTACACAATACGGTATCTGAATCTATGGGACTCCTGTGGATATACCATAAAAGTTTTATCTGCAGTCCTATGTAACACCACAAATAATACCACATAGCTCTCTGAATACAGATAACACAGTGATGGCTCTCTGATTTCCGTAAATGTAGTAGTGTTACCTCCGGTCCTATGTAAAACCACAGATAACACTAGTGCTGATAATGTGGTAGTGTTACCTGCAGTCCTATGTAAAACCACAGATAACACTAGTGTAGATCATGTGGAAGTGTTACCTTCGTCCTTAGTGTGCCTCCCTGTGTCTATCGCACGGACTCCATGCTGGCGCTGCCTCCTCTTCCATCTTCTTCTTGCCCCGCACAGAACATTCTGAAGCAGCTGCGTCAAGACATAGGAACACTGTGGGCATGGTGATACACACAGGGAGAGACACACACACAGGGACGGACACACACACACACACACACAGGGACGGACAGTCACACACACAGGGACGGACAGTCACACACACAGGGACGGACAGTCACACACACAGGGACGGACAGTCACACACACAGGGACGGACACACACACAGGGACGGACACACACACACACACAGGGACGGACACACACACACACAGGGACGGACACACACACACAGGGACTGACACAGGCTGTGTCGTGGGCCTTCCCTGGCAGAGACTGAGTCTGCTGTGGCTGCTGGCTGGCGCTCGTGGGCTCTCTCCTTCTTCTCTCTTGGGCCCTGGGGGCGGAGCTCAGTGGCAATGTCAACTGCGAAGGAAGACTCGCTCCAGCAGCCACTGGTCTGCTCTCTTAAAGAGACAGGTAGGCCAGGCAGCAGAGCGGAGCTCAGAGCGGCCGCGGGCCCCGCCCCCTCCTCACTATTTCCAATAGTCCGTGCGCTTTCAGCGCTGTTAGTTAGTTATAGTAATAAGTATATTTAGTTTGCGGCGGGCTGTCGGCCGCCCAGCGCCCCTGTTGCTATGGCGCCCTGTGCGGCCGCACAGCCCGCACACCCCAAAGGCCGGCCCTGCAGAAGGATTCCCACAAAGCAAGGATATATACCTGTCACGGCTGAGGATGGGGGAAATCCTCAGCCGTGTGGAGCCCGGTGATGTTATGGCTGCTTGGCCATGAAGACAGGATTAGGGAGCAGGTCACCTCCTAAAGGCATCCCTAACCTGACCCTGACTCCTAGCTACATGAGCCAACCTTGATGGTAGGAGGGCTCATGCTCCGGAACCTAGAAGTCCCTGCTAGCCCTCAAGATGGCCCTAAACTAGGAGCTGAGTAAGACAACCCACTCCTCCAAGACACGGAGGAGCAGGAGTCTCAATGGCCAAGCTGCTGGAAAAGGGGAGACATAAACAGCTCTATGGATATGGCAGGTGAACAAAGAGTTCCACCTACCTGCCACAGCCTTGCTGACTGGATCCCTGTGTAAGCAGGGTGCAGATCACAAACGCATCCCCACACAGGGACCCAGATCCATAGCTGCACAAAATCACATGTAAAACATCAAACGGACATCACACATAACTAGAAATAAACTTAATGAGACATTATGGTTATGACCACAGGGGTGGCTCTTACTGGCAGGTAGTAAAGACAGGAGGCTGCTTTCAGCTAAGCATGGCTGAAGCAACCTGCAGACCTGCAAAAGCAGTGAGGCTTTATAGGCCAAGAAGCCACACCCCACAGTCGGACACACCCAGTGCACACACACACTAGGAAGGAGATTAACCCTTCCAACACCAGGGAAGGGAAAACACCACTTAAAGGAGACGTGCACACATCACACAAAACCGCATGCACAACATAGCAAGCTGCCATGACACAGCGCAGACTGCTATGCTGCCACATACATACTGTTGCCAGCGGCAACCACAGGTGAGGCAAATACCACAGCCCTCACCTGTGATTGACAACCAAACTAAACCGCTGACAACCGCATGCGGTTTAGGAGTCACGGTCATAGTCATGGCCGTGACAATACCTGAGGAAGTTTGCTACCAAGGATAAAGCCAGCATTAGGGCATACGGGCCTTGGGATATAAACAGACAGGAGTTCTGAGGAAGAGTGCAGCCTGGTCTGTGAGTGTTTTACCCTCTGTGTATCTTGCAAAGAACATTGTTGCCTGCCATTTATGTAAAGCCTGCTTGTGATGTGATCCTGCTATATGGAACTGAACTTACAAAAGACTGTACAAAGGTAACCGTTTTCTAGTAAAGAAAGTTTGGTTCACCACAACAACGTGTTCCTCACTTATTACCCCTACCACTATCAACCGGTGTGCCACCGTTACAGGCACTGGCGTCACGAACGTTAAAGGGACCTTGCCCTAGGCACATTAAACATCTGCAACATCCAGGGCACCTCACCCACCATCAGGCCTGGTCCCTATATACAGAGAGTGCCCCAGAGGACTTCTGTGCCAGCCTCTCCATCACTGCTGTACGCCTGCACAGGGTCATCCTAGAAACTGTGAGTAACCCATAGCAACCCTCGTTTGCCTAAGTAACAGTGACCTCACACATCGCTACACCCTGCAGGGCTGCGTACTGCATATTTTGGCGTCACAAACAGGATCCGATCATTCCTGCACCATTGTGGAATATAAACTGTGTGCCGTTATTGCCTTAAAGTGATAAAGCCCTAACTGTTTATTTGAAAAATTGCTGGGCAAAGAACTGTAAAAATTGCAGTGTGAAAATTGTATTTTTATGGACTGTTTGCCGTTTCTAAGTCACCGCTTGCTGTCAGTGAATGGACAGCGTTTTGTTTAAAGATGGCCACCTAAACTGACTGAAAATAATTGCTGCGCCATCACTGTATCTTATTGGAGGGAAAAATTGGCGCCTTCTGCTAAAAAGTGCGGGAAAGACTGTATGTCCGTGCCACCGCCTTATCTTAAAATTTGCATGTCTGCTGTGACGGACTCCGCCTCCCCATGTTGGAGGACCCGGGGGGCGGCCTCCCGGAGCAGTGGGAGGTCGCAGGCGAGATACTGAGTGCCGCCCTATCGCTCTCCAGAGAAGGATAGAGCATGCTGAAGAGAGAGGGATCGGACATGTCGCCAAGTGGAGATTCTCCTGCCGGAATGGCATTACCCGCGGACAAGTTCCCAGAGCCTGAGATGGTCGGAGAGGGAGAAGAGCCACTCGCTTGTATTCCGTGACCGGAGAGGCCACCTTGCTCCCCACCGCGGTCGCAGCCCGAGCCATACCCTGGCTCGCGCCGAGGAAAAAGTCATGAGTCATCACCTGTACCTGCTGCAACTGTACCGGATCCCTGCAGCGGAGCATCACCTGAGAGACTGGAGGATCAGATCGCCAGGCTAGAAATCCATCTTCATGGCCTGCTCCAACTTGCTGCGTCCGGAGTGGCACCAATACCACCGGACAATAGCAATCCACCAAAGAACTCTGATGTCCCCGGGCCCGCAGTGAAGGACCCCGTTGCCACCAGTTCGGCGACCCCCATGACTGCGCCAGCGGAGAAACTTTGTTATACCAGGGGTCGGGTCCGTCGCATGATGCCAGCACCACCCAGACCCATGGAGCCTCCTACAGCAGCAATCCCCAGGCTTGCAGAGCCTATACCAGTGACAGGCCCCTTTATGCTACAATTGCCTGTCAACACTATTTTGTGGGCCCAGCCTTATGTGGATCCTCGTGTCAGGCCCAATTTACAAGCAGAACCAGGATGTCCCACCAGTGATAACTCTAGTGGACGTGATACATTCCTGTGAGTAGGCCTGCCAGGCCATGATCCATATTTGATTTTTGCTGAGGGACCCTTATTGCTGAGGATTTAACCCTTTCAGGACAGGAGTCCTTTGTTTTGGCCCTATGGGCTGCTGCCAGTTTCCCACGGCTCAGTGGTGGTGGTAGGCCACTGAAAATACCAAGTGCTTCAAGGCCATCCAGTTTACAGGACCCCTGCCTGCTCCAAGTATTCTAAAGCCAAGTTGTGCCTGTTATTTTATTTGCACTTAACCCTTTTAACCCTCTTTTAAGGTTGATTAAGGGACATTACAGCACTTATTTTAAATGCCATTTTAATAATGTGGACTTTTATGTGCTGTGACTTTTATATGCAAATCATAACTTCAAGTAATGTGCCCAGAGATGACCCCAACGCCTGAGGGCCTCTGAGATGCTGCTTTATTATGGACAATTATACTTCAATATTATTATGGACTATCCTGGTATCCCTGATACCCTGCACCAGGTCAGCGCCCCCTGTTCCCTTATACTATCCTAAGAGAAGAGAACGACGCCCCTTTTCACCAGACTTGTTCCTTAGCCAGCCAGCTGCCTGATATACACTGCTCAAAAAAATAAAGGGAACACAAAAATAACACATCCTAGATCTGAATTAATTAAATATTCTTCTGAAATACTTTGTTCTTTACATAGTTGAATGTGCTGACAACAAAATCACACCAAAAAAAAAAAATGGAAATCAAATTTTTTAACCAGTGGAGGTCTGGATTTGGAGTCACCCTCAAAATTAAAGTGGAAAAACACACTACAGGCTGATCCAACTTTGATGTAATGTCCTTAAAACAAGTCAAAATGAGGCTCAGTAGTTTGTGTGGCCTCCACTTGCCTGTATGACCTCCCTACAACGCCTGTGCATGCTCCTGATGAGGTGGCGGACGGTCTCCTGAGGGATCTCCTCCCAGACCTGGACTAAAGCATCTGCCAACTCCTGGACAGTCTGTGGTGCAACGTGACGTTGGTGGATAGAGCGAGACGTGATGTCCCAGATGTGCTCAATTGGATTCAGGTCTGGGGAACGGGCGGGCCAGTCCATAGCATCAATGCCTTCGTCTTGCAGGAACTGCTGACACACTCCAGCCACATGAGGTCTAGCATTGTCTTGCATTAGGAGGAACCCAGGGCCAACCGCACCAGCATATGGTCTCACAAGGGGTCTGAGGATCTCATCTCGGTACCTAATGGCAGTCAGGCTACCTCTGGCAAGCACATGGAGGGCTGTGCAGCCCTCCAAAGAAATGCCACCTCACACCATTACTGACCCAATGCCAAACCGGTCATGCTGGAGGATGTTGCAGGCAGCAGAACGTTCTCCACGGCGTCTCCAGACTCTGTCACGTCTGTCACATGTGCTCAGTCTGAACCTGCTTTCATCTGTGAAGAGCACAAGGCGCCAGTGGCGAATTTGCCAATCTTGGTGTTTTCTGGCAAATGCCAAACGTCCTGCACAGTGTTGGGCTGTAAGCACAACCCCCACCTGTGGACGTCGGGCCCTCATATCACCCTCATGGAGTCTGTTTCTGACCGTTTGAGCAAACATATGCACATTTGTGGCCTGCTGGAGGTCATTTTGCAGGGCTCTGGCAGTGCTCCTCCTGTTCCTCCTTGCACAAAGGCGGAGGTAGCGGTCCTGCTGCTGGGTTATTGCCCTCCTACGGCCTCCTCCACGTCTCCTGAAGTACTGGCCTGTCTCCTGGTAGCGCCTCCATGCTCTGGACACTACGCTGACAGACACAGCAAACCTTCTTGCCACAGCTCGTATTGATGTGCCATCCTGGATAAGCTGCACTACCTGAGCCACTTGTGTGGGTTGTAGACTCCGTCTCATGCTACCACTAGAGTGAAAGCACCGCCAGCATTCAAAAGTGACCAAAACATCAGCCATGAAGCATAGGAACTGAGAAGTGGTCAGGTCACCACCTGCAGAACCACTCCTTTATTGGGGGTGTCTTGCTAATTGCCTATCATTTCCACCTGTTGTCTATGCCATTTGCACAACAGCATGTGAAATTGATTGTCACTCAGTGCTGCTTCCTAAGTGGACAGTTTGATTTCACAGAAGTGTGATTGACTTGGAGTTACATTGTGTTTGTTAAGTGTTCCCTTTATTTTTTTGAGCAGTGTATATATGTGTATTTGCAAATGTAGAATATGTTCCTGCTTTGCATTATTTTTGTCTTTCAGGTGCAGTTTCCCAGCTGGGCAGGGCCCCTTGTGTTGCGCCGAGGACGGGCAACGTTACAGCAACGGTGTATGTAGTGTCCCACTAGGTAAATGTGGGCACTACACAAGGGTCAATTGGGCCACGTTGTTCTCCACCTCCTGTTGGACAGTTGCAGTGTATTTCACAGTGAATTTTAATGCATTTTAATATTTATTTATGTGTATTTTCCTGTGAGATGTGTAGCAGGCCTATTAGGGTGTAGTTCAGCATCCTAGACACTAGAGGGAGCTAGGGAGCCCCTGGTATATATACTTAGACCCAGACAGGGAGGAGGGAGTTTGTGTAGTCAGGAGTCTGTATAGAGACAGAAGGGAGTGTGCACCTTAGCCAGAGAGAAGCTGAGGGCCACACCCTGACATGCAGCTAGACAGCCCAGGCTTCTAGTTGACACCAGGAGGCTAGAAAGTGTGGATCAGCCTGCCTGAGGATATTGAGCCAGAGTTAGCTCAGAAGATCATCACCAGGGGAAGAGTTGACTCCTGAGAAGCCCAGTTCCCACAAGCAGAGCAGAGCCAGTATTCCAGCTAGACAAGTGAGCTGAAGGGCAAAAGGATTCCCACAAAGCAAGGATATATACCTGAGGAAGTTTGCTACCAAGGATAAAGCCAGCATTAGGGCATACGGGCCTTGGGATATAAACAGACAGGAGTTCTGAGGAAGAGTGCAGCCTGGTCTCTGAGTGTTTTACCCTCTGTGTATCTTGCAAAGAACATTGTTGCCTGCCATTTATGTAAAGCCTGCTTGTAATCTGATCCTGCTATATGGAACTGAACTTACAAAAGACTGTACAAAGTTAACCGTTTTCTAGTAAAGAAAGTTTGGTTCACCACAACAACGTGTTCCTCACTTATTACCCCTACCACTATCAACCGGTGTGCCACCGTTACAGGCACTGGCGTCACGAACCTTAAAGGGACCTTGCCTTAGGCACATTAAACATCTGCAACATCCAGGGCACCTCACCCACCATCAGGCCTGGTCCCTATATACAGAGAGTGCCCCAGAGGACTTCTGTGCCAGCCTCTCCATCACTGCTGTACGCCTGCACAGGGTCATCCTAGAAACTGTGATTGATTAACCCATAGCAACCCTCGTTTGCCTAAGTAACCGTGACCTCACACATCGCAAAACATTATATGCGAGGGCCTGCTGGTTAGCTGACCCTGTAAAAGATTTTAGGGGGATGCTTGCAGGTGAGCTGACCCTGTAAAAGATTTTAGGGCGGGCCTGCTGGTGAGTAGTGATGAGTGGCAGGGGTAATATTCGAATTTGCGATATTTCACAAATATTTGGTAGAATAGGATAATTCGGAAGTGGAAGTGGAGGAGGAGAAGTGGGGGTTGGAGCCACTAATGTAGGTGCTGGCGGAAACCCTGATCGATGTAGGGCCCGCAATCCTTGGCATCGGTAGCACCTGTGCCATCCCAGGGTACGACTCTCTCCCAGTCTCCACCACGTTCACCCAGTGCGCTGTCTGGGAGATATAGCATCACTGGCCAAATGCACTTGTCCATGTGTCCGTGGTTAAGTGAACCTTTCCAGTAACTGCGTTGGTCAGGGCACGGGTGATGTTCTGGGACACATGCTGGTGCAAGGCGGGCAAGGCACACTTTGAAAAATAGTGGCGGCTGGGGACTGCGTAATGTGGGACGGCCGTCAACATCAGGCTGGAAATGGGCACACACGTGGCGCAACTTCACTAGTAGCTCTGGCAAATTGGGGTCGGTTTTGAGAAACCGCTGAACCACTAAGTTTAAGACGTGGGCTAGGCATGGGATGTGTGTCAGGTTGCCAAGCTCCAAAGCCGCCACCAAGTTACGTTCATTGTTAGACACAACCATGCCTGGTTGTAGGTTGAGTGGCGAGAGCCACTGCTCGGTCTGGTCCCTTATACCCTGCCACAGCTCTGCGGTGGTGTGCTGTTTGTCCCCTAAGCAACTTCAGCACTGCCTGTTGATGCTTACCCACAGCAGCGCTACACTGCTTCCAGCTAGCAACTGATGACTGCTGCTGGAGGTGGAACTGGAGGAGGAGGCTGCGGAGGAGGAGAAGTGGGGGTTGGAGCCAGTAACATAGCTGCTGGCGAAGACCCTGATGAATGTAGGGTCTGCAATCCTTGGCGTGGGTAGCACCTGTGCCATCCCAGGGTACGACTCACTCCCGGCTTCCACAACATTCACCCAGTGTGCGGTCAGGGAAATGTAGCATCCCTGGCCACCAGCACTTGTCCATGTGTCCGTGGTTAAGTGAACCTTCCCAGTAACTGCATTGGTCAGGGCACATGTGATGTTCTGGGACACATGCTGGTGTAAGGCGGGCACAGCACACCGTAAAAAATAGTGGACTGCGTACCGAGGGACCGCTGATGACATCAGGCTGCGGAAGGCCTCAGTGTCCACAAGCCTAAATGGCAACATTTCCAGGGCCAGTAATTTGGAAAGCTGCGCATTTAGTGCTATGGCCTGTGGGTGGGTGGCTGGGTATTTGCACTTGCGTTTAAAGGCCTGGGGTAAGGACATTTGGATGCTGCGCTGGGATATGGAAGTGGATGTGGTCGCTTATGGTATTTGCGAAGGTCCAAGTGCAGAGCGGGAGGCATCCGTGCCTGCTCCTTCAGCAGGGGATTGGCCAGCACGTAACACAGGGGAAGAGAAAACAGTGGTGTGAACCACAGACACAGATTGTGGACCCCAGCATTCGTCCCACTAATTATGACGCTTGGATGCCATATGTCTCATCATGCTGGTGGTGATGAGGTTGCTAGTGTTCATGCTCTGGCTCATTTTGGTATGCCACAGGTTGCAAACTACTATTCTTTTGTCGTCCGCACTTTCCTCAAAAAAGCGTCATACTGCGGAACGCCTCTGATTTCCGCAAGTGGATGCTTCATGGAACAGTTGCAGAACTGTTTGGTGTGGCCTGACTTCTCTCTTTTGCCACCCCACTGCCTCTTCCAGCCTGTTGCGGTGCAGCAGATCCCTCCCTCTCTGCACTGCCATCCTCGCTCGGCTTTCCACCTTCCCAGGTTGGATCAGTGACTTCATCGTCCACCACCTCCTCTTCCACTTCCTCACTCTGCTCATCCTCCTGACTTGTTGACCTAACCACAACATCAGTGATTGATAACTGTGTCTCATCCTCTTCATCAACCTCTAGATACACTTATTCGCAACTGTGTCTCATCATCATCCACCTCATTAAACAGTAATTGCCGTTCCCCACCGTCATCTTTTGTGATTGTGGCTTCTCAAGAGTTTGGGAATCAGAGCACAAGATCTGTCCCTCTTCAAGCGTGCTTGTCGAGAGGGCCAAATTAAGGAATGGCGCTGAAAAGAGCTCCTTCGGAATATCCAAGTGTGGGATCACTTGTTTGCCCAGACTCTCCATGGTGGGAGGAAGGAGGATCAGGGTGAGGATTGGGTTGAGCAGACTCTTGGCTACTGAGACTGGTCTTGGTGGAAGACAGGGTGGTGCTTAACAGACTGGAAGCATTATCTGTTGCAATCCAACCACCTGGTCGCATTGGTCTGACTTCAAGAGTGGTGTCCTGCGCCGCCCTGCAAACTGGGACATGAAAGGGTTTCTACCACCACATTTTGACCTAATTAGCTGTCAGACACTAGCGATCTGCTAGTGTCTGCTCTACCTAACCATGCTATTGTAATTCCTTTCTCTGCAGCGGTTACCCTAAAAAACGTAGTTTTATTGGTATGCAAATGAGCCTCTTGGTGCTATGGGGGCGTCTTTTCAGCACCTAGAGGCTCCGTCCACTCACCATTTCTGCCGCCCAGCGCGCTCCAGCCCGCCCTTCTCCTCTAGATTGACAGCCTACTCGCGCCTGCGCCGTGTGCTTCTGTATTCGGCGCAGGCGCAGTGACTGTTTGACTGCTCCCTGCGCCGTAATCGGCGCAGGCGCAGTGAAGATGCCGGCGCAGGGAGACAGTCACTGCGCCTGCACCGAATACAGAGGAGAGGGGCGGGCTGGAGCGCGCTGGGCGGCAGAAATGGTGAGTGGACGGAGCCTTTAGGTGCTGAAAAGCCCCTATAGCACCTAGAGGCTCATTTGCATACCAATAAAACTACGTTTTTTAGGGTAACCGCTGCAGAGAAAGGAATTACAATAGCATGGTTAGGTAGAGCAGACACTAGCAGATTGCTAGTGTCTAACTGCTAATTAGGTCAAAATGTGGTGGTAGAAACCCTTTAAGCTAGGTATTGTGGATGATTGTTTTTCTTGTGCTCTGCCAGCAGGCACAGTTTCACCGCGCGCAAGGCCACGGCCTCTGCGTGCACCATCAGCATCACGGCCACTGCCCCGTCCCTTACTGCTCGCCTTCTTCATATTAAATGTTATATATGATTGAAAGTCTGTCACACGTACAGTAGCGTAGGATTTGGAAGTGTATGCGCAAACTAATTTAAAAAGGTATTTAAGGAGATATGCCCCAGATACTGTCAATGCTGTCACCAGCGGCTAATGAAAAATTACAGGGAATGTCACAAGTATTTGGGATGAGGAAACTTTCTACAGGAGAGGTACCACCGGTAATATCACTGTCCACAGCGTCTACACAAAAAAGTACACTGTATGTCACAGATACATTTTTTAAGCGCACACGTTACACTGCAGATGTGGCACTGGTAATGTCACTGTCCGCAGCAGACACCGTCTACGTAAAAAGTACACTGTATGTCACAGATAAATTTTTTCAGCGCACACGTTACACTGCAGATGTGACACTGGTTATGTCACTGTCCGAAGCGGACACCTTCTACGGAAAAAGTACACTGTATGTCACAGATATTTTTTGGATGCGCACACTTTTCACAGGTGTTCAGCCGAGCATGCTCGATCATCAATAGTGCTAACAATATTAGATGACAATATTAGAGGAAGTGACTTAGACAGAAAACTGCTTCAGAAAGAGGCCCGATGGACACTTCGATTAGGGACCGTTCGTCCAGAGGGCCTCAATGAATATATTTCATCTTTTGTAGGTTTTTTGTGAAGATAGACTTGAATGCGCACCTTACTAGTGGTCATTATTGTATCATATATGGCCATTTATATTCCCTTTCTTTGATAAGTTAATTTTATTTTAATCCATGATATGATGGTCATCAGCTCATCACATAGCCACATTGGTATTTTTATGGGCATTTGAGCCTGTTGAGATATGAGATTTAGTTTTCCCATGATGGATTGTGATGACCAGGATAAGAGTTTCTGATGATGCCAATCTTTATGGCATATTTGATGTGCTTGTAATAATCTTAGGTGCAGCACCAACAGCTCATTTACGTAGGGCAGTGGTAGCTACTCACAATGCAACTGTTCTGAAATATAAAGCCGATTGTGATTCATCAGTGTGTCCATGCTGCATCAGTTATTTTGATGGCTGTAGTTTGATTGTGTATGACCAGGGCACATTACCAATACTTTGGATCTGTAGTAAGTAGAGTTGAGAAGACACCTGGATGTTCGGGTTCGACGGGTTCGGCCAAATTTCACAAAAAAGTTTGAGTTTGGGACCCGAACTTGACCCCGAACCCGAACCCCATTGAAGTGAATGGGGACCCGAACTTTTGAGCACTAAAATGGCTCTAAAAATGTCATGGAAATGGCTAGAGGGCTGCAAATGACAGCAAAATGTGGTTAAGAGCATGGCAAGTGCTCTGCAAACAAATGTGGATAGGGAAATTACTTTAAATAACATAAAATATAGTGATGAGCGGCAGGGGTCATATTTGAATTCGCAATATTTTGCGAATATTTCGTAGAATATTAGAATATTCGTTATATTCCACAATTTTTTTTACTCAAAAAATCGGCAAGGTAATGATCGTGTAATATGCGAATTTTCGTATTCGAATTTTCGAATTTTCGAATATTTTCGAATATTATAGCACTATATTAGCTAAATTGCTCTATATTCATTTATTTTTTCGAATATTCGCTATATTGCTATAACTTTGTTTTTTCAAATATTCGTAATATTCTAAAACAAGAATTTATAGCAATATAGCGAATATTCGAAAAAAACGAATATAGAGCAATTTAGCTAATGTAGTGCTATATTCTTCTTTGTCTAATAGTTGTAATTTTTTTCTCATCTGAAGTTCAGATTGGAAAAAAAATTACAACTAATAAAAAAAAGATTATAGCACTATATTAGCTAAATTGCTCTATATTCATGATTTTTTTTCGAATATTCGCTATATTGCTATAACTTCATTTTTTCGAATATTCGTAATATTCTAAAACAAGAATATATAGCAATATAGCGAATATTCGAAAAAAAAGAACTTTGCTCTATATTCTTTTTTTTCGAATATTCTCTATATTGCTATACATTCTTGTTTTAGCAATATAGCGAATATTCGATAAAAACGAATATACAGGGTCTGCCATTTATATGGATACACCTTAATAAAATGGGAATGGTTGGTGATATTAACTTCCTGTTTGTGGAACATTAGTATATGTGAGGGGGGAAACTTTTCAAGATGGGTGGTGACCATGGCGGCCATTTTGAAGTCGGCCATTTTGAATCCAACTTTTGTTTTTTCAATAGGAAGAGGGTCATTTGACACATCAAACTTATTGGGAATTTCACAAGAAAAACAATGGTGTGCTTGGTTTTAACGTAACTTTATTCTTTCATGAGTTATTTACAAGTTTCTGACCACTTACAAAATGTGTTCAATGTGCTGCCCATTGTATTGGATTGTCAATGCAACCCTTTTCTCCCACTCTTCACACACTGATAGCAACACCGCAGGAGAAATGCTAGCACAGGCTTCCAGTATCCGTAGTTTCAGGTGCTGCACATCTCGTATCATCTGAAGGCAATCGTCTATGCTGTGAAGATACGAGATGTGCAGCACCTGAAACTACGGATACTGGAAGCCTGTGCTAGCATTTCTCCTGCGGTGTTGCTATCAGTGTGTGAAGAGTGGGGGAAGAGGGTTGCATTGACAATCCAACACAATGGGCAGCACATTGAACACATTTTATAAGTGGTCAGAAACTTGTAAATAACTCATGAAAGAATAAAGTTACATTAAAACCAAGCACACCATTGTTTTTCTTGTGAAATTCCCAATAAGTTTGATTTGTCAAATGACCCTCTTCCTATTGAAAAAACAAAAGTTGGATTCAAAATGGCCGACTTCAAAATGGCCACCATGGTCACCACCCATCTTGAAAAGTTTCCCCCCTCACATATACTAATGTGCCACAAACAGGAAGTTAATATCACCAACCATTCCCATTTTATTAAGGTGTATCCATATAAATGGCCCACCCTGTAGAGCAATTAGCTAATATAGTGCTATAATCTTCTTTGTCTAATAGTTGTAATTTTTTTCTCATCTGAAGTTCAGATTGGAAAAAAATGACAACTATAAAAAAAAGATTATAGCACTATATTAGCTAAATTGCTCTATATTCGTTTTTTTTTCGAATATTCGCTATATTGCTAAAACAAGAATGTATAGCAATATAGCGAATTTTCGAAAAAAAATAATATAGAGCAAAATTCGCAAACAACACTACTCCTAAAGTCAAGTATATTGCAGCCTTCTTATTGGCCCACAAGCTAGAAGCAGGGAGGGATCATGTGTACTGATAAAAAAAAAAAAATATCTAATATAAAAAATAAAATAAAAGAAAGAATATTCGAAATTACGAATATATATCACTATATTTGAAATATTCGCAAATTTTCGAAGTACCTATATTCGTGATAAAAATTCGAAATTCGAATATTCGTGATCAACACTAATAAAATACATGAAAATAAAAAATATTAATCTTGATCTAGGAGGACAAGGTCCATATGGAGTAGGAGGTTGAGGAGGCATAGAAACATAGAAACATAGAATGTGTCGGCAGATAAGAACCATTTGGCCCATCTAGTCTGCCCAATATACTGAATACTATGGATAGCTCTTGGCCCTATCTTATATGAAGGATGGCCTTATGCCTATCCCATGCATGCTTAAACTCCTTCACTGTATTTGCAGCTACCACTTCTGCAGGAAGGCTATTCCATGTATCCACTACTCTCTCAGTAAAGTAATAGATGTGGCGGTGTAGGTAGAAGCGGCGGTGGAGGAGGAGGACTCTAGATAACTTCTGCCTGATCGCACGTCCCCGTGATGTCCACGATCCATTTGAATATCTTCTCTATCAACTTTCGATATTCTTTTCTGAGCCTACCATGTTGATCACGGTTATCAGTTAATCAGGGTTCCACGCCGGAGAGGGAGCGTCAATGGATGAAATTAAATGTTGATCGAGCGGAAAAGTGGGGCAAATTATTGAAGCCGAAGCTTACAAGTAAAGGAGGTGGCACGCGTCAATTAAAGAATTTTTGAAATTGAATTCCCTGTCACCTATGCAGAGCAGGGGTTTGTATACGGCAAAATTGGTAAACTGTCACCTGACAATGATTTTTTTAAATTTATGTCCCTGTCACCTATGCAGAGCAGGGGTTTAATCACAGCAAAAATGGTCAAATGTCACCCAAGAATGTAACAGACAAATTAGTGAAATGTTTTTACCTGTCTACTCGGTATATCAGGGGTATATCACAGCCAAAAATTGGTGAATTTAACCCGAAAATGTAACAGACCAGATAGTGAAATGTTTTTACATGTCTATTAGGTATAGCAGGGAAAACCAAGTGGACAGAGAAAAACACCACACAAAGGTGGGTCATATGTAATAACACAATATATATGGGAAACAGCAGGTGAACAGAATGATAACAACTGGTCCAAAAGGGATCCAGAAATCACCACCAACTTCTACCCATATAGCCTGATATCATAGAAGAAATAAGAGGAGACCTACCAAGACAAGTGCCGTATGTCGACCAGCAAGGATGGCGCTACCCCAACGCGCGTTTTGTGATATTTATTGACTTATTATTCATTATATATTTATTCATGACAACATTGTCTGTAGCCTGTGTCCCATCAGGATGGATTTTTTCTCTGTCCACTTGGTTTTTAATGATTATGTCCTTGATATATGTCATGTTTTGTAATTAATAAAGTATTTATGATATTTGATAATAGTACACAGTCAGCTTCGTTTCTTCTGTAGGTTTTGCATATTTCATGGGAGCTGGTACTCGTGATTTTTTATAGGTTGACCCTCTTATTGTTGCCGCAACATGGATTGTATATGCTGATTTCAGCCTGGGCATGGGGATCCCTTTTTGTTTTTTTTGTTTCTGTATATTTAGGTATAGCAGGGGTATATCACAGCAAAAAATTGGTGAATTTCACCCGAGAATGTAACAGACAAATTAGTGAAATGTTTTTACCTGTCTACTAGGTACAGCAGGGGTATATCACAGCCCAAAAAATTGTGAATTTCACCCGAGTATGTAACAGACAAATTAGTGATTTTTATTTTACCTGTCTACTAGGTATAGCAGTGGTATAGCACAGCTAAAAATTGGTGAATTTCACCTGAATATGTAAAAGACAAATTAGTGAAATTTTTTACCTTTCTACTAGGTAGAGCAGGGGTATATCACACCCAAAAATTGGTGAATTTCACCCAAAAATGTAACAGACAAATTAGTGAAATGACGAGGTGGAGGTCCTTATGGAGTAGGAGTTTGAGGAGGCGGTGGACGTAGCGGTGTAGGTGGAAGCGGTGGTGGAGGAAGACGAGGTAGCCAACACTGGTTTTTGGTTTTAATTTAAATTTTTTTTAATTAGGGTACACTCCAAAAGAGTAGGAAATATTCAAAATACAACAATGAGCAATTGCACTGTAGTATAACAATGGCTGGTTAAGGCCGATATACATGTCTATTCTGCACAAGGTACGGACAAGTCCTGTGTGATCCATGCCTGGTTCATTTTATTGAATGTGAGCTTGTCCACATTGGCTGTGGACAGGCGGCTGCGCTTGTCTGTGATAACGCCCAATACAGTGCTAAACACACGTTCAGGAAAGAAACAAGAGAACTAAAGCTCATAGATGTTTAATAATGAAAAATAGTATACTTTATTAGTTACAAAAAAATCTATGGATAATAAATACCATAAAAAAGGGGGATAAGAAGCAAGAAACACCATCCCAGCATTACAGAATCTAAATGTATAGCGTCATATTGACATGCACATTAATTGATAGAGCGGGTCCTAATATAAAAACATCTTGGCAAAATTGCCAAACAACTGACACCCATGGTTGTTTTTGTTTTTAATAAACACACGTTCAGACCAGGGCAGGCCAGCACCTCCATTGCGTAAAGGGCAAGCTCAGGCCATGTGCCCAATTTGGAGACCCAGAAGTTGAAAGGGGCAGAACCGTCATTCAGTGTAGGCATGTGCAGACATACTGGCCCACCATTTTGGTGAAATGCTGCCTCCTGCTACGACGTTCCATATCATCTGGTGGTGCTGGTTGTTGTGGTGTGCTGACAAAGCTTTTCCACATTTCGGCATGCTAACCCTGCCTTCTGAGGTGCTGGTGGTGCCCCAGCCGCGTTGGTGACCTCTGCCTCCGCCTTGTCCTTCCACTGTGCCCCCACTGTCAGGTTGGAATGCCACCAGCAGTGCGTCTGCCAGCGTGCCGTGTACTCTCGCATCTTACGATCACGCTTCAGTGATGGAATTAAGGACGGTACGTTGTCCTTGTAATGGGGAACCAGCAGCGTGGACACCCAGTAATGCGCATAAGTTAGATTGTGGGCAACTCGTCTGTCATTGCGGAGACACTGCAGCATGTAATCGCTCATGTGTGCCAGGCTGCCCAGAGGCAACAAAAAGCTGTCCTCTGTGGGAGGTGTATCGTCTGTGTCCTCTGTATCCCCCCAGCCACGCACCAGTGATGGCCATGAGCTGATTTGGGTGCCACCCTGCTGTGAACATGGTTCCTCCTCCTCCATCTCCTCCTCCTCATTCTCCACCTCGTCATCCTCCAGAACTGTGCCCTGGCTGCACAATTGTGTACCTGGAGTTTGTGGTGCAGGAACCCACCCTCGGAGCCACTTGTGAATGACTGGCCAGAAACCCTATGAAATGATCCCTCTTCCTCCTCCTCCTGTGCCATATCCTCTTCCATCATCTCCAGCAGCGTTTTTTCAAGGAGGAATAGAAGTGGGATAGTAATGCTGAGAACAGCTTTATCAGCACTGGCCATGTTGGTGGAGTACTCAAAACAGCGCAACAAGGAACACAGGTCTCGCATGGAGGCAGGGGCGTACATAGAAATCACTGGGCCCCATAGCAAGCATCTGAATTGGGCCCCCTAACCCCACCCACTATCCACCCCTGGCCCGTCCCACCTCCTGTCCTGGCTCCTCCCATGCCACACCCCCATTAAAGAATCCCTAATGCCCCCCAAAATGCCTGGGGGGAAGGAGTAGGAGAGCACACTGTCCACTATGAGCCTCCCAAACCCTTAATGCCCCCCAAAATGCTCAGGACAGTGTGCTTTCCTTCTACTTTTCTTCCACCTGGGCATTTTGGGGTAATGGGGGCATAAAGGGGGCTCATAGAGGATTCAGGGGGGAGGCTCATACAGGACTGAGTAGGAGGAAAGCAGACTGTCCTCTATGAGCCCCCCAAACCCTTAATGCCCCCCAAAATGCTCAGGACAGTGTGCTTTCCTTCTACTCCTCTCCCCCCTGGCATTTTGGGGGGCATTAATGGGGTTGAGGGGCTCATAGAGGACTCGGGGGGGGGGGGGGGGAGGCTCATAGAGGACAGTGTGCTTTCCTCCTACTCTTCCCCGAACCTGAACATTTTGGGGTAATGGGGGCATTAGGGGGGCTCAGAGAGGATTATGGGGGGGCTCATACAGGAAAGAGTAGGAGGAAAGGCGGGACATCATATAAGGATTTGTTGGTCTGCGGGTATCTGTTACTTCTTTACAATATGCCCCCCTTGCCTGTCACTGCAGGGAGCTCGGCCCATATGCAGCATGTAGTACGCCATTACCCATGTGGAGAGTTCATGTATTAACTGTGCTCTTCAGATTAAACCCTAGGCTCTAGTATTATATGACCAGATGGTCATATAATACTAGAGCCTAGGGTTTCATCTGAAGAGCACAGTTAATACATGAACTCTCCACATGGGTAATGGCGTACTACATGCTGCATATGGGCCGAGCTCCCTGCAGTGACAGGCAAGGGGGGCACATTGTAAAGAAGTAACAGATATCATCCTGCTCCCCAGAGATTTGTAAACTAACACAGGCCTCAGGCAGCATAATATATAATATAGTCATAGTCAGAGTCAGCCGGGCCAGGCACTGCTGCAGGGAGTGCAGCCGGCAGTGACACGGCAGGACGAACGAACGGTACTTGTTCAACTTCTGAGTCTGAGTGACTTACTTCAGGCCAGCCAGCCAGGGACACAATCGCTTCAGAATCTTCCTCTTCATCTCCTTAGCTTATGCACCCTAGCGACGGCGAAGTTCGAGCCGATTCTCCCGCCCCCTTGCGCCACTGGCCAATCAGCAGCTGCCTCAACAGAATTGCCTTGTGCTGATTGGCCAGCGGCTCGAGCGCTACATGCAGGCTGGCTTGATCCTGATTCCGCGTCAGCAGACTGTCAGGATCAGGTCAGGAGGGTCTGGTCAGGATCAGGTCAAACGGGGCGGGGGGGCTTGGCGGCGATTGCGGAAGATGAATTGGGTCTGGAGAAAAGCAGCCGCATAGCCGGCTGCAGGTCATGAGTGGGCGGGGCCAAATAGTGTGGGCGGGGCCTTCTCTGCGCTACGGGCCCCCCAGTGCCGCGGGCCCAATAGCAGTGGCGTGGTCTGCCTCTATGGGCGGTACGCCACTGCATGGAGGCCCAGTCATTGGTGGTAAAGTGGCGCTGGACCGCAGAGCAACTCACCCGTGCGTGCTGCAGCTGAAACTCCACTATCGCCTGCTGCTGCTCGCACAGTCTGGCCAGCATGTGGAAGGTGGAATTCCACCTTGTGGGCACGTCGCATATGAGGCGGTGAGCGGGAAGGCCGAAGTTACGCTGCAGCGCTGACAGGCGAGCAGCGGCAGGGTGAGAACGACAAAAGCGCACACAGATGGCCCGCAGTTTCTGCAGCAGCTCTGACATATCGGGGTAATTTTTAAGGAACCTTTGCACCACCAAATTCAGCACATGCGCCAGGCAAGGGATGTGCATCAAACCGGCTAGTCCCAGAGCTGCTACGAGATTTTGCCCATTATCGCACACCACCAGGCCGGGCTTGAGGCTCACTGGCACCAACCACTCATCGGTCTGTTGTTCAAGGCCCGTCCACAGCTCCTGCGCGGTGTGGGGTTTGTCCCCCAAACAGATACGTTTTTAAACTGCCTGCTGTCGTTTACCCCTGGCTGTGCTGAAGTTGGTGGTGAAGTTGTTACGCTGACCGGATGAGGATCCGGTAGAGGATGAGGAAGCAGAGTAGGAGGAGGAAGCAACAGGAGGCAAACTGAAGCGCTCTGCAATCCTCGGTGGTGGAAGGACATGCACAAAACTGCTATCCACCTCAGGCCCACCCACCACTGCATTTACCCAGTGTGCTGTTTTGGAGATATAACGTCCCTGACCGTGCTCACTGGTCCACGTATCCGTAGTTAGGTGGACCTGGCCACAGATGGCATTGCGCAGTGCATACCTGATTTTGTGATTTTGTCCCCCACTTGGTTGTGCAGGGAAGGGATGACACGCCTGGAAAAGTAGTGGCGGCTGGGCACGACGTACTGTGGGACAGCCACCGCTATAAGGCTTTTAAAACTGTCCGTCTTCACTAGACAGAATGACAGCATTTTAAAGGCCAGTAATTTTGAAATGCTGGCATTCAGGGCCAGGGATCGCAGGTGGGTAAGGGGGTACTTCCTCTTCCGCTCCAGTGTTTGGGAGATGGAGAGCTGAACTCTTCCGTGGGACATTGTGGAGTTGCTTGGTGACCCAGGTGGTGGTGTTGCTGGCAGATCCTCTGTTTGTGGGGTGGCAGGTGGCACTGTCACTCCAGAGGTGGAGCCGAGACTGCAGCAGAAGAGGAAGCAGGAGGAGCCAGAGACCTTTCTTGGTTTTTGAGGTGTCTACTCCACTGCAGCTCGTGCTTTGCACTTAGATGCCTGGTCATGAAGGTTGTGCTCAGGTTGAGAACGTTTATGCCTCGCTTCAGGCTCTGATTGCACAGCGTGCAAACCACTCGTGTCTTGTGGTCAGCACATTGTCTGAAGTACTGCCATGCCAGGGAACTCCTTGGAGCTGGCTTTGGTGTGCTCGGTCCCTTGCTGTGGTAAGCAGTAGCAGGCGTACTGTCTAGGGGACGGACGCTCCGCTTTTGCACCCTGCTCCCACTTCTGCTGTGCTGGTGACTCTGTGCGACCACCGCCTCTTCCTCCGAATTACACAGGTCACTCGCATGACCTTGATTCCATGTGGGGTTGAGGACCTCATCGTCCTCCACATCATTTTCCACCCAGTATTGTGCGATCACATTTGCATTTTCCGTTTGTATATGTATTTCGCCATAGTGATCTGCACCTGCAGGCAGGTTGTGCTGACTCAACCCCCCACCTTTTTTTCTTTGTAGCATATATTGGAGGCGTGGCGATCTCCTTTGAGTCAAGCACACCTGACCAGTCAATCTGTCCTGGAGGCTGGTTTTAAAGTCAGTATAAAACTGAGTCTGCTTATATAGAACCTACCATTAGCCATCTGGCTCCAGGAGAAGTATATGGTGGGTTCAGCATGCATGTTGGTACTTGCATCCCTGGATCCGATGAAAGCTGTAATGGCACCGGACGGGGTTACAAGCAAAGTGTACTTGGCTTGCATGCTGACCTACATTCCCTGGATTTTATGTGGCTGTCATGGCCCATGAACAGGTAGGAACAAGAGTTAGGGACCACTCAATTGAGACGACCTTGACGCGGTGAGTGGCTTACTATGCTTTGGCCAAAATATAAACCAATGTCTCATCCAGCATGGAGGGCAGAGTGCTGGATGTAGTGTGCGATCACATTTGCATTTTCCGTTTGTATATGTATTTCGCCATAGTGATCTGCACCTGCAGGCAGGTTGTGCTGACTCAACCCCCCACCTTTTTTTCTTTGTAGCATATATTGGAGGCGTGGCGATCTCCTTTGAGTCAAGCACACCTGACCAGTCAATCTGTCCTGGAGGCTGGTTTTAAAGTCAGTATAAAACTGAGTCTGCTTATATAGAACCTACCATTAGCCATCTGGCTCCAGGAGAAGTATATGGTGGGTTCAGCATGCATGTTGGTACTTGCATCCCTGGATCCGATGAAAGCTGTAATGGCACCGGACGGGGTTACAAGCAAAGTGTACTTGGCTTGCATGCTGACCTACATTCCCTGGATTTTATGTGGCTGTCATGGCCCATGAACAGGTAGGAACAAGAGTTAGGGACCACTCAATTGAGACGACCTTGACGCGGTGAGTGGCTTACTATGCTTTGGCCAAAATATAAACCAATGTCTCATCCAGCATGGAGGGCAGAGTGCTGGATGTAGTGTGCGATCACATTTGCATTTTCCGTTTGTATATGTATTTCGCCATAGTAATCTGCACCTGCAGGCAGGTTGTGCTGACTCAACCCCCACCTTATTTTCCACCCAGTGTTTACCCCTGCCAGGGCCGGATTAAGAGCATCATGGGCCTGGTGCTGAGGATTTTGCTGGGCCTTTTTATGGAACTGCACTCAGTGTTTTAATTACATATATATTCTATCGATACCATTAAAGTATTTTGTTCCTGCAACTACCCCTTCATTTGGCGTCTATCTTGGCAACATGGAGGGGGACCACGGGAGGGGGACCCTGAGGGTGGGGGCACCCTCAGGGCACTATAGTGTCAGGAAAACCGCTTTGTTTTCCTGACACTATAGTGATCATTTAACATGACTATGAAGATTACTGTTTTCTAGCTGCTGTGGACTGTGGACAACAGCAGCTAGAAACAGTAATTTTCATAGAGCTGTGTTATGATTTATGGACACAGCACTCAGCATGCTTAGCCAGTCAGATGGAAGGCTGGCTAAGCATGCTGAGAGCTGTGTCTAAATAACATAACACATTAAAGGGATTCTGTCACCAGGTTTCACCCCTGTCAGCTAAACATATGCTGATGTTCAGGGCGTCTTCACGATTCCTAATGTGGACTTATAAATGTCATCTGTGGGCTTATTTAGCTAAAAAACAGCTTTTACTAACTTGTCAGTCAAACAAATAAGGTGCCCAAGGGGATGTTAATGGATGCAAGGTGCCGGCCGCACCCGCCGCCGTTCGTGCCCAGCGCCGCCTTTCCAGACTTCTGCGCCGCCTCCTAATCCTCTGTGGCCTCTCGCTCTCCCTCCCTCCCCCCTCCTCCTGCTGTAAGATCTCGCGCATACAGGGGTTGAGCGAAGTGCCGGCGCATGCGCACTTCACTGTAAGAAGCCAAATGGAGAAGTCCGCACGGGCGCATCAGGCAGAGCCCTGTGCGCAAGCGATAGATCTTACAGCAGAAGGAGGGGGGAGGGAGGGAGAGCGAGAGGCGGCACAGAGGATTAGGAGGCGGTGCAGAAGTCCGGAAAGGCGGCGCTGGGCACGAACGGCGGCGGGTGCGGCCGGCACCTTGCATCCATTAACATCCCCTTGGGCACCTTATTTGTTTGACTGACAGGTTAGTAATAGCTGTTTTTTAGCTAAATAAGCCCACAGATGACATTTATAAGCCCACATTAGGAATCGTGAAGACGCCCTGAACATCAGCATATGTTTAGCTGACAGGGGTGAAACCTGGTGACAGAATCCCTTTAAAGAAATTACTGTTTCTAGCTGCTGACAGTGGCGTCGCCAGGGGGGGGCCAGAAGGGGCCACGGCCCCCCCTACATCATGCTGTGCCCCCCCAACTAAAATGCCCCCCCCCCCCCAAGTGAAGTGAGCCGCCAGCGTCTTCACACAGCGTCCGGCTGCAGAGCAGAGTGAGGAGGGGAGAGGGGGCGGGGCATGCATGGCAGTTCCCTATAGGCTCTGCCCACCTTCCAGGCAGGAAAGGCAGTGCAGAGCCAGGAGCCGGAGCATGAATGAAGGCAGACTCCAGGCAGAGAGTGATTCAAGCGACCCAGAGTGAGTGACAGTCCCTGAGTGCAGAGTCCCACCCTGTGTAATTAGGGGAGAGGAGGGGAGAGGCGGCCATTATATTAATAACAAAGAGGGGGACATTATATTAATAATAAATAGGGGGCCAATACATTAGTATTAATGTAATGGCCCCCTCTTTATTATTAATATAATGGCCCCCTCTTTATTATTAATGTACTGGCCCCCTCTTTATTATTAATATAATGGCCCCCTCTTTATTATTAATATAATGGCCCCCTCTTTAACCACCTCAGCCCCCAGTGCTTAAACACCCTGAAAGACCAGGCCACTTTTTACTCTTCTGACCTACACTACTTTCACCGTTTATTGCTCGGTCATGCAACTTACCCACTAATAGAGCTTTCATTTGGTGGTATTTCATTGCTGCTGACATTTTTACTTTTTTTGTTATTAATCGAAATTTAACGATTTTTTTGCAAAAAAATGACATTTTTCACTTTCAGTTGTAAAATTTTGCAAAAAAAACGAGATCCATATAGAAATTTTGCTATAAATTTATTGTTCTACATGTCTTTGATAAAAAAAAAATGTTTGGGTAAAAAAAAAATGGTTTGGGTAAAAGTTATAGTGTTTACAAACTATGGTACAAAAATGTGAATTTCCGCTTTTTGAAGCAGCTCTGACTTTCTGAGCACCTGTCATGTTTCCTGAGGTTCTACAATGCCCAGACAGTACAAATACCCCACAAATGACCCCATTTCGGAAAGTACACACCCTAAGGTATTCTCTGATGGGCATAGTGAGTTCATAGAACTTTTTATTTTTTGTCACAAGTTAGCGGAAAATGATGATTTATTTTTTTTTTTTTCTTACAAAGTCTCATATTCCACTAACTTGTGACAAAAAATAAAAAGTTCTATGAACTCACTATGCCCATCAGCGAATACCTTGGGGTCTCTTCTTTCCAAAATGGGGTCACTTGTGGGGTAGTTATACTGCCCTGGCATTCTAGGGGCCCAAATGTGTGGTAAGGAGTTTGAAATCAAATTCTGTAAAAAATGACGAGTGAAATCCGAAAGGTGCTCTTTGGAATATGGGCCCCTTTGCCCACCTAGGCTGCAAAAAAGTGTCACACATCTGGTATCTCTGTATTCAGGAGAAGTTGAGGAATGTGTTTTGGGGTGTCTTTTTACATATACCCATGCTGGGTGAGATAAATATCTTGGTCAAATGCCAACTTTGTATAAAAAAAATGGGAAAAGTTGTCTTTTGCCAAGATATTTCTCTCACCCAGCATGGGTATATGTAAAATGACACCCCAAAACACATTCCCCAACTTCTCCTGAGTACGGAGATACCAGATGTGTGACACTTTTTTGCAGCCTAGGTGGGCAAAGGGGCCCATATTCCAAAGAGCACCTTTCGGATTTCACAGGTCATTTTTTACAGAATTTGATTTCAAACTCCTTACCACACATTTGGGCCCCTAGAATTCCAGGGCAGTATAACTACCCCACAAGTGACCCCATTTTGGAAAGAAGAGACCCCAAGGTATTCGCTGATGGGCATAGTGAGTTCATGGAAGTTTTTATTTTTTGTCACAAGTTAGTGGAATATGAGACTTTGTAGGAAAAAAAATAAAATAAAAAATCAGCATTTTCCACTAACTTGTGACAAAAAATAAAAAATTCTAGGAACTCGCCATGCCCCTCACGGAATACCTTTGGGTGTCTTCTTTCCAAAATGGGGTCACTTGTGGGGTAGTTATACTGCCCTGGCATTTTCCAGGGGCCCTAATATGTGGTAAGTAGGTAAATGACCTGTGAAATCCTAAAGGTGCTCTTTGGAATATGGGCCCCTTTGCCCACCTAGGCTGCAAAAAAGTGTCACACATGTGGTATCTCCGTACTCAGGAGAAGGTGGGGAATGTGTTTTGGGGTGTCATTTTACATATACCCTTGCTGGGTGAGAGAAATATCTTGGCAAAAGACAACTTTTCCCATTTTTTTATACAAAGTTGGTATTTGACCAAGATATTTCTCTCACCCAGCATGGGTATATGTAAAATGACACCCCAAAACACATTCCCCAACTTCTCCTGAGTACGGAGATACCAGATGTGTGACACTTTTTTGCAGCCTAGGTGGGCAAAGGGGCCCATATTCCAAAGAGCACCTTTCGGATTTCACAGGTCATTTTTTACAGAATTTGATTTCAAACTCCTTACCACACATTTGGGCCCCTAGAATGCCAGGGCAGTATAACTACCCCACAAGTGACCACATTTTGGAAAGAAGAGACCCCAAGGTATTCGCTGATGGGCATAGTGAGTTCATGGAAGTTTTTATTTTTTGTCACAAGTTAGTGGAATATGAGACTTTGTAGGAAAAAAAAAAAATCAGCATTTTCCACTAACTTGTGACAAAAAATAAAAAATTCTAGGAACTCGCCATGCCCCTCACGGAATACCTTTGGGTGTTTTCTTTCCAAAATGGGGTCACTTGTGGGGTAGTTATACTGCCCTGGCATTTTCCAGGGGCCCTAATATGTGGTAAGTAGGTAAATGACCTGTGAAATCCTAAAGGTGCTCTTTGGAATATGGGCCCCTTTGCCCACCTAGGCTGCAAAAAAGTGTCACACATGTGGTATCTCCGTACTCAGGAGAAGGTGGGGAATGTGTTTTGGGGTGTCATTTTACATATACCCTTGCTGGGTGAGAGAAATATCTTGGCAAAAGACAACTTTTCCCATTTTGTTATACAAAGTTGGTATTTGACCAAGATATTTCTCTCACCCAACATGCGTATATGTAAAATGACACCGCAAAACACATTCCCCAACTTCTCCTGAGTACGGCGATACCAGATGTGTGACACTTTTTTGCAGCCTAGATGCGCAAAGGTGCCCAAATTCCTTTTAGGAGGGCATTTTTAGACATTTGGATACCAGACTTCTTCTCACGCTTTGGGGCCCCTAGAATGCCAGGGCAGTATAAATACCCCACATGTGACCCCATTTTGGAAAGAAGACACCCCAAGGTATTCAATGAGGGGCATGGCGAGTTCATAGAAATTTTTTTTTTTTGGCACAAGTTAGCGGAAATTGATATTTTTAATTTTTTTCTCACAAAGTCTCCCGTTCCGCTAACTTGGGACAAAAATTTCAATCTTTCATGGACTCAATATGCCCCTCATGGAATACCTGGGGGTGTCTTCTTTCCGAAATGGGGTCACATGTGGGGTATTTATACTGCCCTGGCATTCTAGGGGCCCTAAAGCGTGAGAAGAAGTCTGGAATATAAATGTCTAAAAAATTTTACGCATTTGGATTCCGTGAGGGGTATGGTGAGTTCATGTGAGATTTTATTTTTTGACACAAGTTAGTGGAATATGAGACTTTGTAAGAAAAAAAAATAATTCTGCTAACTTGGGCCAAAAAAATGTCTGAATGGAGCCTTACAGAGGGTGATCAATGACAGGGGGGGTGATCAGGGAGTCTATATGGGGTGATCAGGGGCTAATAAGGGGTTAATAAGTGACGGGGGGGGGTGTAGTGTAGTGGTGCTTGGTGCTACTTTACTGAGCTACCTGTGTCCTCTGGTGGTCGATCCAAACAAAGGGGACCACCAGAGGACCAGGTAGAAGGTATATTAGATGCTGTTATCAAAACAGCGTCTAATATACCTGTTAGGGGTTAAAAAAAACACATCTCCAGCCTGCCAGCGAACGATCGCCGCTGGCAGGCTGGAGATCAACTCTCTTACCTTCCGTTCCTGTGAGCGCGCGCGCCTGTGTGCGCGCGTTCACAGGAAATCTCGCGTCTCGCAGGAGGACGCGCCGGCGCGTCCACCCAGAAGAGCAGGGCCGCCGCAAAGACGCAATCCTGCGTACGGCGGTCCTGAGGAGGTTAATAATAAAGAGGGGGCCATTATATTAATAATAAAGAGGGGGCTATTATATTAATAATAAAGAGGGGGACATTATATTAATAATAATGCGGGGACATTATATTAATAATAAAGAGGGGGACATTATATTAATAATAAAGCGGGGACATTATATTAATAATAAAGAGGGGGACATTATATTAATAATAAAGCGGGGACATTATCTTAATAACAAAGAGGGGGCTATTGTATTATTAACCAAGAGGGGGCCATTATAATATACAGGGGAAATAATATTATGAGGAATGGGGGACTATCTGTCTGGCTCTAGCACAGTATTGGGGGGCAGCAGGATGAGATGTTGAGACACCAGGAAGGAGAGGATGATAGCAAAGTGAGGAACCTAAAAAAAATTCTGTGAATCTCTGCAGAGAGAGATGAGAAGCGGCTGAAAGAAAGTGTCATGGCGGTCTTATCTCTGAATGAAGACGTCGAGGAGAGTCTACATCACAGGAGACGTTACTGGATGTAACAGGTATGGGGCGATATTATACTGTAATAATAATGTCCATGCACATATCTGTTTCACAGTAGGGTTGGGGGAGGAGATTGAGAATATGGCCCACCCTGCCGCATTCGGCCCCAGACTTCAGGTCACACTGTGTGTGTTCTGAATTCTGGGGGCTTACACCCATCTACTACATTATCTGTACTCAGAGTTATCACTGTGTTATCTGTGGTGTTACATAGGACTGCAGGTGATCTACTACAGTATCTGTTAAAAGGGGCGTGCCTGGGGTAGGGGGGGGCGCAATTTTTGGCTTGCCCCGGGTGCTGGCAACCCACGCTACGCCACTGGGGGAGGGAGAGGCGTGTCCCTTCCCCTTCCTCTGATAGGCTGCAGGCACTAGGCCGGCAGCCTATCAGAGGCCGGCGCAGGCGGCGCGATGACGTCATCGCGCCGCCTGAGCCTTACAGCGCGGGACACAGAGAGTCTGCATCGCATCGCTGACACTGAGGTAAGTATAAGTGTTTTTTTTTTGTTTGTTTTTTTACAATAGTGTTACTGGCACATTGGGGGGGCTTACTACAATGGGGGGGACTTAATACTGGCACATGATGGGGGGGACTTAAAACTGGCACATGATGATGGGGGGTGACTTAATACTGGCACATGATGATGGGGGGGACTTAATACTGGCATATGATGATGGGGGGACTTAATACTGGCACATAATGATGGGGGGGACTTAATACTGGCATATGATGATGGGGGGACTTAATACTGGCACATGATGATGGGGGGGACTTAATACTGGCACATGATGATGGGGGGGACTTAATACTGGCACATAATGATGGGGGGACTTAATACTGGCACATGATGATGGGGGGGGACTTAATACTGGCACATGATGATGGGGGGACTTAATACTGGCACATGATGATGGGGGGACTTAATACTGGCACATGATGATGGGGGGACTTAATACTGGCACATGATGATGGGGGGGGACTTAATACTGGCACATGATGATGGGGGGACTTAATACTGGCACATGATGATGGGGGGACTTAATACTGGCACATGATGATGGGGGGGACTTAATACTGGCACATGATGATGGGGGGGACTTAATACTGGCACATGATGATGGGGGGGACTTAATACTGGCACATGATGGGGGGGACTTAATACTGGCACATGATGGGGGGGACTTAATACTGGCACATGATGGTGGGGCTTAATACTGGCACATGATGGGGGGGCTTAATACTGGCACATGATGGGGGGCTTAATACTGGCACATGATGGGGGGGCTTAATACTGGAACATGGGGGGGCTTAATACTGGCACATGATGGGGGGCTTAATACTGGCACGTAATGGGGGGGCTTGTTACTGGCACATAATGGGGGGGCTTATTACTAGCACGTAATGGGGGGCTTATTACTGGCACATTGGGGGGCTTATTACTGGCACGCGATGGGGGCTTATTACTGGCACGTGATGGGGGCTATTGTTACTGGCACGTGATGGGGGCTTATTACTGGCACGTTGGGGGGCTCTTGTTACTGGCAGTGGCACGTTATTGAGGGCACTTATTACTGGCACATTATTGGTGGGCACTATAGCGGCATCTACTGAGGCCACAAAGAAGGGGTGTTTTATATGGAGGGCTCTGTACAGTAGCATTTTATACTGGGACACATGGTGGGTACTATGGAGAAGGGGAGACAGGAGTACTATGGAGTCATCTACGGGGGGCACTAAGAAGGGGTATTTTATACTTGCAAATTATGGGGGACACTGAGGGCATCTACTGGGGCACGATATATGGGGCATTTTATACTGGTACATTATGGGGGGCACTAGAAGGAAGGGGGGAGAGGAGCACTATGGAGGCATTTACTGGGGCACTATATAGTTTTTTTTTATACTGGCACATTATGGGGGACATTAGCTCAACTGGGGGCATAAGGGGGTATGTTTTGCACATTATAAGGAGAATTATTTCTACTGGGGGGCATTATGGTGGGTTTTATTACTCCCCCATGGTATGGCCCCCTAGTAGCAGCACCATCCACTCTCTGCTCTGCTATCCCTCTGCCCCCTCTCCAAATCCTTATTATGAAATCTTTCTCATTAGGATAAAACACAACATCAGCTCCGCCGAGCCCCCGGCCAAAGTGTTGAAGTGGCGTCCGAGATCCTCAAGGGCCAAGCCAAGTAACTGTAAGTGTTCATGTGAAATATGTTTATTTTATATATGTACACTCCTGTGAGAGGCGGGGAGGGAGATCTGTGGATGACACTGTTATAGGGAGGCAGATCTGTGGATGACACTGTTATGGAGCGGGAAATGGGGATGACACTGTCATGGGGTGGATCTGTGGATGACACATATAGCATAAGATGCTATATACGGTATGTGGCATCCAAAGATCCCCCCCATAGCAGTGTCATCCACAGATCCCCCTCTCTATAAAAGTGTCATCCACAGATAGCTGGACTTTTCTTCCCTGTTGCGTTTTTAGGTATTGGGTAAAGTATTGCAGCATTTCTAAGCATACTTGTGTAAATGTATCGTTATAGCTGCCCCCCCTACTTTTGTCCTGGCCCCCAGTGTGCCCCCCCAAAATTTGAAAGCTAGAGACGCCACTGCTGCTGTGGACTAGCAGCTAGAAAACAGTAATTTCTTTAATGTGTTATGTTATAGAGACTGAGCTCTCAGCATACTTAGCCAGTCAGTCATTTTCATAGTGCTGTTATGATTTATGGACACAGCTCTCAGCATGCTTAGCCAGCCTTCTATCTGGCTGTGTTTCTTGAGAGTCACAGTCCACAGGCTCAGAAACAGCCTGTGGACTGTGACTCTCAAGATGCAAAGCCAGATAGAAGGCTGGCTAAGCATGCTGAGAGCTGTGTCCATAAATCATAACAGCACTATGATTGCCCTCCTTTCCAACTGGATGAGTTTATCTGATACCTGCTCCAGAAGCTCCTGCTGTCTCGCGGGCTGGTGTGGCTGAGCGCTGTGGGCCGTGTGCTGGTCGAAACTGCTGAGCAGGTTGTACACAGCGCAGCGTGCAGGAGGGATAATCGCGGGCGCACTGAGGTCATATCCGGCGGGCCGCGGCATTACAGGAACAGCACCAGCTGCTCTTACGTCCTGCCGCCGGATATCCTGTGACGTATATCCGGCGGCAGGACGTCAGAGCAGCTGGTGCTTTTCCTGTAATGCCGCGGCCCGCCGGATATGACCTCAGTAGTGATGGGAAGTTCGGATCTTTCAGATGAATCGGTTCATGAATCGGATCTTCGGTTCACTTGCTGAGTCACTGACTGCTGAGCTGACTCGCAAGTGAACCGAAGACTCTAGGTGCCGGTGCGCATGCGCAGATGCTTTCCATTCGATTCACTTGCTGCTGCTGACTCAGTCGGCTCTTCAGCTCTCTAATGAGTGAGTCAGGATCAGGAAGAGTGATTGATTATAGTGATAGTGAAGGGAAGCTGAGGCTGACTCCGGACAGGAGGACTCAGGACAGGAGGAGTCAGGAGCTGTCACTGTGGTGTGCATTGTTGTCTGTTGTGCATTGTTACCCACAGTGACAACAGTCTGACACTGACAGTAGTACAACGAACCAAGTGAAGTGAAATGTGAATGCACAGGGAAAACTATGTGCTGAATTGATAACAGTATTACAGTAACACAGTCACTGGCTGATAATAAAATAGTCCCCACAGTCCCCATTTAACGTAATCCATAAAGGAGATGTGAACCCACCCTTAGTTATATAGCTACTGAATGAGATGCCTTTAATATATATATCTCCTGAGAAGCCAATTTGATCCTAAAGGGTTAATTCAACCTGTAATCTAAACTCTGTGTCATCTGTCACTTCTCTTATCTCTCTGCTCCTGTCCCTTAATTTTATCACTGCTGCAACAAAAGCATCAGCCGACAGCCTCAGTGTAACCTGTTCTAGACTCTGACAGCCTCAGTGTAACCTGTTCTAGACTCTGACAGCCTCAGTGTAACCTGTTCTAGACTCTGACAGCCTCAGTGTAATCTGTTCCAGACTCTGACTCACGGCTCTTTTAACTCAAAGAATCGAATGAGTCTCTAACTAATCGGATCTTTAGATTCTTTTAACCTGAGACTCATTCGATTCATTTCTATTCTTAGACTCCCTGTACTACTCAGACGAGACTCTAGGATCATATTACGCTCCTCCTGAGTCCCTCCCTCAGGCTCCCTGCTGCCAGCGTGAGGTGAGCGTCTCTGCATTGTCTGTGTGCTATGTGACACTGCGCTGTGTACAACAGAGGACTTTTAGCGCGGGCCGCTCCCGACGGCCTTTTGGCTGGCGGATGGGCCTATTTTATGGTAGGGGCCTGGAGCTGCAGCTCCATCAGCCCCTACGTTAATCTGGCCCTGACCCCTGCCCTCCTTGTCGGTCTGCACACTGCTGAAAGCCACAGCAGTAGGCACTTGTGTTTCGTCATCATCCGAGACGTGCTGCGATGGTCCTCCCATGTACTCATTTTGAAACATAAGTGGTTGGGCATCAGTGCACTCAATCTCTTCCACTTCTGGGGCAGGGTTAGGTGGATAGCCCTGGGAAACCCTGATAGCAGAGTCATCAAAAAGTAGAAGAGACTGCTGCATGACTTGGGCCTCAGACTGCTTGGCTGATTTGCAGGGGGGTGAGGTGAAAGACTGATGGACATCGGCTGCAGGTGCCAGCACTGATCTTTCAGCAGGAGACTGGGTGGGAGACAATGTGAAGGAACTGGAGGCACTGTCAGCAACCCAATCTACTATCGCCTGTACTTGTCCTGGCCTCACCATTCGTAGAGCCGCATTCGGCCCTACCGAATACCGCTGAAGGTTCTGTCGCCTATTCGCACCTGAGGAAGGTGTTTCACATGTGCGTGTAGCTGGCACAGATCCTCTCCCTGCAACAGGAGCTCCACCAGCAGCACCACAACCGGGGCCACGTCCTTTATTTGACGCTCTCCTCATATTTCTCAAATTTAGGATCTTGCCCAAAATGGGTGTTTTTTTTTAAATAACAGAATAGAACAACAGTATCTAACGCGTGTATTTCACACTGACAGATGCAGCAAAGGCTGCAAAGTTAGTACTTTGCCCAAAATGAGTGTTTTTTTAAACCCAGAATATTATTGCTGTATTTCAAGCTTGTATCTCACAATGACAGATGCAGCTAAGGCCGCAAATTTAGTATTTGGCCTAAAATGGGTGCTTTTTTAATAACAGAATAGAACAACAGTATCTAACGCGTGTATCTCACACTGACAGATGCAGCAAAGGCTGCAAAGTTAGTATTTGGCCCAAAATTGGTGTTTTTTTTAATAACATAATAGAACAGCAGTATCTAACGTGTGTATCTCACACTAATAGATGCAGCCAAGGCCGCAAATTTAGTATTTGGCCCAAAATGGGTGTTTTTTTAATAACAGAATAGAACAGCAGTATCTAACGCGTGTATCTCACACTGACGGATGCAGCAAAGGCTGCAAATTTAGTTTTTTTTCCCAAAATGGGTGTTTTTTAATAACAGAATAGAACACCAGTATCTAACGCATGTATCTCACACTGACAGATGCAGCAAAGGCTGCAAAATTCAGTATTTTGCCCAAAATGGGTGTTTTTTTTATTACAGAATATAACAGCAGTATCTAATGCTTGTACTTCACACTGACAGATGTAACCAGGGCTGTAAAATGTAATATTTTGCCCAAAAAGGGTGTTTTTTTTTTAATAACAGAATATGACAGCAGTATCTAACGCTTGTAATTTACACTGACAGATGCAACCAGGGCTGTAAAATTTAGTATTTTGCACAAAAAGGGTGTTTTTTTAATAACAGAATATGACAGCAATATCCAACGCTTGTATTTCACACTGAAAGATGCAACAAGGGCTGTAAAATTTAGTATTTTGCCCAAAAACTGTGTTTTTTTGATAACAGAATATGACAGCAGTATCTAACGCTTGTATTTCACACTGACAGATGCAACCAGGGCTGTAAAATTTTGTATTTTGCCCAAAAAGGGTGTTTTTTTTAAATAACAGAATATTGCAGCATTATCTAACGCTTGTATTTCACACTGAAAGATGCAACAAGGGATGTAAAATTTAGTATTTTGCCCAAACAGGGTGTTTTTTTAATAACAGAATATGACAGCAGTATCTTACATTTGTATTTCACACTGAAAGATGCAACAACGGCTGTAAAATTTAGTATTTTGCCCAAAAAGGATGTTTTTTAAAACCCAGAAAATTATTGCAGTATTTAAAGCTTAAACTTCACACTGACTAATGCTGCATAGGCCCCAGATGGAGGGTATTGCCAAAAAAGGGGTGCTTTTTTAAACCCAGAAAATTATTGCTATATTTCAAGCTTGTATTTAACAATGACAGATGCAGCCAAGGCCACAAATTTAGTATTTTGCCCTAAATTAGTGGTTTTTTTTTTAATAACAGAAAATGACAGTAGTATTTAACGCTTGTATTTCACACTGACAGATGCAACAAGGGCTGTAAAATTTATTATTTTGCCCAAAAAGGGTGTTTTTTAAAACCCATAAAATTATTGCAGTATTTCAAGCTTAAATTGCACACTGACGAATGCGGCATAGGCCCCAGATGGAGGATATTGAAAAAAATTGTTGTTTTTTTAAAATCCAGAAAATTATTGAAGTATTTCAAGCTTAAATTGCACACTGACAAAACCTGCATAAATGCCAGATGGAGGGTATTGCCAAAAATGGGTGCTTTTTTAAAACCAGAAAACTATTGCTGTATTTCAAGCTTGTATTTAACAATGACAGATGCAGCTAACGCCGCAAAATTAGGATTTTGCCCTAAATGGGTGTTTTTTTTAATAACAGAATATGACAGCAGTATATAATGCTTGAATTTCACACTGACAGATGCAGCAAGGGCTGCAAAATTTAGTATTTTGCCCAAAAAGGGTGTTTTTTAAAACCCAGAAAATGATTGCTGTATTTCAAGCTTAAATTGCACACTGACAAAACCTGCAGAAATCCCAGATGGAGGGTATTGCCAAAAATGGGTGCTTTTTTTAAAACCAGAAAATTATTGAAGTATTTCAGGCTTAACTTACACACAGACAAATGCTACAAAGGCCACAGATGTAGGGTCTTGCCAAAAATGGGTGATTTTTTTTAAACCCAGAATATAATTGCAGTATTTCAAGCTTCTATTTGACTGTCACAAATGTACAATTGCTGTGCTGGTGCACAAAATTTGTATAAAATGGCCGCCGCTGCCCACCTAACTAGCAGATGGATAAAAGTTATTTTTCTGGGTCACTGGGCTCAGGGCAGGGTAAAAAGATTGTGCACTGCACCCACAAAACAAAATCTAGGTAGATCGAGTTAACAAGCACTTCAGATTAAAGATTCTGTCCTGATCTCTCCCTTACAGCAGCAGCATCCTATCCCTACACTAATCAGAGCAGAGTGACGTGCAGCACTACGTGACTCCAGCTTATATAGAGGCTGGGTCACATGCTGCACTGGCCATTCACAGCCATGCCATTAGTAGGCATGGCTGTGATGGCTTCTAAGGGCACAGAGTTAAATGCTTGTTGATTGGCTGCTCTATCAAAAAGCGCCATTAACTCGCCGAACACCAACCCGAACCTGAACTTTCACTGAAAAGTTCAGGTTCGGGGTCCAAAAATCCTAAAGTTCGGTACGAACCCGAACTTTACAGTTCGGGTTCGCTCAACCCTAGTAGTAAGCATATGATCCAGGTCATAGGAGATTCATTTTGTTCTCATTCTGTCAGTTACTGTTATATTACCTCATAGACTTACCACCAATATAATCCCTGTTTTTCATGGAAGTTTAGTGACACTTAGTGTGCGATCACCCACTAGAGGGAACACAGCATAGCGACTAGGAGAGTAAACAGCGCTATTCAACCGTGCCCCCAGCCATTTGATTAACTGGTTTCGTGGGTATGATCTGGAGGAAGGGAGGAGTTATCCCTTTATATATGTGGGAATCCAGTGGCCACTTCACAGCCACACAAGCACCAGAGATGTAGCCACTACTATAGCTCATATCTGTCTGTGGGCAAAAGATCTTAGCACAAATGATCAAATGTCCAGGAGTGTCATCTAATATTCTGAACACCCCTGGTCGAGAGGCTTTTCATCTGAGCCTACAGTAATAGCTATGCCTATTTACACCGGGTTCACCGGGTTTTCTTTTCCCAGTTTTATACAATGATCTCATTCAATTATTTTTTGTTTAGTATTTTAAGCGTTCTTTCATTGATTGTGTATTTAATAGGACATAAACCCAATTCTACCTCTATTCAGTAATTAGTAAATCATCATATAACACCAGAAATTATTTTTAAATATTATTCAGCTTGCTATGTATATTTACCAACATTGGCAGGAATTTACTAAGACTAGTGTTTCATATGCCAGTCTTTATTAGACGGTGCCTCTTAATAAAAGTCATGATTCACCTACAGTTGCAAGAAAAAGTATTTGAACCCTTTGGAATGATATGGATTTCTGCACAAATTGGTCATAAAATGTCATCTGATCTTTATCTAAGTCACAACAATAGACAATCACAGTCTGCTTAAACTAATAACACACAACGAATTAAATGTTACCATGTTTTTATTGAACACACCATGTAAACATTCACAGTGCAGGTGGAAAATGTATGTGAACCCCTAGACTAATGACATCTCCAAGAGCTAATTGGAGTGAGGTGTCAGCCAACTGGAGTCCAATCAATGAGATGAGATTGGAGGTGTTAGTTACAGCTGCCCTGCCCTATAAAAAACACACACCAGTTCTGGGTTTGCTTCTCACAAGAAGCATTGCCTGATGTGAATGATGCCTCGCACAAAAGAGCTCTCAGAAGACCTACGATTAAGAATTGTTGACTAAAGCTGGAAAGGGTTATAAAAGTATCTCCAAAAGTCTTGCTGTTCATCAGTCCATGGTAAGACAAATTGTCTATAAATGGAGAAAGCTCAGCACTGCTGCTACTCTCCCTAGGAGTGGCCGTCCTGTAAAGATGACTGCAAGAGCTCAGGGCAGACTGCTCAATGAGGTGAAGAAGAATCCTAGAGTGTCAGCTAAAGACTTACAAAAGTCTCTGGCATATGCTTACATCCCTGTTAGCAAATCTACGATACATAAAACACTAAACAAGAATGGATTTCTTGAGAGGATACCACAGAGAAAGCCACTGATGTCCAAAAAAAATTGCTGCACGTTTACAGTTTGCACAAGAACACCTGGATGTTCCACAGCAGTACTGGCAAAATATTCCGTGGACAGATGAAACCAAAGTTGAGTTGTTTGAAAGAAACACACAACACTATGTGTGGAGAAAAAGAGGCACAGTACACCAACATCAAAAACTCATCCCAACTGTGAAGTATGGTGGTGGGGGCATCATGGTTTGGGGCTGCTTTGCTGCGTCAGGGCCTGGACGGATTGTTATCATCGAAGGAAAAATGAATTCCCAAGTTTATCAAGAGATTTTGCAGGAGAACTTAAGGCCATCTGTCCACCAGCTGAAGCTCAAGAGAAGATGGGTGTTGCAACAGGACAACTACCTAAAGCATAGAAGTAAATCAAGAACAGAATGGCTTAAACAGAAGAAAATACGCCTTCTGGAGTGGCCCAGTCAGAGTCCTGACCTCAACCCGATTGAGATGCTGTGGCATGACCTCAAGAAAGTGATTCACACCAGACATCCCAAGAATATTGCTGAACTGAAACAGTTCTGTAAAGAGGAATGGTCAAGAATTACTCCTGACCGTTGTGCACTTCTGATCTGCAACTACAGGAAACATTTGGTTGAAGTTATTGCTGCCAAAGGAGGTTCAACCAGTTATTAAATCCAAGGGTTCACATACTTTTTCCACCTGCACTGTGAATGTTTACATTGTGTGTACAATAAAAACATGGTTACATTTAATTCTTTGTGTGTTATTAGTTTAAGCAGACTGTGATTGTCTAGTGTTGTGACTTAGATGAAGATCAGATCACATTTTATGACCATTTTGTGCAGAAATCCTTATCATTCCAAAGGGTTCACATACTTTTTCTTGCAACTGTATCTGTCAAGCTCAGAAAAGCAAATGTGTGTAAACTTAATCTATGCCCACTTGGTGCTATAATTTGTCAGTTTACAGTGCAAATGATAGTAAATGTAACCAGGCCATGGGAGGCCCTCCCCTCCTGTTAAGCCCCACACATAATGGCTTAATATTTAAAAATTTTCATTTTATGCCAAAACACTGGTGAAAGTCACATATTGATTTTTCAATCTGCTCACCTCACCTTCTTCTATAACATGCTAACCACAGATGAAACATGTTTAAGGTGTCAGGTTCCCTTTAAATGGGTGCATGTACTTTATCATTGAGCAGATAATCTGACCTGTAAAAAAAAATTCCCTTTCTCATACAATATACAGTGAATTACCATTCAAGTGCAATATATGCAAATATGTACTTATGTAAAAAAAAAATCCCACAAAAATCTCCATTATAAAAATAACTATAGGAATCATTCTAAAATACTACACATAAAGGGAGTTTTATCATCTCACTGTTTTCTGGTGGAAAAAAGCCACAAACTTGTTTGCGACTTTTCAAATGCCATTTGGGACAAATTTTGTGGCAATTTTCTGCAACTATCTGAATGAGCTGGATGGCGAAATAAGGAAAAGAACAAACAGCAGATAGAGCTATATAGATACACTCAGTGGCTTTATTAAATTTTAAAATACATGCAATTACAAAAGTACAAAAGTATTCAGATCCAGCTGCCGGTTTGAAAAATGTAGACTATTTTGTCATGAGACAACCCCTTTTAAGGGCAGTTTCTTAGCAGTGTTTTTGTTTCTGTTGTTCTGCTACATTATAGAAAATAACTGAAGTACCAGATTTAGCACAAAACTGACAAGAATGGAGCTAAATAGATCCCTTGATTATAATAGAATCCGTTTAGTTTCCATTCGGGTGATAGCGTTTTGTGACGGAGCATCCAATGTAGATGTGAACATAACCTTCATTTGATTTGTTGGATGCAAATTGTACTGAAGATTAGTTTTAGCTCCCTTTCAGACGAGCAAGTTTCACACATTGGACTCTCAGTGTGAGTATGTGGCAGCTCCCGCCCTGACCTCCCAGCACTGACATGGTTGCAGAACATTATGTAGAATTATGACGCTATGTAACCCTTACAGTTCTGGAATGTATTGGATAATACCAGGCTCAGACTGGCCCACATGGGAACAGGGGAATCATCCGGTGGCCCCCAGTCTACCAGCACGGCATCTCAAATAACCTATATCAATATAAAAACTGGGTAGACTATTCAGTTTATTATTATAGAACCATCGGAAGGTTAAGATGGCCTATAAGGACCCCCCTTTTGAAGTTGTTGCATAGAACCCCATAATTAATCATCTTGTAGTCTCTTGTTCCTGTCTTTCTCTGTGTGGGCAGGTAATATTTGCATGTGGCTGTACAGTGGGCCCCAGAATGAGTTTTATTGGTGGGCACTAGGCATCTCAGTCCGACACTGGATAATACTAACATAATGCTGTCAGTGTTATGCTATGTGACCCCCTCTCAGTTCTGGGAGGTCAGGGCGGGAGCTACTGCATACTCAAGCTACAAGTCCAATGCGTGGAACTTGCTTGTCTGAAAGGGGCAGTAGACTTTAATTTGGAATTGTAGATGTTAAAATGATAAAATTTGCTGCAAATCTTCAAAATAGTAGGTATGACACTGAGTTGAAAAGTCACCAAAAAGCCCTCAAATGTTCACTGGAAAATTCTGTGAATGAGATTTTGTATAATTCACTGGTATTGTACGTTGTTGCTGATTTTCAATGTGCAGCAAACTCACAGTTTCAGAACGTACCTTTAAAGGGGTTAATCCAAAAACAAGACCGATCCACACGTTTGGTGATAAATCTAGGATCACTGGTGGTAAGTTAATTGAGCCCCCTACTCATCATGAGACCTGGGTCCCCTGTGTAGTTGCAGAACTACTGCCTATTCCTGACTGACACCTGTGTTTAAGCCTATGGAGTTTTCTTGTGATTGGTGGTAGTCTCAGAGGAAGAACACCCAGTGAATATACATCATTTTGATAGGTAATAAATATTGTTTTTCTTACCCCTTTTATACAGTATAGTGCCATATAAATGTATAGAGCAGTACTGTACCTACGTAAAAAAAAAAAATGAAAGCAAAAAGTGCCATGTTTCATTAGATGCCACATTACAGGATTGTTCGTTATCGTTATGATGTGTCATCATATGTAACCTGGCGGAATCTAGGCAAAACAAAGCTTACACAAGTGGTCATTGCTTGTTTTCTGAACAAACCAGTCGTGTTGGTCACATTAACAAGTTGACAATACAACACAGACTAGGCTCTCACTAAAGATACACCACCAGAACCTTTAGTGATCTCCATATGCTTTGTTGAGATTCTAGGCCATTGACATGTGGTCTTCATGTTTCTTCCTTTCTGCTTCATAAAGACAGGGACAATTTATTCTGTATAAATATTCTACCAGGGTGTTGCTTCCTGGTACCATGGTTTTCCCATTTTTATTCATAAAGTTCCAGAGGTGCAAACCAAATGAATTATTGAAAGTTGGAAAAGTATCCCATTGTATGAAATACTTTTTCCATTCATCATATGGGATTGGGTAAAAGCGGTCCGGAACAAAAAAAGTTAGCGCCTCGCAAGTTACATCTTCCTTAAGACTAATTTCAACATTTTTGCATTTATGTTTTAAAACTCTTGTTACAAGTGCTGGTCCTTGGTGGCCCCATTCTTCACCTCTATAGTTCTGAACAAAGCTGTCCATGAACTCCCATGCCAAAGAATGTATTTGAGGAAGCCCAAACACACCATTGCTAAAAATATCTGTGGACTGAGGTGCAAAAAAATGATCGGATGGGATAGGTTGGGTGGAGATGATATCAGTGTCCATATATATTCCTCCAAAGGTCCATATAATTGCAAGTCTGCATGCATCTGATAAAACATGAATCCAGTAAACTTCCTTCTGCGGGTCAACCTGAAAAATATAATCATTTACATAATAATGAGTCATAAGAACACACAAAACAAATTTTTTGGGACATCATGATGACCTGAACATTACTATTTATGCTAATAAAATATACATAAAATATATAAAATAGCCTTAGGTACGTTTCCTTTATTTTGGTGCGTCGTGAGTTCCAGTAGTGAAGTGGGCAATGTTCACATCTATAGATGCGTTTTCTTTAAATGGACCGCGCTGCACCAGGACAGAGCTAAAAAAATCCTCCCTTCCAGATCTCACAGGAATTTCCTGGATATGGGTAAGCAGTCAGTTCACTCCAGTTCACCTTTCCTCCAGGTAACCTTATGAGAAATCAAGGTGCCACCAATAGTGAAGTACAATCACAAGGGGTTCCAACTGCAAGGCTTTTATTATACTCACAAGATGGATAAAGTAACAAGCAGTGTATACAAATCAGTTCACCCGACCCGGGTTTCGCTTTGTGAAGCTTCGTCAGGGGTATCTACTACGCCTACCAAGAGGCGGTCTTTATACACCTGCCAATAATAGGCTACCACAACACTTTAAAATCATTATAGCCCTTACGGCTCAATGCAAGAAATAAAACATCCATAAAATACATCAAATACATTCATTAAACAAATGTCACAAATAGACCTCCTTTGGGTCACTGGTTATATTACAAATTAAAACATATCAAAACTGCTTTGAACTGGTCACATAAAATCATACATAATCATAATCCATGCGGTCATATCGGTGACAAACAAAGCACCCCACATGATTGCACGTTTATCACAGTGACATATCGAGACCAATCTCACGTGCCAGCATTCCTATGAATAGCATAGAGATATACATGTGCTGACATAGAAAAGCTGGATCACAAAATATTAGCATCCTTAGCCATAGCACTCACAGGGTTAATACACAAGGTAACCACACACGCTTATCTGGACTGGTCACCTCCTATTTGCATGACATTCTCCTATTCGCCACTATCCACCTACTTTAGAAACACAGTATCTATCCAATGTCAAGGAAAACACACCTCTTGGAGGCTATCCCCTCATTCACAGACAGCTGAAACATCACCACCCACATCGTTAGTCATAACCCCTGATCAGTCATACCTGATACCGCCCTTCTTCATGCATTTCTGACCCACAGGCCTCCCATGGTGCAATCCCACCAATGGAGACGCCAGGGGTCACATGGCTCTTCCCAGCCAATAACAAATTAACATGTCATAGGACCGCCCTACCCTGTTATAGGGCCACCCTTCAGTAGTTGTTTGCACACCATGGGAACGCCCCCCTTCATTCATGGATGGCCACTCCTCTCCCCCACGAGATCCTCCCCACCAATGGTAGAGTGCCTCTCCGGGGGCCACCTCCCTCCATCCAGGAATGAATGAGAGACAAACGATCCACATGAATGCCTCCAACCAACAGCGGTCACTCCCTCACTACTGCCACCGACTATACATGGCCAGGGTGGGGATTGCAGAAGACTCTTTCAGGTAAGAAAAGGTTTTAAATCAAATTCTGCATTCATCCCTTTTGGTTGCAAGGAATCCATCATATAGATCCATTCAACCTCCCTCCTGTTGATCTAATTGATTGAATTCCCTCCCCGCCAGTGTGGTTTAACTAACTCCACCCCTACAAAGAACAGGCCACTTGGATCTTTCTGATGCTTGATTTTAAAATGCATCGAGACACTATGGGTCTCGAGTCCCTTTCTGATGTTATGGACATGCTCCTGAATCCTAACTTTCAACTTCCGCATGGTGCGGCCCACATACTGGAGCCCACACGGGCACTCCAGCATGTAGACCACCCCTACATGTCATACATCCCTTTATTTTGTAATCCTGACCCTTCTGATTCGAATGTACAGTCTGAGTGTCCCTCTTTCTTTTTTCTTTCTTCCTATTACAGCACGGCAGACAGAACCCACACCAGGTAAATTTGTTCCCTTTTCTAACACTCTCAGAGTATTTGGAGCTATGCACCAATTTAGTCCGTAAACTTGGTGCTTTTCTAAAAATCACATTCGGATGTTCCGGGACATCCTTCCCCAACACTGGGTCATTTTTTAGGGTTGGCCAGTTCTCCCTTATTATATTCTTAATAGTTCCAGCTTGGACATTGTACTGTGTGAGGAAAGAAAAACGAAAATCCTTCTTTGTTCTCACTGAGACTCCCTCCCCTACATTTTCTCTCTCTACTTCTTCTCTACATTTCTCCAGATCTTCTCTGCAGTATCCTTTCTCCAGAAACCGTTCACTAATAACCTCACTTTGCGCTTTAAAATCCTCATCTTTTGTGCAATTACGATGAATCCTTTTTAGTTGCCCCTTAGGTATATTTTTCAGCCAGGGGGTGTAATGACAACTAGAAGTGTCTATATACCCATAGACGTCACTCTCTTTAAAGAATGTTTTGGTCTTCAGGTGATTATCTTCCAAAAAGATTGTTAGATCAAGGAAGTCAATGCTACTACTACTGACTGTACTTGTGAAGGAGAAGTTCCATTGATTCATGTTTAGACTGTCAATGAAGTTCAAAAGACCTTGTCTCTCACCCCTCCACACAATCAGACAGTTATCAATGAACCTCTTCCAGATAGTAAGTCTACCAAAAGCAGTCATTTTATTCAGAACGGGACTGATGTTTTCTTTCTCCCAAGCCCCCATAAAAACATTAGCGAAACTAGGGGCGAATTTCTGCCTCTGTCATAACTATTTTTGGCACAAAGAGAACTACGCCCCTAGTTTCGTTAATGTCTCGCGAAGTCTCGCTCGAGCATCGGACGTCACTGGGCTCGGCGCATGCCCAGTGACGACGATGAAGCTCCTGCCCTCAGTCTCCAGCAAATCGCACTGGCGCAGCCCTCAGTGGGTACTGCGTCTGCGCGAGACTTCGCTCGGCCGTCAGGGAGGGGGAGGAGAGGGATGAGACGCTGTGGGCGGTTAGGGATTCTGGAGGAAGGCGTTTTGGGCACTGTAAAAGGGGCGTTACTGGGCACACAAAGGGGAACATAGCGCCCCTCTGGGCACCTTCAGGGTTTTATAAAAGTCGTTTTTCTGCAAAACTGCTGGACGGATTACAATAAAAAACAGCACAGCCGATTCAAGGTAAGCTGTGGAGCATGACTGGTTTAGAATCTGAATTTGTGTTATACGAGGTGACAGAATGCCTTTAAATTTCTAAACTTTTTCTTTAGTCGACGCTTGCCCCCTCTTTTCATTCGATTCTTCCACTTTAATAACTTGTCCCACATTTCCGCTCGATCACATTTCAGCCATAGATATGGTATCACTTTCTCACGCTCCTTCTCCGGCGTGGAACCCTAATTGGCTGCTAACCGTGATCAACATAGTAGGCGCAGAAAAGAACATCGAAAGTTGATAGAGAAGATATCCATGGTAGGTGCAGAAAAGAACATCGAAAGTTGATAGAGAAGATATCCAATTGTATCGCGGATGTCACGGGGACGTGCGATCAGGCAGAAGTTACCTAGAGTCAACAAAGCGGCAGCTGTCTAACGTTTCCAAATCCAAAAAGACCCCAGTGACATTCCCTGTAATTTTTTATTGATCATTCCAATAACAAGGCATCTTAAGAGTCCTTTATTGCTATTTATCGTCACTACCTCCCCTAGTCGGGAGTGGGTAATTTAAGCTTCGTCTTCAATAATTTTCCCACATTTCCACTCAATCACATTTAATTTCATCCATTGACCTCCCTTGGATGTGGTATCCCTTTCTCAGGCTCCCTCTCTGACCTGGAACCCTGATTCCCCGCTACCCGTGATCACCATGGTAGGCACAGAAAAGAACGTCGAAAGTTGATAGAGAAGATATCCAATTGGATCGTGGACGTCACAGGGACGTGCAACATGGTTGAGCAGTATGTGTGCACAAGCCTACACGTACTGACTGATGGGTCTGCCCCCTTCAACTTCTGGGTCTCCAAATTGGGCCTATGGCCTGAGCTTGCCCTTTACGCCTTGGAGGTGCAGGCCTGCCCTGCAGCCAGTGTATTGTCTGAACGTGTGTTTAGCACAGGTGGAGGGGGTTATCACAGGTTATATTTCCCAATGTTTTGGGGTCTACACAAATTTAAACAAAAAATTTATAAAAATAAAGTAAAAAACAAAAACAAAAAACAGTGTTGGCTACCTCCTCCTCCTCCACCGCCGCTTCCACCTACACCACCACATCCACCGCCTCCTCAACCTCCTACTCCATATGGACCTCCTCCTCCTAGATCAAGATTATTATTTTTTATTTTTACGTATTTTATGTTATTTGAAGTCATTTCCCTATCCACATTTGTTTGCAGAGCACTTGCCATGCTCTTAATCACATTTTGCCACCATTTGCAGCCCTCTAGCCCTTTCTATTACTTTTTTAGAGCCATTTTAGTGCTCCAAAGTTCGGGTCCTGATTGACTTTAATAGGGTTCGGGTTCGGGGTCAAGTTTGGGTCCCAAACTCGAACGTTTTTGTTAAGTTCGGCCGAACTTGTCGAACCCGAACATCCAGGTGTCCGCTCAACTCTAGTTATCACACATGCCAACACAATTATCTCATTAAAGTTTCAAGTCATAGATCACATAAGTATGCCCAGACGTGGGGGAAATCGACAACACATGCTGAAAAAACGAGAAGCCTATTGGATACATAGACTACAGAGTCTAGAAGACAGGGGTCTAAATAGGGAATACAAATTGTCAGCTTTTATCTGATTTCATGCATTGACTGTACAATACTGAGATACTAATGATTGATTTTCTTGTTTTCCAGATACATTAGGAACCGGACCCCCACCTCATTTGCCACTCTTCAATGTATCCTTTATACAATTTTCCATTCTTCTTGTACTGTCTATTTTTGACTCAGTGATTTCTGAGATATGCGCTTTTAGAGTCAAGCTACTATGAGTTTTCATTTCCTTGTTCTTTACTTGAACACCTATTCCTAACACAAATTTTCCATATTTTCTATATATTCTGATTAGGAATATTGCGATTTGGGCTTCCCGTCTGGGTTGCGCCATCCCCTCCTGTAAACTCCTCCTCCTTCACGCGCCTTACTTCACGCCGATGCGTTCCTACGCATCCCACCTCACATACACTTCCTCCTACTAACTACCAGCCGCACTATCTACTTCCGGTAGCGTTCCACATTGGAAGTCCCCCTTCTCTTACCACACAAGAACGTGAGCGCAGAGGGCTCCCCCGGTCAGACCCGCGAGAGGATGGACAATGGCGCAGATAGGCATCGGCCAACTGACTACATAGGATGCCTCTATAGTACGGTAGTTCAGTTTGTCCTCCCTCTCAGCGAGTGTAAAAAAGGCCCCCATTTTTGACCGGTAGCGAGGGTCCAACAAGGTGGAGAGCCAGAAGTCATCCCTTTGCTGAATGGTGACAATTCGGCTGTCACTACCCAAGCAAGTGAGCATGCAGCTGGCCATTTGCGCGAGTGACTTGGAGGGACTCCCTGTTAGTGTTGAGCGCGAATATCCAAATAACAAATTTTTATCGCAAATATTTAGAATATAGTGCTATATATTCGTTATATCGAATATTTAGACTACTAAAATGTGAAGTTGCACGTAGTGCGAAAAACTTTTCTAATCACTGCCGATTAGCGCAATCACGAATATATTGGAGCACTTGGCTCTATCTGCATATAAAGCTATTGTAATGTTCTGCAGTGCCAACCATTTTCTCCTGCCTCAGGAGAAACTCATGAAACTTCTAGCAGCTTGAAAAATGTAGCCAAAGTGACCCACACCTGTATTTCGCATAACGAATTTGCATTACACGATTTTTACTAGAGGTGGGACGACGAATCCGTCGAATCAACAAACCCCTCGAATCTTGCTGGATTCGAAGGATTCGTGGACTCGAATCCCGACCTCATTTACAAAATTTGAATCTGACGAATCCAGGGCATAGTCATCTGTATTGCCTTCCTCAGGATACAGATGCCTTGCCTGTGCTGCAGCAGGAGAGGGAGATGAGTGTCTGCTGGGACTCAAACCCACAACCTTCTGTATCAGAGGCAAAGAACTTACCCACACAGCTATAAGAGCTGCATAGCTACTGATTGAAAAAAAATGAGACTTCTACTGTAGACTCTGTTAGCTGTTATAGCCAGTGTACATCTATATACACATGACAGCTGCCCCAACACACCCAGCCCTGCTATATCTCTATATGACAGCTGTCCCAGCACACTCAGCTCTACTATATCTCTATATGACAGCTGCCCCAGCACACCAAGCTCCGCTACATCCATACACATGCCAGCTGCCTCAGAACACTCAGCTCTACTATATCTCTATATATGACAGCTGCCCCAGCACACTCAGTTCTGCTATATCTCTATATGACAGCTGCCCCAGCACACTCATCTCTGCTATATCTCTACATATGATAGCTGCCCCAGCACACCCAGCTCTGCTACATCTATACACATGACAGCTGCCCCGGCACACTCAGCGCTGCTATATCTATACACATGACAGCTGCCCCTGCACACTCAGCTCTGCTTTATCTATATATCTGTAAGTATTACTATACAGTATATAGAGATATTGCAGGGATGAGTGTGCTGGGGCAGCTGTCATGTGTATAGATGTACACTGGCTATCAAAGATATGACAGAGTCTAGAGTAGAAGTCTCATATTTTTTCAGGCAGTGGCTATGCAGCTCTTATAGCTGTGTGGTTAAGTGCCTTGCCTCTAATGCAGAAGGTCGTAGGTTTCCAGCAGAAACTTTTCTGAAAATACACTTGCACCGACTCCATATATGGACATACAGCGCATCGCTGACATGGAGGTAAGTATAAGTGTTGTTTTTTTTAAAATACCGGACTGTTACTGCCATATGGGGGGAGCAGGAGGCACTTGATACTGGCACATGGGGGGGGGGAGAGGCACTTGATACTGGCACATTGGGAAGGGGGGAAATGGCACTATGATACTAGCACATTTGGGGGGGAGATGGCACTATGATACTGGCACATTGGGGGGGGAGATGGCACTATGATACTGGCACATTGGGGGGGAGATGGCACTATGATACTGGCACAATGGGGGGGAGATGGCACTATGATACTGGCACATTGGGGGGAGATAGCACTATGATACTGGCACATTGGGGGAGATGGCACTATGATACTGGCACATGGGGGGTTTGGCACTATGATACTGGCACATGGGTAAGGGGGTGGGTGGGAAGGAGAGAGGCACTTGATACTGGCACATTGGGGGGGAGATGGCACTATGATACTGGCGCATAGGGGAGAAGGAGAGAGGCACTTGATAATGGCACTTTGGGGGGGGGGAGATGGCACTATGATACTGGGACATGGGGGGGAGGAGAGAGGCACTTGATACTGGCACATGGTGGGGTTTGGCACTTGATACTGGCACATGGGGGGCATCTATGGGGACACTTAGTGGCACATTATTGGGGGGCATTATGGGGGTCCCTTTTTACTGGCACATTATTGGGGGACACTATGGGGGCATCTACTGAGGCCACAAAGAAGTGGTATTTTATATTGGGGGGGCTCTGTGTGGTACTAGTATTATCAGGGGTTTATCTGTTTCTGCAGTATTGTAGTGGGGAGCACAGCGGCACAGTATTGTGGTAGGATGATTTGTCCAAAAGATGCGAGAATGATGGAAAAGTAGTAAACTAAGATTTTTTTTGGTCAAACTGCAGAGACGAAAAATGGCTGAAAACTGGAGGTCTGATCTGAAGGTCTGAAAGGAGAAGATGAGGAAAGAGAACATCTACTTCAAAGAGACATCACTGGATGTAAGAGGTATGTGCGCTGTATTACCCTGTATTTCCATTTTTTTTTTAATCCAAATCCGAATACTTTGTTAAAAAAGTAAGGACTCTATTTTTTCATATTAAAAGAATATTGAGTTTGGAACACTTTGTTTCTTACACCGTTCACACAATTCTTATAAACAGGATTCGTAGGATTCGAGATTTGAAAGATTCGAGAGATTCGAGAACCTTTTCAGATTCGGATTCTAAAAAAATTGGATTCGTCCCACCTCTAATTTTTACATTGCCTATTTTTCACACTCAATAAAATAATCTCAAATTCGCAAATATATGACGAAAATTCTACAAAATATTTGTGAAATATTGCGAATTCGAAAATAACCCTTGCCGCTCATCACTACTCCCTGCCTCCATCTCCACGGCATACTGCCACAATGTATCTAAGTCCTCTGCCTCATCTTCCTCATCGCCCTGTAGCTCCTTTGGCTGCTACTGCTCCTCCTCTCTTGTCACCTGTGTAGCAAAACCATTCATTTCACTACACATTGCTTGTGCTCCAATGTCCTCCTCCTCCTCCAGTTCAGCCCCGACAGGGCTCATGTGGCCGTGAGATCTAGACGCCATGTCTCCAGTCCCCTGACCAGACAGATTTACCAGCATCTGTTCCAGGACATGAAGCAGTGGAATTACATTGTTCATCCCATAGTCCTGGTGACTGACACATAACGTGACCTCCTCAAAGGGCCTTAGCAAATGGCAGGTGTCACGCATGAGCTGCCACTGGCTGACATCGAAGTTACACAGGGGAGTACTCCTGCCTGTTTGGATCATCAGGAAATTGTTTATGGCGTTTCTCAGTTCGTACAGTCGGTCCAACATATGGAGGGTTGAATTTCAATGGGTGGAAACATTGCATATCAGCCTATGTTGAGGGATGCCGTACTGCCGCTGCAGCTCAAGAAGTGTGTGGTTTTCGGTGTACGAGTGGCTGAAGTGCATGCAAAGTTTCCTGGCCATTTTTGGGATGTTTTGCAGATGGGTGGAAGACTTCAGGAACCGCTTGACAAACAGAGTGAACACATGTGCCATGCAGGGCGCATGGCTCAGCCCTCCTTGACGCAGCACCGACACAATGTTCTTCCCATTGTCGGTCACCATGGTTCCGATTTTCAGTTGTCACGGAGAAAGACAGGATTTGATTTCTTGCTAAAGGACATGGAGCAGTTCCTCCCCTGTGTGACTCCGTTGGCCATGTCAAACAAGGTGCAGAACAGCGTGACACTGCCGTGCCCTGCACATGTGGTATGCTGGAGGGGCACTGTGAATTGTCCTTGCAGTGGAGGCTGAGGACACGGGGGAGGATAAGGAGGCAGAGGCGTAAATTTTCGCAGGACCAACACTGTGAGAACGTGGAGGCGGAAGCGGCGTCACCTGGCCAAGTTGCTGGTGTGGCTGTGCAGGAACCACATTCACCCAGTGGGCCGTAAATGACATGTATTCTCCCTGACCGTAGTTACAGCTCCACACGTTGGCGCTGCCGTGCACTTTGGCAGACACCGACAGGCTCAAGGACTGGCCCACCTTCTGTTCTACATGTGTGTGCAGAGCTGGTACTGCCTTTTTTGCAAAGCAATGATGTCTTGGGACTATCCACCTCGGCTCGGCACAAGCCATTATTTCTCTGAAAGGTGCAGAGTCCACCACTTGGAAAGGAAGGGACTGCAGCAACAGCAAGTTGGACAGGAACACGTTCAGCTTCTGTGCCATTGGATGAGTGCACGCATGTTGTCTCTTGGCAATCGCTTCGGTGATCAATTGCTGACGGAATGACTGACGAGCAGTAGGAGGCGAGGAGCAGGAGCATCAGGACCAGCAGATGATGGGAAGGACAGACAGCTCCCTTCAGTTTAGGTGGTAAAGTCTTGACTGCCTGAAACCGGGTGCGTGCCACTGGGTGATGCAATGGTTGCTGCGGCAGGCTGGACCACCACATAAGAGCCACAGTTTTCCCAGGCCACTTTATGGCGACGCTGCATATGTTGACGCAGAGCCGTAGTGCCAACATGGCACCCTAGCCACGCTTCACCTTCTGCCCACAGATTCTACATATGGCCACATTTACATCCTCCGGTGGCTTAATAAAAGTCTGCTACACCACCGAGTAGGTGATTTTACCCCCAACACTACGCACTGACTGACTGCTACTGCCGCTGCCTCCTTGAAACCCTGCACCGCTACTTCCCATGTAGCTAATCTCCTGCGAAGCTGACTTTCCCCCACGCTAGCGACTTGCTGGCTCCGCCGGCAAGCTGCCACCCTCTTCTCCCAATGATGATGAAGCCACTTTGTCACCCAGCTCCCAAGTGCGATCAGTTACATCATCATCATTGAGTACTGTCTGCACTTCACTGATGTCCTCCTCAACCGTCTCTGGGTCTGGAGCTCGCAACACCAGCTCCCACGCCACTCTCCTCATCACTACTTGCCCCCCTAGCGGAGAAAGAGGAGGATGTCTCCTCCAGATCTTAGCTGGGCAGTAGCTGCTGACTGTCCACTAGTAGCTCTTCCTCGCTGAAAAGTGGAGCCGAGCCTACAGCATATAATACTTCTCGCAGTGGGGGAACTTACTAATCCCCACGCGCTTTTACTTTTCCTCCCGCTCCAAACTCTGACATGAATAAGCTGGATGTAGAGACAGAGTCGGAGCAGGGAGCGCGCCAGTGGCAGGGGCAGACTAGGCATGCACAGCTCTTATTAGGAAAAGCAGCTCATGTGCAGTTAGAATAAAGCCATGGACGAGCTTTCTCCAATGCTCCTCCATGTCGCGTGCAGCCATGGACGAACTGGCTGTACGCAGAGCGGAGCTCATTATAAAAACATTACCATTTGGATTTTTTTAATAAAGTATATTAGGAAACTACTTTTTACCATACCTCTTACTATATAGTGGAAAGTACTTATATAGTGGCCAACCCCGAAGTTGAAATTGATCAAAATTTCAGGAAAACTTCGATTTATTACGAAGACAAATTTCCTGGTGCTTTGTCGTAACAAATAAGATTTTTTCCTAAAATGGCAGCTACACCTGTTACAAAGTGAACGTAAGTGTAGGGGAGACAAGCCTGGGAACGAAGGATTACCCATAATGGTGTGCAGCCAGCCAATCCGGAGCTATCCATCCCCTGTGATTTCACAGCCCTTTAACCCCTTAAGGACATAGGACGTACCGGTACGCCCTATTTCCTGAGTCCTTAAGGACCAAGGACGTAACGGTACGTCCTGACTTAAAATCGGAATTCCGGCGCCGCGGGGGTTAATCGGAACGGGACGCCGGCTGAAATCATTCAGCCGGCATCCCGTAACAACGCAGGGGGGGGGTCATTTGACCCCCCCATATCGGGGATCGCAGAAAACCGCAGGTCAATTCAGACCTGCGGTTTTCTGCGTTTCCGGTCCATTCGGGTGTCCTGTGACCCGATGAACCGGAAAAAGACTGCGATCGGTGGCGTAATTATACACCACCTATCGCAGTCCGAGGATTTGGAGAGGCGGTACTGGCCCTGGTGCTGAAAGCCGCTGTCCAGGGTGCTGATTGGTGCGGGGGAGAGAGGCGCGAGATTCAAACTTCCTGCGCTCCTCTCTTTCCTCCTCTTCCTGTCCAGCACCCTGACCGTGCAGCATCGTCCAGGACCAGCTCCTGCGTCCCCCTAATCGGCATACATCACCCTCCTGCACCCATCGCCACCCAGGTAGGTTAGGGTCAGTGAGGGAGAGGCACCGTTAGGCAGGGAAAGAAGGGAAAAGTAAGTTAGAAAAAAAAAAAGAAAAAGTACTTTTATTCCAAACTTCCATCTATCCATCTAACACTAAGTGTCAGGCAATACTGGAGTGGGGACGTCCTATACCAGACCCCACTGTACAGTATGGTCATGACACGTACATGGTTTGAGGCCATCCGGAAATGTCTGCATTATTCCGATAATGCAGCATGTCCACCCCGAGGTGATCCTGCCTATGACCGGCTGTATAAGATACGGCCGGTCATCGATCACTTTGGGGCCAAATTCATGGAGGCCTACGTACCTGGAAGGGAGGTCGCGGTTGATGAGTCTCTCGTTGCGTTCAAGGGGAGACTCAGTTTCCGCCAATACATTCCCACAAAGCGGGCGAGGTATGGCGTGAAGCTATACAAAATTTGTGAGAGTACCTCAGGGTACACTTACAAATTTTGTGTGTACGAGGGGCAAAATTCCCGTATTCAACCCCCAGAATGTCCCCCCACTCTGGGTGTTAGCGGGAAACTCGTGTGGGACCTTATGTACCCACTGCTGGATAATGGTTACCACTTGTACGTGGATAACTTTTATACCAGCATTCCCTTGTTCAGGTCCCTTGCAGCCAGATCCACGTTCGCTTGTGGGATCGTGCGGAAAAATCAACGCGGCCTCCCTGCCTACCCCCTCCAGGTACCTATCCCCAGGGGTGAGACCCGTGCCCTTACCAGTGGAAACCTGTTGCTGGTCAGGTATAAGGACAAGAGGGATGTCCTTATGCTGTCCACAATCCACGGTAACGGCACCACCCCTGTCCCTGTGCGAAGTACCGCGGCAACGGTCCTCAAGCCCGATTGTATCGTCGACTACAATCGGTATATGGGAGGAGTTGATCTCTCTGATCAAGTCCTCACGCCATATAACGCCATGCGCAAAACCCGAGCATGGTACAAAAAAGTTACGGTCTACTTGGTACAGGTTGCCATGTACAACTCTTTTGTACTATCCCGAAGCGCTGGCAGCACAGGGACATTCCTCCAGTTCTATGAGGCAGTCCTCAAGGCCCTGATCTTTTCGGACCGGGAAAGAGCAGGCCGGAGTACCTCGGGAACTGGAGGCGCCCGGATCGTCCCTGGCCAACACTTTCCAGGTGTGGTCCCCCATACTGGAAAGAAGGGACGAACCCAAAAAAAGTGCAGAGTGTGTCACAAGAGGGGGATACGGAAGGACACCACTACTCAATGTGACACGTGCCCCGATCATCCGGGCCTCTGCATTATCAATTGCTTCAGGGAGTATCACACTTCCATGGAGTACTACATTTTTATAATCCCCAACAGTCCACTAGAGAACATAAAACACTATGGCTCTCAGACTTTGGAGACACGGAAACAATTTTTCTTTTCCCAAAAAATATTAGTTTTAGTGCAGGCATCCTCAAACTGCGGCCCTCCAGATGTTGTAAAACTATAACTCCCAGCATGCCCAGACAACCTACAGCCATCAGCAGGGCATGGTGGGAATTGTAGTTTTACAACATCTGGAGGGCCGCAGTTTTAGGATGCCTGCTTAGTGTTTCCAAAGTCTGAGAGCCATACATATTGGGCATCGTCGCGTGCGTAAAAGTCGTCGCTATAAAAATAACTTTTGACCAAACACCTCGGATGAACGGTGTTAAAAATATTAAATAAAAACTGTGCCAAAACACCCATTTTTGGGCAAAATTTCAATTTGAATCCATTTTGCCGGTAATAAAGCAAGGGTTAATAGCCAAACAAAACTAAATATTTATTGCCCCGATTCTGTAGTTTGCAGAAACACCCCATATGTGGTCGTAAATGGCTATATAGCCGCATGGCAGGGCATAGAACGAAGGCAACTCCATACGGTTTCTGGAAGGCAGATTTTGATGGACAGTTTTTTTTTTTTTACACCATCTCCTGTTAGAAGCCCCCCCTGATGTAGCCTAGACTAGAAACTCCAAAAAAGTGACCCCATCTAAGAAACTACACCCCTCAAGGTATTCAAAAGTTACTTTACAAACTATGTTAACCCTTTAGGTGTTCCACAAAACTAAATCGCGAATGTAGAAACAATTTTAGAATTACATTTTTTTGTTACATTGCCTCAAAAAAGAGTAAAATAGAGCAACCAAAAATCTAATTTACCCCAAAAATAGTCCCAAAACAACAACCACCTTATCCCGTAGTTTCCTAGATGGGGTCACTTTTATGGAGTTTCTACTCTAGGGGTGCATCAGGGGGCTTGAAAGGGTACATGGTGTAAATAAACCAGTCCAGTAAAATCTGCCTTCCAAAAACCATATGGTGTTCCCCTTCTTCTATGTCCTGCCGTTTAGCCAAATAGTAGTTTACGACCACATATGGAGTGTTTCTGCAAACTACAGAATCAGGGCAACCCATTTTGAGTGTTGTTTGGCAGTTAACCCTTGTTTTACTCCTGGAAAAAATTGATTATATTGGAAAATTTTCCAAAAAATTGAAATTTCAAAATTGTTTCTCCATCTGCCATTAACTCTTGTGGAACACCTAAAGGGTTAACAAAGTTTGTAAACCCAGTTTTGAATACCTTGAGGGGTGTACTTTCTTAGATGGAGTCACTTTTTTGAAATTTCTATTCTAGGGGTGCAACAGGGGGCTTCAAATGGGACATGGTATAAACAAAACCAGTCCTGCCAAATCTGCCTTCCAAAACCCATATGGTGTTCCCCTCCTTCTATGTGCTACCGTTCGGCCAAACAGTAGTTTACGACCACATATGGGGTGTTTTTGCAAACTACAGAATCAGGGCAACCCATTTTGAGTGTTGTTTGGCAATTAACCCTTGTTTTACTCCTGGAAAAAATTGATTATATTGGAAAATTTTCCAAAAAATAGAAATTTCTAAATTGTTTCTCCATCTGCCATTAACTCTTGTGGAACACCTAAAGGGTTAACAAAGTTTGTAAACCCAGTTTTGAATACCTTGAGGGGTGTACTTTCTTAGATGGAGTCACTTTTTTGAAATTTCTATTCTGGGGGTGCAACAGGGGGCTTCAAATGGGACATGGTATAAACAAAACCAGTCCTGCCAAATCTGCCTTCCAAAACCCATATGGTGTTCCCCTCCTTCAATGTGCTACCGTTCGGCCAAACAGTAGTTTACGACCACATATGGGGTGTTTTTGCAAACTACAGAATCAGGGCAACCCATTTTGAGTGTTGTTTGGCAGTTAACCCTTGCTTTACTCCTGGAAAAAAATTATTATATTGGAAAATTTTCCAAAAAATTGAAATTTCAAAATTGTTTCTCCATCTGCCATTAACTCTTGTGGAACACCTAAAGGGTTAACAAAGTTTGTAAACCCAGTTTTGAATACCTTGAGGGGTGTACTTTCTTAGATGGAGTCACTTTTTTGAAATTTCTATTCTAGGGGTGCAACAGGGGGCTTCAAATGGGACATGGTATAAACAAAACCAGTCCTGCCAAATCTGCCTTCCAAAACCCATATGGTGTTCCCCTCCTTCTATGTGCTACCGTTCGGCCAAACAGTAGTTTACGACCACATATGGGGTGTTTTTGCAAACTACAGAATCAGGGCAACCCATTTTGAGTGTTGTTTGGCAGTTAACCCTTGTTTTACTCCTGGAAAAAATTGATTATATTGGAAAATTTTCCAAAAAATAGAAATTTCAAAATTGTTTCTCCATCTGCCATTAACTCTTGTGGAAGATCTAAAGGGTTAATAAAGTTTGAAAAAACAGTTTTGAATACCTTGAGGGGTGTAGTTTCTAGAATGGGGTCATTTTTGGGAGGTTTCTATTATCTAAGCCTCACAATATGACTTCAAACCTGAACTGGTCCATAAAAAGTGGGATTTTAAAAATTTCTGAAAATTTCGAAATTTGCTTCTAAACTTCTAAGCCTTGTAACATCCACAAAAAATAAAATATCATTCCCAAAATGCTACAAACATGAAGTAGACATATGGGGAATGTAAAGTCATCACAATTTTTGGGGGTATTACTATGTATTACAGAAGTAGAGAAACTGAAACTTTGAAATTTGCTAATTTTTCGAAATTTTGGGTAAAATTTGGGTAAATCTCAGAACGGCCTGGGTAAGTCAAAGCGTTTTAAAGTTATGAGCACTTAAAGTGACACTGGTCAAATTTGCAAAAAATGGCCTGGTCCTTAAGGTGAAAATGAGCCCGGTCCTTAAGGGGTTAAAAACCTAATCTTACTCAGTCACCTGCAGATAGTTTTGCTGCCAATCTGTTCACAAAAAAAAATCTGAATTGCAAGAGTGAAGGGACATTGCAGGGACAATCATCTGAAGCTGTATGGATACTTAAGTGCAGTGCAGGTTGAATCAATTGCAGAGTAGGGCACAGAGCAATCTAGTTGAATGGTGTTCACATTGATTAATAGAAAACCAATTCTATTAGTCCTTGATTCACAAATTGGGGGTTATACTCCTGTCTCATTCCACTGTTTGTGGCGTGTCCACATTGATTAATAGCAATTCTATTAGGTTTTGATTCACAAATTGAGGTGATACACCCGTCTCATTCTACTGTTTGTGGCGTGTCCACATTTATATTTAATCACTTCTGTTGGCCAAACAGTTACTATTATTTAGTGTTACAGAGCGGTCTTATTTAACATCTTGTGGATAGGGATGAGCGAACCCGAACTGTAACATTTTCGTAAAGGTTCGGGTTCGGTGTTCGGCAATTTCTTGGCGCTTTTTGAAAGGCTGCAAAGCAGCCAATCAACAAGCATCATACTACTTGCCCCAGGAGGCCATCACAGCCTTGCCTACTATTGCCATGGCTGTGATTGGCCAGTGCAGCATGTGACCCAGCCTCTATATAAGCTTGGGTCACGTAGCGCTGCACGTCACTCTGCTGATACAAGTGTAGGGAGAGGTTGCAGCTGCGACGTTAGGGCGAGATTAGGCAGATTAACTCCTCCAAAAGACTTCATTCAGTGAGTGATCTACAGCTGTGGATCATTGAACTGCTGCTATTCAATTGCTCAGTGTTTTTAGGGTGCCCAGAGCGTTTTTCAGTCACTTTTTTCTGGGGTGATCGGCGGCCATTTTGTGGCTTGCTTGTGCGCCAGCACAAGCTGCCACCAAGTACATTTAACCATCAATAGTGTGGTTATTTTTTGCTATATCCTACATCAGGGTCAAGCTTTCATCAAGTGCATTTAACCATCAATAGTGTGGTTATTTTTTGACCATATACTACATCAGGGGCAAGCTGACCTTGTCACCCAAGTGCATTTAACCATCAATAGTGTGGTTATTTTTTGCTATATCCTACATCAGGGTCAAGCTTTCATCAAGTGCATTTAACCATCAATAGTGTGGTTATTTTTTGGCCATATACTACATCAGGGGCAAGTTGACCCTGTCACAAAGTGCATTTAACCATCAATAGTGTGGTTATTTTTTGGCCATATACTACATCAGGGGCAAGTTGAGCCTGTCACCCAGCGCCTAAAAAATAGGCCTCACATTTATATTAATCCAAATCTGTCATTACTGCTTTAGCTGGTCAAGTTATTTTTAGTGACCGTCAAAGCACAGTTTTTGTTCTAGGTTGAAAAACAATTCCCAAATTTGCAATTCTCAAAATTAGTGGTTTCTGCTGTATCAGGCCTACTTTAAATATATCCCTAAAAGGGTATATTAGATTCAAGGTGTTGATAGGGTAATTCTCAAGAACTTCACACACACGCTACAGTGCAGATCCAAGTCTAATTCTGTGATTAAACGTATACCTGTCACCCAGCGCCTAAAAAATAGGCCTCACATTTATATTCATACAAATCTGTACTGTTTTAGCTGGTCAAGTTATTTTTACTGTACTGTCCGTCAAAGCACAGTTTTTGTTCTGGGTTGAAAAACAATTCCCAAATTTGCAATTCTCAAAATTAGTGGTTTCTGCTGTATCAGGCCTACTTTAAATCTATCCCTAAAAGGGTATATTAGATTCAAGGTGCTGATAGGGTAATTCTCAAGAACTTCACACACACGCTACAGTGCAGATCCAAGTCTAATTCTGTGATTAAACGTATACCTGTCACCCAGCGCCTAAAAAATAGGCCTCATATTTATATTCATCCAAATCTGTACTGTTTTAGCTGGTCAAGTTATTTTTAGTGACCGTCAAAGCACAGTTTTTGTTCTGGGTTGAAAAATAATTCCCAATTTTGCAATTCTCAAAATTAGTGGTTTCTGCTGTATCAGGCCTACTTTAAATCTATCCCTAAAAGGGTATATTAGATTCAAGGTGCTGATAGGGTAATTCTCAAAAACTTAACACACACGCTACAGTGCAGATCCAAGTCTAATTCTGTGATTAAACGTATACCTGTCACCCAGCGCCTAAAAAATAGGCCTCACATTTATATTCAGCTAAATCTGTCATTACTGGTGTGCCTGTATTAGTGTAATAGGGTACCTAAATAGATAGCCAGATAGTGTTAGGTGTCTGTAAAAAAAGGCCTGAATTTTAATTCAATACATTGGCCCGAATAATATTTTTCTTATTGTGGTGAACGGTAACAATGAGGAAAACATCTAGTAAGGGACGCGGACATGGTCGTGATGTTGTTAGTGGACCCTCTGGTCCTGGGAGAGGACGTGGCCGTTCTGCCACAGCCACACATCCTAGTGTACCAACTACCTCAGGTCCCAGTAGCCGCCAGAATTTACAGCCATATTTGGTGGGGCCCAATGCCGTTCTAAGGATGGTAAGGCCTGAGCAGGTACAGGCATTAGTCAATTAGGTGGCCGACAGTGCATCCAGCACGTTCACATTATCTCCCACCCAGTCTTCTGCAGAAAGCGCACAGATGGCGCATGAAAACCAAGCCCATCAGTCTGTCACATCACCCCCATGCATATCAGGGAAACTGTCTGAGCCTCAAGTTATGCAGCAGTCTCTTATGCTGTTTGAAGACTCTGCTGGCAGGGTTTCCCAAGGGCATCCACCTAGCCCTTCCCCAGGGGTGGAAGAGATAGAATGCACTAACGCACAACCACTTATGTTTCCTGATGATGAGGACATGGGAATACCACCTCAGCACGTCTCTGATGATGACGAAACACAGATGCCAACTGCTGCGTCTTTCTGCAGTGTGCAGACTGAACAGGAGGTCAGGGATCAAGACTGGATGGAAGACGATTCAGGGGACGATGAGGTCCTAGACCCCACATGGAATGAAGGTCGTGCCACTGACTTTCACAGTTCGGAGGAAGAGGCAGTGGTGAGACCGAGCAACAGCGTAGCAAAAGACAAAGAGGGAGCAGTGGGCAAAAGCAGAACACCCGCCGCCAAGAGACTCCGCCTGCTACTGATCGCCGCCATCTGGGACCGAGCACCCCAAAGGCAGCTTCAAGGAGTTCCCTGGCATGGCACTTCTTCAAACAATGTGCTGACGACAAGACCCGAGTGGTTTGCACGCTGTGCCATCAGAGCCTGAAGCGAGGCATTAACGTTCTGAACCTTAGCACAACCTGCATGACCAGGCACCTGCATGCAAAGCATGAACTGCAGTGGAGTAAACACCTTAAAAACAGGGAAGTCACTCAGGCTCCCCCTGCTACCTCTTCTGCTGCTGCCGCCTCGGCCTCTTCTGCTGCTGCCGCCGCCTCGGCCTCTTCCTCCGCAGGAACGTTGGCACCTGCCGCCCAGAAAACATGGGATGTACCACCAACACCACCACCTGCGTCACCAAGCATCTCAACCATGTCACACGGCAGCGTTCAGCTCTCCATCTCACAAACATTTGAGAGAAAGCATAAATTCCCACCTAGCCACCCTCGATCCCTGCCCCTGAATGCCAGCATTTCTAAACTACTGGCCTATGAAATGCTGTCATTTAGGCTGGTGGACACAGACAGCTTCAAACAGCTCATGTCGCTTGCTGTCCCACAGTATGTTGTTCCCAGCCGGCACTACTTCTCCAAGAGAGCCGTGCCTTCCCTGCACAACTAAGTATCCGATAAAATCAAGTGTGCACTGCGCAACGCCATCTGTGGCAAGGTCCACCTAACCACAGATACGTGGACCAGTAAGCGCGGCCAGGAACGCTATATCTCCCTAACTGCACACTGGGTAAATGTAGTGGCGGCTGGGCCCCAGGCGGAGAGCTGTTTGGCGCACGTCCTTCCGCCGCCAAGGATCGCAGGGCAACATTCTTTGCCTCCTGTTGCCTCCTCCTCCTACTCAGCTTCCTCCTCCTCTTCTTCCACCTGCTCATCCAGTCAGCCACACACCTTCACCACCAACTTCAGCACAGCCCGGGGTAAACGTCAGCAGGCCATTCTGAAACTCATATGTTTGGGGGACAGGCCCCACACTGCACAGGAGTTGTGGCGGGGTATAGAACAACAGACCGACGAGTGGTTGCTGCCGGTGAGCCTCAAGCCCGGCCTGGTGGTGTGCGATAATGGGCGAAATCTCGCTGCAGCTCTGGGACTAGCCGGTTTGACACACATCCCTTGCCTGGCGCATGTGCTGAATTTGGTGGTGCAGAAGTTCATTCAAAACTACCCCGACATGTCAGAGCTGCTGCATAAAGTGCGGGCCGTCTGTTCGCGCTTCCAGCGTTCACATCCTGCCGCTGCTCGCCTGTCTGCGCTACAGCGTAACATCGGCCTTCCCGCTCACCGCCTCATATGCGACGTGCCCACCAGGTGGAACTCCACCTTGCACATGCTGGACAGACTGTGCGAGCAGCAGCAGGCCATTGTGGATGTTCAGGTGCAGCATGCACGGGTCAGTCGCACTGCGGAACAGCACCACTTTACCACCAATGACTGGGCCTCCATGCGAGACCTGTGTGCCCTGTTGCGCTGTTTCGAGTACTCCACCAACATGGCCAGTGGCGATGACGCCGTTATCAGCGTTACAATACCACTTCTATGTCTCCTTGAGAAAACACTTAGGGCGATGATGGAAGAGGAGGTGGCCCAGGATGAGGAGTAGGAAGAGGGGTCATTTTTAGCAGTTTCAGGCCAGTCTCTTCGAAGTGATTCAGAGGGAGGTTTTTTGCAACAGCAGAGGCCAGGTACAAATGTGGCCAGACAGGGCCCACTACTAGAGGACGAGGAGGACGAGGATGAGGATGAGGTGGAGGAGGATGAGGATGAAGCAGGTTCACAGCGGGCTGGCACCCAATGAGGCTCGGGCCCATCACTGGTGCGTGGCTGGGGGGAAACGCAGGACGATGACGATACGCCTCCCACAGAGGACAGCTTGTCCTTACATCTGGGCAGCCTGGCACACATGAGCGACTACATGCTGCAGTGCCTGCGCAACGACAGCAGAGTTGCCCACATTTTAACGTGTGCGGACTACTGGGTTGCCACCCTGCTGGATCCACGGTACAAAGACAATGTGCCCACCTTACTTCATGCACTGGAGCGTGATAGTAAGATGCGCGAGTACAAGCGCACGTTGGTAGACGCGCTACTGAGAGCATTCCCAAATGTCACAGGGGAACAAGTGGAAGCCCAAGGCGAAGGCAGAGGAGGAGCAAGAGGTCGCCAACGCAGCTGTGTCACAGCCAGCTCCTCTGAGGGCAGGGTTAGCATGGCAGAGATGTGGAAAAGTTTTGTCACCACGCCACAGCTTACTGCACCACCACCTGATACGGAACGTGTTAGCAGGAGGCAACATTTCACTAACATGGTGGAACAGTACGTGTGCACACCCCTCCACGTACTGACTGATGGTTCGGCCCCATTCAACTTCTGGGTCTCCAAATTGTCCACGTGGCCAGAGCTAGCCTTTTATGCCTTGGAGGTGCTGGCCTGCCCGGCGGCCAGCGTTTTGTCTGAACGTGTATTCAGCACGGCAGGGGGCGTCATTACAGACAAACGCAGCCGCCTGTCTACAGCCAATGTGGACAAGCTGACGTTCATAAAAATTAACCAGGCATGGATCCCACAGGACCTGTCCATCCCTTGTGCAGATTAGACATTAACTACCTCCCCTTAACAATATACTATTGTACTCCAGGGCACTTCCTCATTCAATCCTATTTTTATTTTCATTTTACCATTATATTGCGGGGCAACCCAAAGTTGAATGAACCTCTCCTCTGTCTGGGTGCCGGGGCCTAAAAATATCTGACAGTGGCCTGTTCCAGTGGTGGGTGACATGAAGCCTGATTCTCTGCTATGACATGAAGACTGATTCTCTGCTGACATGAAGCCTGAATCTCTGTTATGGGACCTCTCTCCTCTGCCTGGGTGCCTGGGCCTAAATATGTGACAGTGGCCTGTTCCAGTGGTGGGTGACGTGAAGCCTGATTCTCTGCTATGACATGAAGACTGATTCTCTGCTGACATGAAGCCTGAATCTCTGTTATGGGACCTCTCTCCTCTGCCTGGGTGCCTGGGCCTAAATATGTGACAGTGGCCTGTTCCAGTGGTGGGTGACGTGAAGCCTGATTCTCTGCTATGACATGAAGACTGATTCTCTGCTGACATGAAGCCTGAATCTCTGTTATGGGACCTCTCTCCTCTGTCTGGGTGCAGGGGCCTAAAAATATCTGACAGTGGCCTGTTCCAGTGGTGGGTGACGTGAAGCCTGATTCTCTGCTATGACATGAAGACTGATTCTCTGCTGACATGAAGCCTGAATCTCTGTTATGGGACCTCTCTCCTCTGTCTGGGTGCCGGGGCCTAAAAATATCTGACAGTGGCCTGTTCCAGTGGTGGGTGACGTGAAGCCTGATTCTCTGCTATGACATGAAGACTGATTCTCTGCTGACATGAAGCCTGAATCTCTGTTATGGGACCTCTCTCCTCTGTCTGGGTGCCGGGGCCTAAAAATATCTGACAGTGGCCTGTTCCAGTGGTGGGTGACGTGAAGCCTGATTCTCTGCTATGACATGAAGACTGATTCTCTGCTGACATGAAGCCAGATTCTCTGTTACGGGACCTCTGTCCTCTGCCTGGGTACCTGGGCCTAAATATCTGACAATGGACTGTTCCAGTGTTGGGTGACGTAAAGCATGATTCTCTGCTAGGACATGCAGACTGATTCTCTGCTGACATGAAGCCAGATTCTCTGTTACGGGACCTCTCTCCTCTGCCTGGGTGCCTGGGCCTAAATATCTGACAATGGACTGTTCCAGTGTTGGGTGACGTAAAGCATGATTCTCTGCTATGACGTGCAGACTGATTCTTCTCTGCTGACATGAAGCCAGATTCTCTGTTACGGGACCTCTCTCCTCTGCCTGGGTGCCTGGGCCTAAATATGTGACAGTGGCCTGTTCCAGTGGTGGGTGACGTGAAGCCTGATTCTCTGCTATGACATGAAGACTGATTCTCTGCTGACATGAAGCCTGAATCTCTGTTATGGGACCTCTCTCCTCTGCCTGGGCCTAAATATGTGACAGTGGCCTGTTCCAGTGGTGGGTGACGTGAAGCCTGATTCTCTGCTATGACATGAAGACTGATTCTCTGCTGACATGAAGCCTGAATCTCTGTTATGGGACCTCTCTCCTCTGTCTGGGTGCAGGGGCCTAAAAATATCTGACAGTGGCCTGTTCCAGTGGTGGGTGACGTGAAGCCTGATTCTCTGCTATGACATGAAGACTGATTCTCTGCTGACATGAAGCCTGAATCTCTGTTATGGGACCTCTCTCCTCTGCCTGGGTGCCTGGGCCTAAATATGTGACAGTGGCCTGTTCCAGTGGTGGGTGACGTGAAGCCTGATTCTCTGCTATGACATGAAGACTGATTCTCTGCTGACATGAAGCCTGAATCTCTGTTATGGGACATCTCTCCTCTGCCTGGGTGCCGGGGCCTAAATATGTGACAGTGGCCTGTTCCAGTGGTGCGTGACGTGAAGCCTGATTCTCTGCTATGACATGAAGACTGATTCTCTGCTGACATGAAGCCTGAATCTCTGTTATGGGACCTCTCTCCTCTGTCTGGGTGCAGGGGCCTAAAAATATCTGACAGTGGCCTGTTCCAGTGGTGGGTGACGTGAAGCCAGATTCTCTGCTATGACATGAAGACTGATTCTCTGCTGACATGAAGCCTGAATCTCTGTTACGGGACCTCTCTCCTCTGTCTGGGTGCCGGGGCCTAAAAATATCTGACAGTGGCCTGTTCCAGTGGTGGGTGACGTGAAGGCAGATTCTCTGCTATGACATGAAGACTGATTCTCTGCTGACATGAAGCCTGAATCTCTGTTATGGGACCTCTCTCCTCTGTCTGGGTGCCGGGGCCTAAAAATATCTGACAGTGGCCTGTTCCAGTGGTGGGTGACGTGAAGCCTGATTCTCTGCTATGACATGAAGACTGATTCTCTGCTGACATGAAGCCAGATTCTCTGTTACAGGACCTCTCTCCTCTGCCTGGGTACCTGGGCCTAAATATCTGACAATAGACTGTTCCAGTGTTGGGTGACGTAAAGCATGATTCTCTGCTAGGACATGCAGACTGATTCTCTGCTGACATGAAGCCAGATTCTCTGTTACGGGACCTCTCTCCTCTGCCTGGGTGCCTGGGCCTAAATATCTGACAATGGACTGTTCCAGTGTTGGGTGACGTAAACAATGATTCTTTGCTATGACGTGCAGACTGATTCTCTCCTGACATGAAGCCAGATTCTCTGTTACGGGACCTCTCTCCTCTGCCTGGGTGCCTGGGCCTAAATATCTGACAGTGGCCTGTTCCAGTGGTGGGTGACGTGAAGCATGATTCTCTGCTAGGACATGCAGACTGATTCTCTGCTGACATGAAGCCAGATTCTCTGTTACGGGACCTCTCTCCTCTGCCTGGGTGCCTGGGACTAAATATCTGACAATGGACTGTTCCAGTGTTGGGTGACGTAAAGCATGATTCTCTGCTATGACGTGCAGACTGATTCTCTGCTAACATGAAGCCAGATTCTCTGTTACGGGACCTCTCTCCTCTGCCTGGGTGCCGGGGCCTAAATATGTGACAGTGGCCTGTTCCAGTGGTGGGTGACGTGAAGCCTGATTCTCTGCTATGACATGAAGACTGATTCTCTGCTGACATGAAGCCTGAATCTCTGTTATGGGACCTCTCTCCTCTGCCTGGGTGCCTGGGCCTAAATATGTGACAGTGGCCTGTTCCAGTGGTGGGTGACGTGAAGCCTGATTCTCTGCTATGACATGAAGACTGATTCTCTGCTGACATGAAGCCTGAATCTCTGTTATGGGACCTCTCTCCTCTGTCTGGGTGCAGGGGCCTAAAAATATCTGACAATGGCCTGTTCCAGTGGTGGGTGACGTGAAGCCTGATTCTCTGCTATGACATGAAGACTGATTCTCTGCTGACATGAAGCCTGAATCTCTGTTATGGGACCTCTCTCCTCTGTCTGGGTGCCGGGGCCTAAAAATATCTGACAGTGGCCTGTTCCAGTGGTGGGTGACGTGAAGCCTGATTCTCTGCTATGACATGAAGACTGATTCTCTGCTGACATGAAGCCAGATTCTCTGTTACATAGAAACATAGAAACATAGAAACATAGAATGTGTCGGCAGATAAGAACCATTTGGCCCATCTAGTCTGCCCAATTTACTGAATACTATGGATAGCCCCCGGCCCTATCTTATATGAAGGATGGCCTTATGCCTATCCCATGCATGCTTAAACCCCTTCACTGTATTTGCAGCTACCACTTCTGCAGGAAGGCTATTCCATGCATCCACTACTCTCTCAGTAAAGTAATACTTCCTTATATTACTTTTAAACCTTTGCCCCTCTAATTTAAAACTGTGTCCTCTTGTGGTAGTTTTTCTTCTTTTAAATATGCTCTCTTCCTTTACCGAGTTGATTCCCTTTATGTATTTAAAAGTTTCTATCATATCCCCTCTGTCTCTTCTTTCTTCCAAGCTATACATATTAAGGTCCTTTAACCTTTCCTGGTAAGTTTTATCCTGCAATCCATGTACTAGTTTAGTAGCTCTTCTCTGAACTCTCTCTAGAGTATCTATATCCTTCTGGAGATATGGCCTCCAGTACTGCGCACAATACTCCAAGTGAGGTCTCACCAGTGTTCTGTACAGCCTCATAAGCACTTCACTCTTTCTACTGCTTATACCTCTCCCTATACATCCAAGCATTCTGCTGGCATTTCGTGCTGCTCTATTACATTGTCTTCCCACCTTTAAGTCTTCTGAAATAATTACTCCTAAATCCCTTTCCTCAGATACTGAGGTCAGGACTGTGTCAAATATTCTATATTCTGCCCTTGGGTTTGTACGCCCCAGGTGCATTATCTTGCACTTATCCACATTAAATTTCAGTTTCCAGAGTTCTGACCATTCTTCTAGTTTTCCTAAATCCTTTTCCATTTGGTGTTTCCCTCCAGGAACATCAACCCTGTTACATATCTTTGTGTCATCAGCAAAAAGACAAACCTTACCAGCGAGGCCTTTTGCGATATCACTTATGAAGATATTAAACAAAATCGGTCCCAGTACAGATCCCTGTGGAACCCCACTGGTAACATTACCTTGTTTTGAATGTTCTCCATTGACTACAACCCTCTGTTGTCTGTCACTCAGCCACTGCCTAATCCACTCAACAATATGGGAGTCCATGCTCAATGACTGCAGTTTATTGATAAGTCTTCTATGTGGGACAGTGTCAAAAGCCTTACTAAAATCTAGATATGCGATGTCTACTGCACCTCCACCGTCTATTATTTTATTCACCCAGTCAAAAAAATCTATAAGATTTGTTTGACATGATCTCCCTGAAGTAAACCCATGTTGTTTTTCATCTTGCAATCCATGGGATTTTAGATGTTCCACAATCCTATCCTTTAATAGGGTTTCCATTAATTTGCCTACTATTGATGTCAGACTCACTGGTCTATAGTTGCTCGATTCCTCCCTACTACCTTTCTTGTGAATGGGCACGACATTTGCCAATTTCCAATCTTCCGGGACGACTCCTGTTACTAATGATTGGTTAAATAAATCTGTTAGCGGTTTTGCCAGCTCACCACTAAGCTCTTTTAATAATTTTGGGTGTATCTCATCAGGCCCCTGTGACTTATCTGTCTTCACCTTAGACAGCAAACTTAGAACATCTTCCTCTGTAAAGATACATGCATCAAACGATTTAATAGTCATTCTTTCTAGTGGAGGTCCTTCTCCTTTTTCTTTTGTAAAAACTGAACAGAAGTATTCATTAAGGCAGTCGGCTAGCCCTTATTCTCTTCTACATACCTTCCGTCCTTTGTTTTTAATTTAGTTATTCCTTGTTTTAATTTCCTTTTTTCATTTATATATCTGAAGAATGTCTTATCCCCTTTTTTCATAGACTGAGCTAGTTTTTCTTCTGCCTGCGCTTTAGAAGTTCTTATAACTTGCTTGGCCTCTCTCTGCCTAATCTTGTAGATTTCCTTATCTTCATTGCTCTGGGTTTTTTTATAATTACAAAATGCTAGCTTTTTATTTTTAATGATTTGGGCCACTTCTGCTGAGTACCACATTGGTCTCCTCCTTTTTTTGCTTTTACTGACAAGTCTAATGCAATTTTCTGTTGCCTTCAATAATGCACCTTTTAAGTAGTCCCATTTCTCCTGGACTCCATGTAATCCGTTCCAGTCTGATAAGGACTCATTTATGACTAATTTCATTTTTGAAAAGTCTGTTTTTCTAAAATCTAAAACTTTTGTTTTTGTGTGGTGGGACTCTTTCACAGTTCTTATATTAAACCACACTGACTGGTGATCACTAGATCCCAAGGTTTCGCCTACAATGACATCATATACCGAATCCCCGTTTGTGAATACCAAATCCAAAATGGCCTCCCTCCGGGTTGGCTCCTCTACCACTTTTTGTAGAGATAACCCCAGTAGGGAATTTAGAATATCTGTACTCCTGGTAGAACTTGCTATTTTGGTTTTCCAGTTTATATCTGGAAGATTGAAATCTCCCATAATGATAACTTCTCCTTTCATTGTCATTTTAGCTATTTCTTCAACTAGTAGATCATCTAGTTCTTTAACTTGACCAGGTGGTCTATATATCACACCTACACGAGTTACTGCATGGTTAGCAAACTGCAACGTAACCCAAACTGACTCTATGTTGGCCTCACCAACTTGTATTAGGTTAGATTTAATGCTATCTTTCACATACAGGGCCACTCCTCCTCCTTTCTTGCCTTCTCTGTCTCTTCTGTATAAAGAGTACCCTGGTATGGTTATGTCCCAGTCATTTCTTTCATTAAACCATGTCTCCGTAACAGCCACTAAATTTACATTCTCAGATTACGGGACCTCTCTCCTCTGCCTGGGTGCCTGGGCCTAAATATCTGACAATGGACTGTTCCAGTGTTGGGTGACGTAAAGCATGATTCTCTGCTAGGACATGCAGACTGATTCTCTGCTGACATGAAGCCAGATTCTCTGTTACGGGACCTCTCTCCTCTGCCTGGGGGCCTGGGCCTAAATATCTGACAATGGACTGTTCCAGTGTTGGGTGACGTAAAGCATGATTCTCTGCTAGGACATGCAGACTGATTCTCTGCTGACATGAAGCCAGATTCTCTGTTACGGGACCTCTCTCCTCTGCCTGGGTGCCTGGGCCTAAATATCTGACAATGGACTGTTCCAGTGTTGGGTGACGTAAAGCATGATTCTCTGCTATGACGTGCAGACTGATTCTCTGCTGACATGAAGCCTGATTCTCTGTTACGGGACCTCTCTCCTCTGCCTGGGTGCCGGGGCCTAAATATATGACAATGGACTGTTCCAGTGATGGGTGACGTGAAGCTAGATTCTCTGCTATGGCATGAAGAGACTGATTCTCTGCTGATGTGAAGCCAGATTCTCTGCTATGGGACCTCTCTCCAATTGATATTGGTTAATTTTTATTTATTTTATTTTTATTTTAATTCATTTCCCTATCCACATTTGTTTGCAGGGGATTTACCTACATGTTGCTGCCTTTTGCAGCCCTCTAGTTCTTTCCTGGGCTGTTTTACAGACTTTTTAGTGCCGAAAAGTTTGGATCCCCATTGACTTCAATGGGGTTCGGGTTCGGGACGAAGTTCGGGTCGGGTTCGGATCCCGAACCCGAACATTTCCGGGAAGTTCGGCCGAACTTCTCGAACCCGAACATCCAGGTATTCGCTCAACTCTACTTGTGGATGGTCTTGTTTAACACTGTGTGTGCTATTTTTTCAAATCCTTTCTCCACTGTGCAGTGCAAAAAAAAATGTATACCTAATATGTCCTGTTAGTGAAAATTGTATTTGTCGTCACTATGACTGTTACGTCACATGTTTTACAAATGCAGGTCAATGTGCAGTGACTCTTTACACAGCACAGTTGCCCAGGAGTTGATCGTCGTTTTTTGTCTGAAAAATTATTCTTTTATCAGAAAAAATATTCTTTTAGCGAAAACATTAGCCTTGTAGCGAAAAAAAGTAGTAATTTAGCTTATAAATTAGTCTTTTACCAAGTCTGCTCCAGTATAACAATTCTCTATACCTATGACGAATAATGTTGAGCAGGTAAACCCACACCGGTCGGCAAAGGGTAGACACGTGGCGATCCCTTCAGTGCAGCAGGTGCAACCCCGCACATGTAATGGGTATGATGGAAGTGAATGCCCTTTTGGCCTCCAGAAAGTTGGATGTGGTCTGCCTTGGGTCAAATAAGCAGTCCACACAAATTGTCCACCTAATGGTATGAAATTTGTCACAGCTAATGCATTTGGTTAGTGAAATTTATTTTCTGCGTCATTTTTATACAAATTCTACATCTTTGTGCAGTGTAACAGAATCCTAACCCATGTGGATCCCTCCATAAGGTCCGTGATCCATCCCCATACGATGAACCGACTGGTATTTCACTTTCAAATGTTTTAAGGTTCAAACCAGATGGATTAAACATGGCTGCTGGAATATTTGCCATAAGGGACAGGAGGCTGACAACTAGATATCATATAACATGGTGACCAAAGGTTGCTGGTTAGGGTAATGGCATCTGAAGGGCTATAAGTCCATGACTGCCATTATCGCTGGTCGCAGGCATTAGTGCCTCTTTAAAACAGCAGACACCTAGCGGCACACTGTGCCATTTTTAAATGCCTACCCTCTGACCTAAATATACTTTTCACATTGAGAGGTCTGGGTATACCTGATTTCATGCGATTCATGACCAATTAATTCGTAACTAAGCAAATTTCTTGGAGAAATTTGGCATAGCATCTTAATCTAATTTTTTAAAATTGCTCATCTCTAATTATTATGTTCTTCATCAGCTAAGATGTGTATTATAAGGTTCTTCAGAAGATAAGGCTACTTTCACATCTGCGTTTTTGCTGGATCAATCATGGGTCAGCAAAAATGCTTCTGTTAGGATAATACAACCGGCTGCATCCATTCTGAACTTATCAGTTTAAATTATCTCTAAAATGACTAAGATACAGTATTTTTCGCCCTATAAGACGCACCTAGGTTTTTGAGGAGGAAAATAAGAAAAAAAATATTTTGAACAAAAAGGTGTGCTTTTGGTGGGTTTTGAACTAATGGTGGTCTGTGGATGACACTATTATGGGGGATCTGTTGAGGACACTGTTATGGGGGATCTGTGGGTGACACTGTTATGGGGGATCTGTGGGTGACACTGTTATGGGGATCTCTGGGTGGCTCTTATTGGGGTCTCTGGATGGCACTGTTATGAGGATCTGTGGATGGCTCTTATTGCGGTCTCTGGATGGCACTGTTATGGGGATCTGTGGATGACACTGTTATGGGGGATCTGTGGATGACACATATATGTGTCATCCACAGATCCCCTCCATAACAGTGTCCCTGTAGTGTGAATGACCCCAAATACAGGGGGTGGGGGTCGCATCTGGTTTTATAATGACAGCGTGGCCCGTGCAGTGACTGTATTCTACTACACGGGCCCCGCTCACTGTATATACCGTAATCTTATCTATAATTGTAGGCATTGTTAATATATACAAATTCAGGGTAATCAGCGCCTGTATTACTTACAACAAGCGCTCGGTAGCAGAGAGGAGGGAGGAGGCAGGTCGGGAGGACGGGCACTGGCAGCGTGAGTCACTACATCATGCGCCCACACCACCTGCTTAATTCATAAAGTGGGCGGCGCAGGCGCGTGACGTAGTGACTCACGCTGCCAGCGCCCGTCCTCCCGGCCTCCCTCCTCTCTGCTACCGAGCGCTTGTTGTAAGTAATACAGGCGCTGATTACCCTTAATTTGTATATATTAACAATGCCTACAATTATAGATAAGATTACGGTATATACAGTGAGCGGGGCCCGTGTAGTAGATTACAGTCACTGCACGGGCCCCGCTGTCATTATAAAACCAGATGCCGGCCCCCAGCCCCTCCTCCCTCTCAGCTGATACACCCGCCATGCGGCATCGCGGCGTATCATTGACAGTTCGGCAAAATGCAGCATTCGCCCCATAAGACGCACCGGCTATTTTTCCCCCACTTTTGGGGGGGGGGGGAGTTCGTCTTATAGGGCGAAAAATACGGTAGTTACTTTTGTGTCTGAGAAAATGGATCTGGCACCATTGACTTACATTGTGTTTCATGCTGGATCTGTCTTGATCTGTATCCCATGACGCACTAAAAATCGCTGCTTGCCATGCTTTTGTGTGCATCATAGGAACGCAACAAAACGGAATGAAATGCATTCTGGTGTACTCCGTTCTGTTCAGTTCAGTTTTGTCCCCATTGACAATGAATGGGGACAAAACTGAAGTGTTATCCTCCTGTTTTGAAATCCTATGATGGATCTCATTACCGGAAAGGAAAATGCAGATGTAGTATAGGTGTGTATTATGATGTTCTGATGTAGCTGAAGTGTGTATTATTATGTTCTGCAGCATCTGAAGTGTGTATTGCTATGATTTGCAGCAGCTGGGGTATGTATTATGACTAGTGTTGAGCGAATCAAAGTCCACAAAATGGACTTCAATCCAAATTTCAGGGAAAATTCTATTTGCCTCAAAGCTGAATTTTCTAGTGCTTCGTGGTAGCGAATCGATTTTCCCAGAATGGCGGTAAAAAAAAAACATACTTACCTCATCCATTTGCTTGTGACGGGCTGGCCGTCAACATTTAGACACGATGACGTCTGCAGCTAAGGCCTCTTTCACACTTGCGTTGTTGGGATCCGGCATGCACTTCCGTTGCCGGAGGTGCCTGCCGGATCCGGAAAAACGCAAGTGTACTGAAAGCATTTGAAGACGGAACCGTCTTCCAAATGCTTTCAGTGTTACTATGGCACCCAGGACGCTATTAAAGTCCTGGTTGCCATAGTAGGAGCGGGGAGCGGGGGAGCGGTATACTTACAGTCCGTGCGGCTCCCGGGGCGCTCCAGAATGACGTCAGAGCGCCCCATGCGCATGGATGACGTGATCCATGCGATCACGTGATCCATGCGCTTGGGGCGCCCTGACGTCACTCTGGAGCGCCCCGGGAGCCGCACGGACGGTAAGTACACTGCTCCCCCGCTCCCCGCTACACTTACCATGGCTGTCAGGACTTTAGCGTCCCGGCAGCCATGGTAACCACTCTGAAAAAGCTAAATGTCGGCTCCGGCAATGCGCCGAAACGACGTTTAGCTTAAGGCCGGATCCGGATCAATGCCTTTCAATGGGCATTAATTCCGGATCCGGCCTTGCGGCAAGTGTTCCGGATTTTTGGCCGGAGCAAAAAGCGCAGCATGCTGCGGTATTTTCTCCGGCCAACAAACGTTCCGTACCGGAACTGAAGACATCCTGATGCATCCTGAACGGATTACTCTCCATTCAGAATGCATTAGGATAATCCTGATCAGGATTCTTCCGGCATAGAGCCCCGACGACGGAACTCTATGCCGGAAGACAATAACGCAGGTGTGAAAGATCCTTAAGTGGTGTATTGTCATGTAGAGCAGCAGTCGAGGTATGTAAGAGCCAAAGGCGATTCATTCAAAAACTTTGATGTCAATTCTGTTTCCATACAGCATTAAAATATATTGTCTCCGTGGAGCCAAAATTCGTCTCACCCAAAGTAGCTTGAGACTTCGGTGAATCATTACTGTATTCATATCTGGGTATTTTAAAACAATTTAAAATAAGAATTGGAAGTAGGCTTTGGTACTGGCTGGTACCTCGGTATCTAAGCTCACTTAGCATTCCTATTTTAAATATGTAGATGAGAACAGGGGCGTAACGATCGCGGTCGCAGGGGGTGCGACTGCGACCGGGCCCGGCGGGGGGAGGGGGCCCGCTGTACTAACATGTAATGAAGAGCTGTGACGGGGCCCGGCATGAAGTACAGTGACAATGCCAGCCCCGTCAGGGCGCTCCATTACACGTTTAATATTATGAGGCAAGGTGGGGGAGGTTTGCGCAGAGAGGGGGAGGAGGAAGAGGGGGGACGCGCGCACTCACTCATATACACTCGGCCCGGCAGTTCTTGTCACTGCCGGGCTGTCTCCAGATCATCAGTGAAGCAGGAGCTCTAGCGCTCCCTCTGCTTGCCGCACATCGCGCTGCTGGCTGTGGGAGGAGCTCTGAAGGCCCGGGAAACTGCCTTCAGTACAGCCAGCAGCGCGATGTGAGTGTGGCAGTGAAACATCAGGGAAGAGGGTAAGTATGTTTTTTTTTTTTTTTGCAGACTGGGGGCAAAGGGGAAGGGGGGGCACAAAAGTGTGCATCTCTACTGAGGGGGCACCTAATCTGTCATAACTACTGTGAGGGGGGCACATATAAAGGCATTACTATGAGGGGGCACATATATCAACTACTGTGAGGGGGGGCACATAATCTGGCATAACCACTGTGAGGGGTACATATGTGGGCATATCTAATGTGAGGGGCACATAATCTAGCATAACCACTGTAGGGGGGCACGTATCTGGTCATTACTGTGAGGGGCAAATAATCTGGCATAACTACTGTGAGTGGGCACATATCTGGTCATAACTACTGTGAGGGGGAACATATCTGGCCATAACTACTGTGAGGGGCACATATCTTGCTATATCCACTGTGAGGGGCACATATCTGGGCATATCCACTGTGAGGGGCACATATCTGGGCATATCCACTGTGAAGGGGGCACATATCTGGGCATAACTACTGTGAAGGGGGCACATATCTGGCATTAATACCGTGAGGGGGCACATATTTGGCATAACTCCTGTTAGGGGGCACATATTTGGCATATCTACTGTTAGGGGGCACATATCTGGGCATAACTACTGTGACAGGAACAAAGGTGGGCTTAATTACTGTGAAAGGCCACAAGGTGGGCATTAGTACTGTGAGGGGCCACAATGTGGGCATTAGTACTGTGTGGTAGCACTTAGGGGAAATGTCCTAAATTACCCTGCTATACATTGGCATAGCTCAGTCTACCAGGCCAGCACAGCGCCCCCTGCTGGTGATTTCATAGGGGCAGTCACCATCCCTTCCTTATGTGATTATTCATTTTTTTCTCTATCACCACAGGGACCTTGTTCTGGATCCAGTGGATATCACGCCGAAGCCAGCGACACCCTGGATGAGGTAGGACCAGATTTTATTAGGACTGGGTTAGTGCAGCCATGCATTGGGCTTAGGGCTCTTTAACACAAGCGGATCCCGTGTGGCTAATCCGCTGTGTGAAAGAGTGCCAAGCCCCGCTCCGGACAGCAGAGACACGTAGCAGTAACATAATTGATAATGCTCTGTGCCTCTCTATGATCGTTTTGCTACAAACTCACAGTGACAACTTTATCTCACTGTGATTTTGTAGTAAAAAGGTCACAGAGAGGCACGGAGCATTATCAATCATGTTACTGCTCCGTGTCTCTGCTGTCCGGAATGGAGCTTGGCCCTCATTCACGCAGCGGACTAACCACAAGGGAAAGAGCCCTTCGTAAGAAAATCTGCCGCATCTTTGTAAAAAAAGGGGGGGGGGGGGGGGGCCCCGATCCAAAGTTTGCACTGGGGCCCATAACACTCTAGTTACGCCACTGGATGAGAATACTATGGGGAACATGACTACTATTATGGCCACTATGGGAGCAATATTACTGTTGGAGGCACTGTAGGGGAACTATTGCTACTAAGTGCGCTCTGGCAGAGAATTATTGCTATTGTTGGGTCTTAGGGAGCACTATTAGTTTAGGGGGCATCCTGGCACAGTATCAGCTTAGCACAATTATTTTGAGGGACATTATGTTTAGATTATTAGTGTTAGGGGCACTATTTGCTAGACACAGTGTATTTTAAGACACTGTGTGCCAATAATCATTGGTGAGGGTGGCACTATCTGCATGGTACTAGTATTTCCAAGTGAATTGTTTCTATAGTATAGTATTGGGGAGCACAGCAGGTACAGTATTAGAGGTGGCAGGATGGGGTGTTCAGAAGGTGGGAGGATGATGGAGAAGTAGGAAACTAAGATGTCTGTTTGTCAAACTCTGCAGACACGAGACGCGGCTGAAATAAATCATCATGGCCTAAATTAGAGGAGACGTCACCGGATGTAAGCAGTATGTGGAGCTGTACGACCCTATATGTTTTGTAGTTTGTATGCACAATTTTTGCTAGGTGCATCCCTGTCAGACCCATTCACTTAAATGGAGCTGAGCTGTGCCTAGGCCTAAGGAAAGCTGCGAGAAGACCCCAATGCTACTGCGAGTGCCGCTGCCTTCCTAAACAGCTGATCAGCTTGGGTCCAGGGTGTTGTATCTCCACCGATCACATACTGATCAGTGTAAATCTCCCAGAAAACCCATTTAAATAATGCGCTCACTTGCGTACTGTGAAACGTCAGCAGAATCTGTGAGGATTTAGGAGCAGAACTGTATTTCAATGGACTGAGCATCACTCTTACACATTAGATGCAAGTTCATAGAAAATGATTATGCTTTGTACGTACCGTAACATTCACATCATTATATACATGTTTTAATAACGTCTACATACCTTTTCATACCATGATTGAAGCGGTGTGTTATTAAACAATTCCTCAAATCTCAGAGGCAGTATATGGACATTATGAAAAGATGAGAGAGTCGGAAAAAGATTCCTGGTTCTGTTGATATCTTCTTCTGTTTCTATATCATGCAGCCCCTTCATAAAGAAGCCTATTGGTCGATCATGATACACTCGAGCTGCTGATTCAATTGCACATAAGACCAAGGATGGTGGCTCCATTCTGTCCGTGGTCTCTAGAAAAAAGATCCCATTTCCACCCTTAAATATATTTTTAGGATATACGCTAATATTTCGGGAAAGAATAGGCATGACAGTTGATTCCCTTCTATTCCGTTCTATTTGGTTTGATCTGATGTATATTCTAGTAAGAAAACCCACACTTGCACATATCAGAGAGAAAGTAGTGATCTTCAGGGCTTTCAGCATGTCTCGTTATTATGTGAGCACACCTAAAAGATAAAAGAAAAAGACTAGTTAAGCTGTGGCCCTCAATAAACTGCATGATTCGTATATTACAATGTGTACATTTTTACAACAATCTATACAAAAAATACAAGGAACTCCATTCAGATGTTGAGAGAGGCAGGGCTCTAGGGCCCAAATGCAAAATTTGCATCAGGGCCCCACTGTCCATGTGTCATTTATACTAGTGATATATTTTTATGTGTCAGATGGACCTTTGGGACCCCTGATTCCTTATGGTCCAGGTTTGTTTTCAGGTTAGTTTTTCCTTTTATAGTTTTTATGTCAAATAAATCTGTATAAAATAAGTTGCTTTTTGAGGACTATAACTGAGTAACCGAGAGATTACACCACAGGGTAGAAAAGTCACAAGACAACTGTTCTTAACTAACTCTTCTAATGACTTCAGAATCTTTCCACAGGAAGGTTGTGATACTTTTCAACTTGTGTCAGCATGGTTCACTCACATAACAACTGGTTGGCTGTGGTATCTGTTTTTTTTTTTTTTTTTTAAAGTTTCAAAAGCTTTATTTGTAAAAGCAGGAGTACATAATGAAATAAGGATAGAGGAGGGTATGAACAATCCTCCTGTAAAATAATATATTAACTAACAAGTTAACAATGGTATGATACAAATTAGATCACAAGTCATTACTGAGTCATTGCTTCTTATTGCGGATATTACTGGAATTTTTCGAGAGAGAGTCAGCCTCTGGTGCACATTTCAGAGAGCCAGTCAGGGATCGAAAAGATGGATCATTTAAATGGATGTTGTGTAAAAAAGGTATAATGTTAGGTAAAAGCTCAAGAGATTCGTATCAACTCCCAAAGCCTCTGTGAATCTTCCAAGCGAGCCATGTGGCATTGAACTTATGGATAGATCTCAATTCCCAGTGGGAAATTTCCTCCATTCTATATGACTGATCAACTCTAGCGAACCAATGATCAATAGAAGGGGTATCAGACGTGAGCCAGTGGAGCAGGATTAGAAATCTAACTGCGTTGACTAGCTGTCTGAGAGGCCAATGTTTGGAATCCTGCTGGATGTAGGGTATAGATTTAGCAGAGCAATCTCTGGCTGAGGTGATAGAGAGGTCCCGCAGATTTGATTACACAAATCCGCTTCCACCAGTCTCTTAAGGGAGGGCATTCCCACCAAATATGTAGGAAGGAGCCTCTAGAGTTTGAGCATCTCCAGCATGTGTCTGGAGCTGACGTTGAATATAGGCAGGTTTTATCTGGGGTCTTACACCATCTGGCCACCACTTTGTAGTTGTTCTCCTGTATTCTGACGCATCTTGATGTCCTGTGAGGGGAGATCAAGATTTGGTCTATTTCCCGTATGGAAAACGACCTGTTCAGGTCTTTCTCCCATAGTCTAATGAACGCAGGGATAAAGAGAGCGTCAGGAAGCCTTAATGTATTGTAAAGCTGGAAAATTATTTTGGATGGGGTCTGGGCGCAGTCTAATAAGCTTTCCAGCCATACTTGTGGGCGGGAAAAGTCTTGTGGTTTGATGTTTTGTTGGCTGTATGAACGCAGAAAGAGTAAGGGGGTGAGATTAGAGTGCTGATAGTTAAGTCTAGCCCTCAGATCAGTTATACAAGTTGAGTGGAAGTCACTTATGATGTCTCTTAGTGGAGTTGTGGATGTTTTGAGGCACCCCTTCACACTATCTAACAGAGCCTTGGGGGCGACATTTATAACATCTCTGATTTGTAGACTTTGAGAGGGAAATGGTATGAAATTTTGGGTGTCCCTGAGCCCTTTCCAAGCGGAAAAGGTAGCTTTCATTAGTGGAGAAGCTAGTGGGGGTAGGGATTGAGCTGTTCTGTGGCAAAGCAAGAAGGTCCTAAATGTGGTTCCCAGTAAAGCCTGTTCCATGGAGACCCATGATTTGTGAGGAGGCACCCTCAACCAATCAATCACTCTGGCTAGGAGAATCGCCTTCCCATATATTTCAGGATCGGGGAGGGCAATACCGCCCCATTTCTTTCCTCTGTTCAGTGATTTATACGAAAGTCTAGGTCTCTTGTTGTTCCAAATAAAGGAGCTAAAAAGAGATCTCACTTTTTTGTAGAATAGCAAGGGTACAGAGATAGGAAGAACCTGTTGTAAATAGGTTAGTTTGGGGAGAATTAGTGAGGCTAGGATGTTCCTCCTGCCGAACCACGAAAGTATTGGTAGATCAAGGCTGTTAAGTGTCTTGGTAATCTCTGTTAACAAGGGATTATAGTTCAGACAGAACAATTGAGAAGGATCTGTGCTGATCTTGACCCCTAAATATGTCAGGTAGGGAGCTGACCAATTGAATGGGGATGCTAGGGCTAGCTTTTTTTTTGTAGAGGCAGATAAACCGGAGCAAATGATTAGCGATTTGTTGTGATTCACTTTAAAGTTGGAACAAAAACCATAGTTTTCCAGGTGTTGATAAATCCTGGGGAGAGCAAATTCTGGATTGCTAATCATGACAAGCATATCGTCCGCAAAGGCTGCTGTTTTATGTTCCTGGTCCCCTAGGATAATACCTTTGATAGCTGTGTCCTTCCTGATAGTCTGTAGGAGGGGTTCCAGGGTTAAAACAAACAAAAGAGGAGACAAAGGGCACCCCTGTCTAGTACCGTTCCTAATGTTAAAAGGGGACGATATTGTACTATTGACTGAGATAGAGGCGGAGGCATTGATATACATGGCATCGATAGCATGCAGAAAGGAGCTCGGGAAGTTTTGAGATGAGAGGACCTGTTTCATGAAAGACCAGTTGACTCTATCAAAGGCTTTCTCCGCGTCTGTACTGAGAAGAACCACGGGAAGTGATCTTTTTTAAACATAATGTATAATATTTAGGACTCTAGCGGTGTTGTCTTTTCCTTCCCTGCCTTTGATAAAGCCCACTTGGTCTCTGTGTATAAGGGAAGGAAAAATTTTTGCTAATCTATTTGCTAGCAATTTAGATAGAAATTTTAAGTCAAGGTTAAGGAGGGAAATGGGTCTGCAATTTAGGCATTGGGTATGGTCTTTACCCTCTTTTGGGATAAGGATTATGTGAGCTTTGGTCATATCTGCCAAAAGAGGTTTATTGAGTAGAGACGCATTATAGACCGGGAGTAAGTGTGGGATCAGTGTGTCATGGAAGGCTAAGTAATAGGGGGTTGGGAGGCCATCTGGGCCTGGCCTTTTCCCTTTGGGGGATTTTCTAATAACCTCTATGAGTTCCTCCTTTGTGAATGGGGCTTGGAGTGATGGTCTGTCCTCTTCAGATAATTTTGGGAGAGCTAGATTTTCTAAAAAGGAGTCAATCAGAGAGCTGGATTGGGTGTCGTTGATAATCTGCTGGGAGGGGTCTATGTTGTATAGAGCTTCATAGAAGTTTCTAAATTGTGACGCGATTTGGGTGGGGTCAAATATCAAGGCCTGAGGCATCTCTAAGTTTATGTACGTAATTGTCTTGTTTCCTTTTCTTAATTCTCTGGGTCACAAATTTCGAGGCTTTAGTACCGCGTGCGAATATCTTTTGTTGAGAATGTAGATAGAACTTTGCAGAGGCCGTATTTAGTATGTTTTTGAGGGAGGTTCTAAGATCACTAAGCTCAATTAAATGCGATTTTTGTAGTGAGTGTTTATGCAGTCCTTCTAAGTATCTGATCTGTTTGTGGATAGTATCAAGCTGTTTCTCTCTTTCTCTTTTAATGTGGGAACTTAAGCTTATGCAGTGGCCCCTGAGGAAAGCCTTGTGGGCATCCCAGAGAGTATGTGGAGATACATCTGATGTATTATTAAGGGTGAAGTATTCGTCTAATAAAAGCTGAAGACGTTCTTTAGTCTCTGGGGTCCCCAATAAGGATTCATTTAAGCGCCAGGGTTTATTGTATTTCCTGGTTTGGGGTGCAGATATAGTTAGGTAAATTGGGGAATGGTCCGACCAAAGAAAAGAGCCAACGTCTGCCTCAGTACACAGCTGGATATGTTTTTTTGTGATAAACAGGTAATCCAAGCGTTGTTATGAGTTGTGGGCTGAGAAATAAAAAGTATACTCAGCCTCGTCTGGATGAAGGGTTCACCATGTGTCTATCAGATGGGAGTTCCAGAGACTGGAGATGAGGGAGCTAAGAGCTTTTTGGGAGTGTACTGATTTATGTGAGGAACAATCCAGTAGGGGGTCCACTGCCACATTAAAGTCTCCACCAAATAAGGTAATGCCTTCTTGGAAAGATTCTGCTATATTCAAGACTTTCCTGAGCCAGCGAATTTGTTTAATGTTAGGGGCATACAATCTCCCGTATTCTTCATATGTCTGGGCTGTGGGGTAGAGTGGCAAGACGAAAGCCTTTTATTACGAAGAAAAACATCCAAGCCAGGGTACATTTTGCAAGAACACATCTGAAGTCTCCCAAAAGTATGTGGGAAAAGGTGTTATGGTCTGTTGAACTTTTTGGCCATAATTCTAAAACAGGGATGCTCAACCTGCGGCCCTCCAGCTGTTGTAAAACTACAACTCCCACCATGCCCTTCTGTAGGCTGATAGCTGTAGGCTGTCCGGGAATGATGGGAGTTGTAGTTTTGCAACAGCTGGAGGGCCGCAGGTTGAGCATGCCTGTTCTAAAAGATATGTTTGGTGCAAAAACAACACTGCACATCACCAAAAGAACACCATACCCACAGTAAAGCATGGTGGTGGCAGCATCATGCTTTGGGGCTGTTTTTCTTCAGCTGGAACTGGGGCCTTAGTTAAGCTAGAGGGAATTATGAACAGTTCCAAATACCAGTCAACATTGGCACAAAATCTTCAGGCTTCTGCTAGAAAGCTGAACATGAAGAGGAACTTCATCTTTCACCATGACAACGAGCAAAAGCATACATCCAAATCAACAAAGGAATGGCTTCACCAGAAGAAGATTAATGTTTTGGAATGGCCCAGCCAGAGCCCAGACCTGAATCCGATTGAAAATCTGTGGGGTGATCTGAAGAGGGCTGTGCACAGGAAATACCCTCGCAATCTGACAGATTTGGAGTGTTTTTGCAAAGAAGAGTGGGCAAATCTTGCCAAGTCAAAATGTGCCATGCTGATAGACTCATACCCCAAAAGACTGAGTGCTGTAATAAAATCAAAAGGCTTCAACAAAGTATTAGTTTAAGGGTGTGCACACTTATGCAACCATATTATTATATTTGTATATTTTTTCTTCCCTCTACCTAAAAGATTTCAGTTTGTTTTTCAATTGAGTTGAACAGTTTATAGGTCCCATTAAAGGTGGAAAAAGTTCTGAAATGATTTATCTTTGTCTCATTTTTTTACATCACAGAAACCTGACATTTTAACAGGGGTGTGTAGACTTTATATATCCACTGTATATCCACTTTTGACTTTTTTTATTACTGATATAGGAATGGCAGATGTTTTGATCGAATGACTGAGTAAGTGCCTATTTTCGAGAATATATGTAAGTTGTGTGATAGGACTGGTATTATAGATTTATACCAGAATTATATACTGCATTTACATGGATCATGGGACTAAATTCAGGTATCGTACCTCTGTACTTTTTGGTGATATTGTAGCTTTGAGTGCCATTGTTAGCAAAATAAAAAGTTGGTATGGGCCCCTCTGCCCAGTACTTAAACTAGGTTAAAGGGGTTTTGCCATGACAAACACATATCCCATATCCACAAGATAAAGGATGTGTCTGATTAGCTGGGGTCCAACTTTTGGCTCCCACCAATCATGAAAATGTCCCATAGTGTTGAATGGAGCATCAGCATGAAATTTAGGACACCGTTCTCATGATTGGACCTCATCTATAACACATTTATCAGTGTATTATGTGTTCCTAGGACAACTATTTTAAGCCAGCCATACATTTTAGCTTGGCAGCTAGTATTTTATTACAGACAAATTGAAAACTCATAAAAAAGCATAAGGTTTCAGATAATGTACATCTACAACTAGAATACTGATATATACGCATTAATACATACACTTGGCAACTTTCCTGGAATGCCAAAAAGGCAGACCTTCCAAACTCCTGGTGTAGTATGTGACTCCAGAATGCTGCGTCATCAGACTCAACCCTGGCACCCAAACGTAAATTGAAGGAATGGGACAATGCGCAAAGGGGGATGTGGCAATTTTTGAAAGGGACATGTTCTGATAAAAAGGTCATGTTATAAATAATAATCAGTACAAGCTCCTCCATATTTGCCAACATTGGAGTTATTCTAGTGATCTTAATAGGTACAGCAAACTGAGATTGGGAGTTAACAGGTCGCCAAAGTGTAGAGGGGCTGGTGTGTCACATTTTCTAAGTTATTATTGTCACCTCTGGCCCATTCAACTATCCTAGAAATATGGACTTCTTCTTAATTTTCCTACCAATCTGGTAAGCCTAATTTGTGTTGCATCAGTATTTTAAAATAGAGGTGAGATTTTTTTCTTTCCAGAGGTATTAGTTAGTGTTAAGAAAAAAGAATTTGGGAAATGTATGGGGAGTGTTTGAAAAGTGTAACAGATCTTGGGGAGTGTAGAAATTGTAAATACGGAAAAAATGGTGGCTCACTCACTGCTCCACTTCTGGAAAGGTGCACTGCCCCACAGCACTCCATAAGGCATCTTTCACACGGCCGTTTTTTTTTTCAGTTTTGCGGGCCGTTTTTTGCGGTCCGTATACGGAACCATTGATTTCAATGGTTCCGCAAAAAAAAAAACGGAATGTACTCCGTATGCATTCCGTTTCCGTATTTCCGTTTTACCGTTCCGTTTTAACATAGAACATGTCCTATATTTGGCCGCAAATCACGTTCCGTGGCTCCATTAAAGTCTATGGGTCCGCAAAAAAACGGAATGCATACGGAAGTGCATCCGTATGTCTTCCGTATCCGTTCCGTTTTTTGCGGATCCATCTATTGAAAATGTTATGCCCAGCCCAATTTTTTCTATGAAATTACTGTATACTGTATTTGCCATACGGAAAAACGGGACGGAAAAACGGAACGGAAACGGGAACACAACGGAAACAAAAAACGGAACAACGGATCCGTTTAAAACGGACCGCAAAACACTGAAAAAGACATACTGTCGTGTGAAAGAGGCCTAATGCTGATAAGGTGAAAGAAATGGATTGGGTTGGGCGTCACTCAATATCAGGCAAATATATGTTCAAGCTGGATAAAATTTTATAGTAAATAATAAGCACATAATATGTACAACATGTTGCATTAAAAACAATCTGCATTAAAAAACACAATCTGCATTAAAAGTACTAAAAGTCAATTGCACTAAAAAATCTATTATACTAAAGAGATGCTGTTCGCCGTGACTTTGAATAATGTCCTGGAATGTATAGCCCAAAGAAAAAGTCAAGTCAAATGAGGATATATATCACCATGAGCTTGGCATCAGGATCATAGATTTGGATATGTGAGCAAAAGCAACTGTGCTCATATTAATATGGTACTTTACCACTCCGGCGTCTCTTATTGTCGGTCCACTTGAACACCGGAGCTATAGTGTGTTTTTCTGCCATACCGCTGCAACATACATCTAAGAGGGGGAGAACCTTACCTACAGGTCCTTGCAGATAACAACAGAAAAAAACGCTATAGCTCCGGTGTGCAAGTGGACCGACTATAAGAGACGCAGGAGTGGTAAAGTACCATATTATTATGAGCACATATGCCACCGAACCATTCTGAGTTTGTTTTCTCATGACCTACTGCATTTTATGTTAGTAATACATTTGGATTGATATGTTTTACCTTTATTTATAAAAGAAAAATCCAAAATATACAGAAAATTTTGAAAGATTTGCTATTGTCTAAATTTGAATTTCACCGATTTTAAGACATATAATGATTCCTCTACTTGCCATCCACAGGTTATTTGACTTTTTAGGACATTAGAAGGCTTAGATTTTTAGAAGCAATTTTTCAAGAAAAAAAAAACAAAAAACCTTTTTTTAGTTTTAAAGTGACTTTGAGGGGTTCACATAATAGAAACCACCCAAACATTACCACATTTTAAAAACTACACTCTTAGGCCTCTTGCACACGGCCTTTTTTTTTTTCCCGTTTACTGGCCGTTTTTTGCGTTCCGTATACGGTCCGTATACGGAACCATTCATTTCAATGGTTCCGCAAAAAAAACGGAATGTACTCCGTATGCATTCCGTTTCCGTATTTCCGTTTTTCCGTTCCGTTTTAACATAGAACATGTCCTATTATTGCCCGCAAATCACGGTCCGTGGCTCAATTCAAGTCAATGGGTCCGCAAAAAAAACGGAAAACATACGGAAATGCATCCGTATGTCTTCCGTTTCCGTTCCGTTTTTTGCTGAACCATCTATTGAAAATGTTATGCCCAGCCCAATTTTAGTTATGTAATTACTGTATACTGTATATGCCATACGGAAAAACGGAACGGAAAAACGGAACAGAAACGGAAACACAACGTAAGCAAAAAACGGAACAACGGATCCGTGAAAAACGGACTGCAAAACACTGAAAAAGCCATACGGTCGTGTGCAATAGGCCTTAATTTATTCAAAACTCATTTTAGAAATGTTGTTAATCCTTTAACCACCTCCGGACCGCCTAACGCAGGATCGCGTTCCGGAGGTGGCAGCCCTGCGCAGAGTCACGCATATATGCGTCATCTCGCGATGGCCGAGATTTCCTGTGAACGCGCGCACACAGGCGCGCGCGCTCACAGGAACGGAAGGTAAGAGAGTTGATCGCCGCTGGCAGGCTGGAGATGTGTTTTTTTTAACCCCTAACAGGTATATTAGACGCTGTTTTGATAACAGCGTCTAATATACCTGCTACCTGGTCCTCTGGTGGTCCCATTTGTTTGGATCGACCACCAGAGGACACAGGTAGCTCAGTAAAGTCCCACCAAGCACCACTACACTACACTACACCCCCCCCCCCCCGTCACTTATTAACCCCTTATTAGCCCCTGATCACCCCTGATCACCCCTGATCACCCCATATAGACTCCCTGATCACCCCCCTGTCATTGATCACCCCCCTGTCATTGATTACCCCCCTGTAAAGCTCCATTCAGATGTCCGCATGATTTTTACGGATCCACTGATAGATGGATCGGATGCGCAAAACGCATCCGGACGTCTGAATGAAGCCTTACAGGGGCGTGATCAATGACTGTGGTTATCACCCCATATAGACTCCCTGATCACCCCCCCTGTCATTGATTACACCCCTGTCATTGATCAACCCCCTGTAAAGCTCCATTCAGACGTCCGCATGATTTTTACGGATCCACTGATAGATAGATCGGATCCGCAAAACGCATCCGGACGTCTGAATGAAGCCTTACAGGGGCATGATCAATGACTGTGGTGATCACCCCATATAGACTCCCTGATCACCCCCCTGTAAAGCTCCATTCAGATGTCCGCATGATTTTTACGGATGCACTGATAGATGGATCCGATCCGCAAAACGCATCCGGACGTCTGAATGAAGCCTTACAGGGGCATGATCAATGACTGTGGTGATCACCCCATATAGACTCCCTGATCACCCCCCTGTCATTGATCACCCCCCTGTAAAGCTCCATTCAGATGTCCGCATGATTTTTACGGATGCACTGATAGATGGATCCGATCCGCAAAACGCATCCGGACGTCTGAATGAAGCCTTACAGGGGCATGATCAATGACTGTGGTGATCACCCCATATAGACTCCCTGATCACCCCCCTGTAAAGCTCCATTCAGATGTCCGCATGATTTTTACGGATGCACTGATAGATGGATCCGATCCGCAAAACGCATCCGGACGTCTGAATGAAGCCTTACAGGGGCATGATCAATGACTGTGGTGATCACCCCATATAGACTCCCTGATCACCCCCCTGTCATTGATTACCCCCCTGTAAAGCTCCATTCAGATGTCCGCATGATTTTTACGGATGCACTGATAGATGGATCGGATCCGCAAAACGCATCCGGACGTCTGAATGAAGCCTTACAGGGGCGTGATCAATGACTGTTGTGATCACCCCATATAGACTCCCTGATCACCCCCCTGTCATTGATTACCCCCCTGTCATTGATTACCCCCCTGTAAAGCTCCATTCAGACGTCCGCATGATTTTTACGGATCCACTGATAGATGGATCGGATCCGCAAAACGCATCCGGACGTCTGAATGAAGCCTTACAGGGGCGTGATCAATGACTGTGGTGATCACCCCATATAGACTCCCTGATCAACCCCCCTGTCATTGATCAACCCCCCTGTCATTGATCAACCCCCCTGTCATTGATCAACCCCCCTGTCATTGATAACCCCCCTGTCATTGATCACCCCTCTGTAAGGCTCCATTCAGATATTTTTTTGGCCCAAGTTAGCAGAATTTTTATTTTTTTTTCTTACAAAGTCTCATATTCCACTAACTTGTGTCAAAAAATAAAATCTCACATGAACTCACCATACCCCTCACGGAATCCAAATGCGTAAAATTTTTTAGACATTTATATTCCAGACTTCTTCTCACGCTTTAGGGCCCCTAGAATGCCAGGGCAGTATAAATACCCCACATGTGACCCCATTTCGGAAAGAAGACACCCCCAGGTATTCCGTGAGGGGCATATTGAGTCCATGAAAGATTGAAATTTTTGTCCCAAGTTAGCGGAACGGGAGACTTTGTGAGAAAAAAATTAAAAATATCAATTTCCGCTAACTTGTGCCAAAAAAAAAAAATTTCTATGAACTCGCCATGCCCCTCATTGAATACCTTGGGGTGTCTTCTTTCCAAAATGGGGTCACATGTGGGGTATTTATACTGCCCTGGCATTCTAGGGGCCCCAAAGCGTGAGAAGAAGTCTGGTATCCAAATGTCTAAAAATGCCCTCCTAAAAGGAATTTGGGCACCTTTGCACATCTAGGCTGCAAAAAAGTGTCACACATCTGGTATCGCCGTACTCAGGAGAAGTTGGGGAATGTGTTTTGGGGTGTCATTTTACATATACCCATGCTGGGTGAGAGAAATATCTTGGTCAAATGCCAACTTTGTATAAAAAAATGGGAAAAGTTGTCTTTTGCCAAGATATTTCTCTCACCCAGCATGGGTATATGTAAAATGACACCCCAAAACACATTCCCCAACTTCTCCTGAATACGGCGATACCACATGTGTGACACTTTTTTGCAGCCTAGGTGGGCAAAGGGGCCCATATTCCAAAGAGCCCCTTTAGGATTTCACAGGTCATTTACCTACTTACCACACATTAGGGCCCCTGGAAAATGCCAGGGCAGTATAACTACCCCACAAGTGACCCCATTTTGGAAAGAAGACACCCCAAGGTATTCCGTGAGGCGCATGGCGAGTTCCTAGAATTTTTTATTTTTTGTCACAAGTTAGTGGAAAATGCTTATTTTTTTTTTATTTTTTTTTTCATACAAAGTCTCATATTCCACTAACTTGTGACAAAAAATAAAAAGTTCCATGAACTCACTATGCCCATCAGCGAATACCTTGGGGTCTCTTCTTTCCAAAATGGGGTCACTTGTGGGGTAGTTATACTGCCCTGGCATTCTAGGGGCCCAAATGTGTGGTAAGGAGTTTGAAATCAAATTCTGTAAAAAATGACCTGTGAAATCCGAAAGGTGCTCTTTTGAATATGGGCCCCTTTGCCCACCTAGGCTGCAAAAAAGTGTCACACATCTGGTATCTCCGTAATCGGGAGAAGTTGGGGAATGTGTTTTGGGGTGTCATTTTACATATACCCATGCTGGGTGAGAGAAATATCTTGGCAAAAGACAACTTTTCCCATTTTTTTATACAAAGTTGGCATTTGACCAAGATATTTATCTCACCCAGCATGGGTATATGTAAAAAGACACCCCAAAACACATTCCTCAACTTCTCCTGAATACAGAGATACCAGATGTGTGACACTTTTTTGCAGCCTAGGTGGGCAAAGGGGCCCACATTCCAAAGAGCACCTTTCGGATTTCACAGGTCATTTACCTACTTACCACACATTTGGGCCCCTAGAATGCCAGGGCAGTATAACTACCCCACAAGTGACCCCATTTTGGAAAGAAGAGACCCCAAGGTATTCGCTGATGGGCATAGTGAGTTCATGGAAGTTTTTATTTTTTGTCACAAGTTTGTGGAATATGAGACTTTGTATGAAAAAAAAAATTAAAAAAAAAATCATCATTTTCCACTAACTTGTGACAAAAAATAAAAAATTCTAGGAACTCGCCATGCCCCTCACGGAATACCTTGGGGTGTCTTCTTTCCAAAATGGGGTCACTTGTGGGGTAGTTATACTGCCCTGGTATTCTAGGGGCCAAAATGTGTGGTAAGGAGTTTGAAATCAAATTCAGGAAAAAATGAGGAGTGAAATCCGAAAGGTGCTCTTTGAAATATGGGCCCCTTTGCCCACCTAGGCTGCAAAAAAGTGTCACACATCTGGTATCCCCGTACTCAGGAGAAGTTGAGGAATGTGTTTTGGGGTGTCTTTTTACATATACCCATGCTGGGTGAGATAAATATCTTGGTCAAATGACAACTTTGTATAAAAAAATGGGAAAAGTTGTCTTTTGCCAAGATATTTCTCTCACCCAGCATGGGTATATATAAAATGACACCCCAAAACACATTCCCCACCTTCTCCTGAGTACGGAGATACCAGATGTGTGACACTTTTTTGCAGCCTAGGTGGGCAAAGGGGCCCATATTCCAAAGAGCACCTTTCGGATTTCACTGGTCATTTTTTACAGAATTTGATTTCAAACTCCTTACCACACATTTGGGCCCCTAGAATGCCAGGGCAGTATAACTACCCCACAAGTGACCCCATTTTGGAAAGAAGAGACCCCAAGGTATTCGCTGATGGGCATAGTGAGTTCATAGAACTTTTTATTTTTTGTCACAAGTTAGTGGAATATGAGACTTTGTAAGAAAAAAAAAAAAAAAAAAGATCATAATTTTCCGCTAACTTGTGACAAAAAATAAAAAGTTCTATGAACTCACTATGCCCATCAGCGAATACCTTAGGGTGTCTACTTTCAGAAATGGGGTCATTTGTGGGGTGTTTGTACTGTCTGGGCATTGTAGAACCTCAGGAAACATGACAGGTGCTCAGAAAGTCAGAGCTGCTTCAAAAAGCGGAAATTCACATTTTTGTACCATAGTTTGTAAACGCTATAACTTTTACCCAAACCATTTTTTTTTTACCAAAACATTTTTTTTTTATCAAAGACATGTAGAACTATAAATTTAGAGCAAAATTTCTATATGGATGTCGTTTTTTTTTGCAAAATTTTACAACTGAAAGTGAAAAATGTCATTTTTTTGCAAAAAAATCGTTAAATTTCGATTAATAACAAAAAAAGTAAAAATGTCAGCAGCAATGAAATACCACCAAATGAAAGCTCTATTAGTGAGAAGAAAAGGAGGTAAAATTCATTTGGGTGGTAAGTTGCATGACCGAGCAATAAACGGTGAAAGTAGTGTAGGTCAGAAGTGTAAAAAGTGGCCTGGTCTTTCAGGTTGTTTAAGCACTGGGGGCTGAAGTGGTTAAGCCCTGGAGGTTTTTTATTTTTTTTTTGCATTTTCGTTTTGCACTCCCTGCCCTCCCAGAGCCATAATTTTTTTTATTTTTCTGTTCACATAGCCATATGAGGGCTTGATTTCTGCAGGACAAGTTGTAATTTCCAACGCCACCATTCAATATTGCATATGATGTAGTGGGAAGCGGGAAAAAAATTCCAAATGGTGTAAAAAAAAAAGCAATTCCACCACAGTTTTACGTTTTTTTATTTATGACGTTCGATATACGATAAAACTGACCAGTTAGTTTTATTCTACAGGTCAGTATGAATCCGGCGATACCTTATATGTATAGTTTTCCTTGCGTTTTGATAATGATAAAAAAAATTAAAAGTTGGAAAAAATCAGTTTTAATTTTGTCGCCATATTTTGATCCCTATAACTTTTTTGTAATTATGTGTACAGAGCTGTATGGGGGCTCATTTTTTGCGGGGCAATCTGATCTTTTAATTTATACAATTCTGGGGTGTGTATGACTTTTTGATCACTTTTTATTACATTTTTTTGTAGAAAATGAATTCTTTTATTTTTATTTTGGGAAAAGGGGGGTGATTTGAATATTTTTTTTTTTATATAGTTCCCATAGGGAACTATAACATGCAATCATTAGATTGCTATTATCGTAGACTAGAATGCATTTGCATTGGAATCTATGATGCTTTTACTGCTTTCCTATGGAGCCCTACTACAGGCAAGGGCTCCATAGGAAATACTATGCAGCTGCCTCCTGTCATTCACAAAGACACGGGCTGCTGCACACATGCTCCGATCACCGCACAGGGGAGCCGGAGCATAACCGGAAGTTTTCAGCGTGCTCAGATGCCGTGGTCAGGATTGACCACGGCATCTGAGGGGTTAAATGTCTGCAATCTGCATTACTGACGGTTGCGGTCATGAGCCACGGGTGTCTGCTATAAGAAGCAGGCGGCCACCCACAGCTATGGTGCTTAAAGACCAGGCCAGCACTGTACATGTATGGTGCTGGTCATTAAGGGGTTAATGCTTCAGGTGTTCCACAGGAATTGAAGCAAAATGGAGGTAAAATTTAAACATGTATGAATATGTTGTGCCCAGCTGCTGCAATCTGAGACTCACATCACACTGCTGCATATCCAGCAGGGTTTTGGATGGGAAGGACCTTTGGACCATTGTACAAAACAAGCACTTGTTACAATTTGTGTCACCCCTATCTCCTCAAAGAGGCAAGATGGCCTAAAAATTGGCTGTTTTGGCGCCATTTTTATTTTTACGGAGTTTAGCTGACAGTGTAGATCGTGTGATATTTTTATAGAGCTGGCCATTACGGGCGTGACAATACCTAATATGTCTATTTTTTATTTTTCCATTTTTTTTTTAAAGTAAATAGGTTGATAATGAGTAACACTTGAAACCTTTATATATATCCTGTTATTACATCAAGAGGAGCCAATAGGTTGAAAGAGCGAGCTCAGTCAGCTTTGCATCAAAGTGGTCAATCCATCTGAATCAGAGTTTTAGCAATGTCAGCGGATACAGCACGGGCATGTCTGTCAGTAAAAGCTGTCGCTAATTGGGAAAGCCCAACTCTGGTGTCCGCGCGATCAACGCGCAGTAGTATCACAGTGCTAGTCGGAAACTCACTTCCAGTAGTGCAATACATGTACAGAGCAGAGCTGATCGGCAAGGGGTTAAAGGAAACCCTGATCCTTTCGTCTGCACCATAATCTGCAATGATCATGGTGCAGAAAGGGTTAAACAGATGAAATCAGAGTTTTCTCAGTTTTCTCAGTGCTGGTGGCAGAGGAGGGTGGTTGTCAATCAAGGCTGCCCTCTAACCAGTAATGGCATGGGCGCAGCTCTGACACACTTCCACGTCATAATGCAGCACAAAACAGAGGTGCTGCTATTGATATGGTGCACAGTGGGCTGGGGGTCCAAGTTGTGTGAACAGCCCATGGTGCATTTCATCAGTCCTCTAGTTATGAGGCCCTATGAGATATGTGTATGTCCCTGATGGATACTATCAGTATTTTATCTGTTTTTCACCAGTATCGCATCCGCATCCATTTTTCAAAGGGCCTGTTTTACTGATCCGTAATACTGATGCAATATCATCTATAAGACATCTATATTGTGCAGCCATAGTATGCAACATTTACAAATGATACTGTCCTGTGTTTCATTAGGGAGGTTCTCTTTAAAACCTGTGCTCCTGGAGGGGAACATTATATAGCTCTTCTAAGACAAGTCCTCTGAGAGCTTTCTTATGGAGAAGAGAAGTTCATTGTATTTTCTACAGTGGTGTACATAGAGAAGTACGGGCATCATAGCAAGGATCAAACCAGGCCCCCCACACAGGACAGAAGGGTTTCCACCTAAATACCTTTTCAATGACCCTTGGGCCATTTTTCAACTGCCTCATTTGCTAAAAGTTGTTCCTTTAGAGGGAAGAGTCCTGACCAAGTTTTCACCTCCAGTAGAAGAGGAGATAATCCCAATTACAACTGGGCCCCCTCTTGCCCTGGGCCTTATAGCAGTCGCCTGGTCTGCCGCTATAGTAGTTACGCCCCTGATTTCCTACAATCAATCAAGGCAGAGCACTCCCATACCTTAGAGCAAAACTGGCATCAACTGGGAGGCAATGGGAATGGACATTCTTATGGTAATGTAGTTTGAGAGAAAGGCTTTGTTATGTTACTTCATAGAGGCAGGTTCATCAATGTAGTTACTGTATATCAGTTCTCTTACATAAATACTGTACATTCAAAAGATTTTGTCAAAGGGCACAGCTGACTGTAATACAAATGCAATGGGAGAAGTTCTCAGGTCTTCAGAGTTTCACTGAGCATGACTTATGTATCAAAGATTTCCAACACTTTTGGCATATTGCTAATACACAACACTGTACTTGGTCCGGGAAACATGGCCTGTGTTTTGACCACATCGACTGGACTGACTGTGGCTCCTCTGAACTGAACTGACTGCATCATAGTGATCTGATCAGGGGCCTATTGTACAGTACACACATGATGATGTAAGCACAGTAAAATAGACCTGCGATCAGATAAGAAATGAATGTATCATAAATTCGATGGGGAGGTCAGGGGAGACACGGTCAGTCCAGGAGATGGAGCTGACACATGGGTCAATTTTTCCAGGCCAAGCACGTTTGTTTGAATTAGGCCTGATGCACTCTACCGTTCTGTTTTTTTCAGTCCGCAAATTGCGCATCCGCAAAAACACGGAAGCCGCCCTTGTGCCTTCCGCCATTTGCGGAACGGAACATGCAGCCCATTGCAGAAATGCCTATTCTTGACCACAAAACGGACATTAATAGCACATGTTATATTTTTTTTGCGGGGCTACGTAACGGAGCAACGGATGCGGACAGCACACAGAGTGCTGTCCGCATCTTTTGCAGCCCCATTGAAGTGAATGGGTCCGCACCCGAGCCGCAAACACTGCGGCTCGGATGCGGACCAGAACAACGGTTGTGTGCATGAGACCTTAGCCTATATTCTGCTTTATATTAAGGTCCATTTAAAGGCTAGGATCAAGACAAAAATAGTGCCGGTTAGGTCAAGAATTTGGCATGAAGGAGGGAGAGCTGTTTACATTTTTAGAAAAGCTAGGTGCATCTCTGCCCCTGGCCAAAAAGCACTGAGGGAAGGGGGGCCCAAGCTGAGCTCTTGCACCAGGGCCCATGAGCCTTTAGGCTCCTGATAAGCACCATGTATAAATGTAAAGGTCAATTATACTTCACTTCTAAATAAGAATCTGGCCAGGATATACCATAGCTTTCTATGTCCCTTGCATATTCCTTGCAGAACCTGTCCTAACGTGCTTCCTTCCTAATTAGGGATCATCAAGGGATTATACTGTAGCATGATGGCGCATCATGGAAACATGGGGGGGACAAACTAAATGGCATTACATTGTAAGCGCTTTGGTCTTCAAGATGATTTGGTGTATATAATGAGTTTGTGGTTTCCACCATCTGCATGTTTTTTACATTTCATCTATTTCTGTTATCTTAGGGCTTATTGAAACAACCAGAGTGTAAAACGGGCAACACACGGACACATTATAGTCAAGGGACCAGCGTAGAGAAGTTATTATGCTCTACTGAGGTGTAATTCTCATACTAGACTTGACCAATCAACTCAATGGGTCCATGAAATTTTTTTTCACCATTGGTTACTAGGAGATGGACGTGAAAAATGGATGACATACTGATGCCATATAGACAGAAAAAAAAGGACCTATGGGATGCAGTTGAAGGCAATGCTGATTACACACAGATGGAAATTTGTCTTGTTTTTAGAGGACAGAACAAAGACCCCAATGCTCGTGTGAATAGGCCCTTATCTGCAGAACAGGTCTTCCAACAATCTGAAATGTAAAATCTTTACAGCTCTACAAACGCTTTCATCAAGCCCAATAAATCTGTACACGTCAGATGCAGTAACGTGCATTTATTCATAGTCATTATATACCGTATGTTCAGAATATTTTTTCAGGTTTTTTTCTTTTATGATGAAAAAAGACACTACAAACCACCAACGAAAATTATCCCAGTCCTAGAGCCATAGTTTTTTTTTTTTTGTTTTACCATTAATGTCGCCTTGTGAGTGTTTGCTTGTTGTCGGATGGCACCATTTATTGCAATCATGATTTTGCAGATTTTCTTTTTGTGGCCTTTACCATATAGTATAAATATCATGATTATTTTATTCTCTGGATTGACATCATTACAGCAAAACCGATCATTCTCTTCTATAAAGTGATACAATTTCTTCTGCATTGAAGTATTGTTGGGAAATAATAGACAAACACCCATGATGATGAACACATACTGCCATGACAAACTCCTTAGATGTCACAGTAGTGTCGATCACGAATATTCGAATTGCGAATTTCAATTGCGAATATCGGCACTTCGAGAATTCGCAAATATTTAGAATATCGCAAAATATTTTCGTAATGGCGAAAATTCGATTTTTTTTAAAAATACCAGTTCATGCGAATTTTTATGCGAATATTTTAGGCGAATTTTAGGTGAATTTTTGCAATCAAGAAAATAATGCCTGGAGATCATGAATTCGCGAATTCTCAAATATATGGCGAATATTCGCCCAAATATTCGCGAAATATCGCGAATTCGAATATTGCCCCTGCCGCTCATCACTATGTCACAACTGCTGTTGACTGCATCATCTCAGGCAAAAGGCTAGTTTTACACCTCCGGTGTGAATTCTGGTAGGCTGTTCCAGCAGAGAACAGTCTGCCGGAATTCTCCAGATGCCAACGGATTGCTCACCAGCCCTATTAAGTATAATGGGGTCAGGAGGAGATCCGTATGCATTCCGGCAGACAATGCGGAGGATTGGGCGGACATTGTCTATCAGAACAGCCCGTTGGAATTCACACTTAAGGTGTGAAACTAGCCTAAAATGGCCAGGATCATAGCTGGCTCTGATTGTGGCCATTGCGGCAGTGTTTCAGCCTCTCAATCTGCAATGTACTTCCAAAAGGAGGTCCGTAAAGTCAGTCAAAACCTTGACATGCATTGCCTTTCTGATGCAGAAACAGGGTCATTTGTTTCAGTTACTTGCACAGTGTTTGACTGTGTAGCTGGGATACTAATTATGACTTGCTTACTTACTAACAATGGACTCACGCGTTGTGGTAGAATGGCCCACAAGAAAACTGGATCCTAAATTGTCATAAGTTTTTCTGATGCAGTGATTTGCTGCACATTTTTAACAGGCGATACATGTTGACATACATTTGTTATACCTCACAGCAAAACCATGACAATGTGCGTAAAACGCATTGTAACGGATCACCTGGTACACCGACCGGGTACCTCCGTTGAATGAATGCTCCTAGTGCTTTCCGAGGACTCCAAGCACTCCACTTGACGCCGTACGCACTGCAGACCCCACGAACCGCCGAAGCTTGGTTGAGGTCTCACCGTCTCCTACCCACCCTGGACCTACGACAAGGCTCCAGGCTCCAGTGGGTGGACCTCTCCTAAAACCAGAGATCAGGAACAGCCCTTAAAAGAGCTAGTAGTTATAGCCAGGGGAGTATACACGTATAGCAATCCCCACACACATGAGACGAGGCTCTATGTTGAAGGTGAAACAGGAACTGACTGTACTTCACGTACAGCCTCTTTTATTCACAAACCAAAAACATAGTACTGCCCACAGGGGTTTGAAATACAACCAATCAGTAATTAACAACACATACAATGCAACTACAGCAACCAATCGTTCACGCCCCCAGAGGACCAGAATGAAGACTGGGACATAGGACAACATATCCCCACAATGCATCATGGTCTCCTCCCCTCTGTCTGGAGACAACCTGAGGAGCAATCCAATTATCTCTCAGAGCAAAGGGAGATCGCCAATACACATGTAGATACAACAGGACAGACATCACCATTTAAACACACAATGGGACAATGGCACAATAGAAACACACCCAGCATTTTCCTCCCAAGCTGACAAGTTACAATTATTATAGATTGTTACAACTTTGTGAGTTTACATTGGCCATACATATAACTTACATTAATTCAAACAGTATAACGTGGGGACAAACCTATCCAAAATTCACTTGAATCGGTTCAGGGGTTTAAAAGTTAGTATATGGCCCATAATCCTGGGGCAAGAGGCCAGCAGCCAGTCCTCTCCAAAACCCAGTGGCGAGGTTGGTTTCGCCACACATCTCCCCCTCCCAGGGAAGACTAACCAGATACCTGACCTCACGGTCAGTACCGGAGTTAGTCTGGCAGTCCAACCACAACCCAATACTGGACCTGTTGAATCTTGGGGCCTGGCTCTGTTCTGTATGTCCCCAGCTGTTGAGTGGGCATCTGCTACTCCTCGCTTCCTTGTGGTTCTCCAGCTTGGAGCTGTAGGTACTTGGTGGGCAGAGGCCGACTGCGCTCTGCCCAGATGCCAGCTCTTCTGCTGGGGTAGCCTGTGGGAAGTCCGGCTCTGGAGAAGAGGATAGGGGAGGGCAGAGGCCGACTGCGCTCTGCCCAGATGCCAGCTCTTCCGCTGGGATGTGGTCAGGGAATCCTATCCCCAGGACCTTGTTGCAGATCGGCTGTGGAGAGGAGGAATCGCTTACCTCCTCCTCCTGGCATTCCTGCAGGGTTGGTGGGGGATCTGAACCGGCCGTCCAGTATCTCGGTAGGTCTGGTGCAGAGACCGTGGTCCCATCTGCACCATCGGAGTTAGGGGTGCTGTCCCCCTGTGGTTGGGGAGAGAGATCAGTGGATATCGCAGGCTCATCCCCTGCCCCCAGAACTCGGTTGGGAAGTACCTGGGAAGGGGAGGGCTCGCTTACCTCCTCCTCCTGGTATCCCTGCGGAGATGGCTGGAGATCTGGACCAACCGTCCAGCATCCCTGTAGGACTGGTAGAGAGACCTCGGTCCCATCTCCACCTGCCATCTGTGGGTCCTCCCAGGACCAGTCTGTGAGGTCCCTCAACAGTTGCGAGTAAGAACCACCTGCGTCCACACCTGGCAACTCCGGCTGCTGTTGAGCGTCTGGGCCAGCTGCCCAGCATCCCGGTGGAGAGACCTCGGTCCCGTCTCCACCTGCCTGTTGTGGTTCCTCACAGGACCAGTCTATGAGGACCCCTACTTCGGGTTCCTCTGGCCGCCTCAGGGGGAGACTGCTAACCTCCTCGGATGCAGCCTCTGCTCGGCTGCTGTAACACTCCTTCCGCTGGGCAATTTCGCTCTCTTTCGCCAGTCGGAATTCTCGTTCCATCCTTGCATGTCGCTTGGCTGTGACCTGGTTCCAGATGGCCTGGTATATATCCATGGACACATTACCTCCATACTGGGCCACTCGCTGCCTCACCTCGGCCAGCCAGTCATCTTCAGAGCCTTCCATACTTGTCTGCTCCAAGTCGCTGGATACCTCTGCTCCCAGGGGCGCTGTACGGATACTAGCGTTGCCCTCAATTTGTAACTCCACGAACGGTGTCTCCGAGCTGCTTCTCCTCACACTAGGACGCCATCCCACTGCTTGCCACCAATGTAACGGATCACCTGGTACACCGACCGGGTACCTCCGTTGAATGAATGCTCCTAGTGCTTTCCGAGGACTCCAAGCACTCCACTTGACGCCGTACGCACTGCAGACCCCACGAACCGCCGAAGCTTGGTTGAGGTCTCACCGTCTCCTACCCACCCTGGACCTACGACAAGGCTCCAGGCTCCAGTGGGTGGACCTCTCCTAAAACCAGAGATCAGGAACAGCCCTTAAAAGAGCTAGTAGTTATAGCCAGGGGAGTATACACGTATAGCAATCCCCACACACATGAGACGAGGCTCTATGTTGAAGGTGAAACAGGAACTGACTGTACTTCACGTACAGCCTCTTTTATTCACAAACCAAAAACATAGTACTGCCCACAGGGGTTTGAAATACAACCAATCAGTAATTAACAACACATACAATGCAACTACAGCAACCAATCGTTCACGCCCCCAGAGGACCAGAATGAAGACTGGGACATAGGACAACATATCCCCACAATGCATCATGGTCTCCTCCCCTCTGTCTGGAGACAACCTGAGGAGCAATCCAATTATCTCTCAGAACAAAGGGAGATCGCCAATACACATGTAGATACAACAGGACAGACATCACCATTTAAACACACAATGGGACAATGGCACAATAGAAACACACCCAGCATTTTCCTCCCAAGCTGACAAGTTACAATTATTATAGATTGTTACAACTTTGTGAGTTTACATTGGCCATACATATAACTTACATTAATTCAAACAGTATAACGTGGGGACAAACCTATCCAAAATTCACTTGAATCGGTTCAGGGGTTTAAAAGTTAGTATATGGCCCATAATCCTGGGGCAAGAGGCCAGCAGCCAGTCCTCTCCAAAACCCAGTGGCGAGGTTGGTTTCGCCACACGCATGTTGTTTCGTCGCATGGTAATTGACTGTGTGCTATACTTGTGAACCCAGTCTGATTATAATTTATTGCTAGTCATAACAAATTAAATGTTGTGCTGATTTGCTTACATTACCTATTGATAACATAATCTATTTTATCATATATTTTTAACTTTTTTTTTTATTGTTAACTGTATTTACACAATTACAAAATTATAGCTACACATAGTACCCCGTCATGGCTTCCTGCGCTCCACGGCCATTTAATTTATCTTGGAGCATGCGCAGTCGGGTTTTCCTGACGCCGATTACATCGCAGAAAAGTCCATGCTGGTCAGTAATCTGCAATGTCCTTAACTTTGTTTTTAATCAGCTGTGCACATAAATTTTTTAGATAAACTAATGAGGACACTTTATGGTTTTATGTGGTTGGTGGATATAATGATGTTATATAAATTTTAATGGAGATCATGTATTATAATATTGTATTGATGAGAAGTATCGCATATGTCTATATTAATGTTTAAATTATGTTTTTTGATTTTTTTTTTTGATATTCACATATCATTATCAATTATTTATTTCACCTATGTATATGTACCCAACACCATTTGTATGTATCACTGCTTGAGAGCACTGAAACGTTGTGTTGGTGATTAAAGAACACTTTTTTTAAACTACAATCTGTGGGAGTGCCGTGGAATTTCTATTTATACAGATAGTAGATAGTATTTAATAATATAGTAAATATAAAAGTTCAAAAAATTACAACATCAGCGCTATCAGGCATGGCACATAGTACATAAGTAGCACTCAACTGCAACTAGAGTCTTAGACATTTTTAAAAGCAGATTTACCGAATTAGTTTGCTCCGCCTGTCAAGATTCAGGGGGAACGGCCCACAGTAACAGTCCAATCTGTGTCTTCTTCCCTTTCCAACATATAAGTTTCCCCTTAAAATAAATTATCCATCATGTATATAAAGCTCTGATTGTGCTGTGGTTCTTTCTGTGAAGTTAGCGGAGATGAAGGCATGCATTTGAGGAGCCAGTAATAGATCCTACTGGGAGATGTGTGTGTGACAAAGATTCCAAAATTCTGATTGTGCCACTGGCTTAGCAGCCCGCTGATCTAGTTTGACTTCTTTTAGTGGTTATCACATTCTTACCATGGAAACACTTTGTTAAACCGTCAGTGTTTTCCTTCTATCTCCTACTCAACTGCATAAACTTAAGTGATAAAAGATGCAGCTACGTTTCCACCTGCAAAAGTGACAGGGCTCATATACCCATCACCATAGGACACATCAGACAATACAGAAGGCAGTCTGCATGGCAACCTTACTAATATAGTGCTTCACTATTTTCTTTATACACCTTCCACCCAAATCATTTTATTATAAGAGTCCACATTCTTTTCACAGCAACTCTGGCACCATATACATGCATTACGTTTAAGGTAGACATAGACTTTAGTTGGCCAAGTGTATGTCAGAAAGGTGTCCTTTTGAAATATCTTTTTTTTCTGGGTGTGCACCTTTTATCAACTGAATGGAAAAACATGGTCAACCTCACTTTTAGGCCTCTTTCACACTACCGTTTTTTTTTTTCCGTTTTGCGGTCCGTTTTTTGCGTTCCGTATACGGTCCGTATACGGAACCATTCATTTCAATGGTTCCGCAAAAAAACCGGAATGTGTTCCGTATGCATTCCGTTTCCGTATTTCCGTTTTTCCGTTCCGTTGAAAGATAGAACATGTCCTATATTTTGCCGCAAATCACGTTCCGTGGCTCCATTAAAGTCAATGGGTCCGCAAAAAAAACGGAACACATACGGAAATGCATCCGTATGTCTTCCGTTTCCGTTCCGTTTTTTTCTGAACCATCTATTGAAAATGTTATGCCCAGCCCAATTTTCTCTATGTAATTAGTGTATACTGTATATGCCATAGGGAAAAACGGAACGGAAAAACGGAACCGAAACGGAAACGCAACGGAAACAAAAAACGGAAAAACGGATCCGTGAAAAACGGAACGCAAAACACTGAAATGGACATACTGTAGTGTGAAAGAGGCCTTAAATACGGGAATAAAGTCAATACTGTGCCATATACTTTTTTCCCAGTGCAATGGCGGATGTACTTTATACAATGGTACAAGCCTACAGTTGCATATGTCTGGGGCATGCGTTTGGTGTCACTACTTTCACACTTGCAGCAGATGATTCCGGAACTGTCTGCCCGATCCGTCAAAATGTGTGCAAACTGATGGCATTTGTCAGACTGATCAGGATCCTGATCCATATGACAAATGCATTGAAGTGCCAGATCAGTCTCTCCAGAAAAACGGATCCGGCATTTTTTTTTTGCATTTTTTGCGGTCTGAGCATGCGCAGATTGCAATGCTGGATCAGTTTTGACGAAACACTTGGGGCCAGATCCGGCATTAATGCATGTCAATGGGAAAAAATGCCTGATCGGGCATTCCGGCAAGTGTTCCGGAATTTTGGACGGAGATAAAACCACAGCATGCTGTGTTATTATCTCCGTCCTGAAAAGGCAAAAAGACTGAACTGAAGACATCCTGATGCATCCTGAACGGATTGCTCTCCATTCAGAATGCATAAGGATAAAACTGATCACTTATTTTCCGGTATTGAGCCCCTTGGACGGAACTCAATGCTGGAAAAGAATAACGCTAGCGTGAAAGTAGCCTTATAGTGATGTGATGTGAACAGGATCCAATCAATCAATTTTTTCAATACCATATGTAGAGATGAGCGAATCGAAGCTGACAAAATGGAATTCGATCCGAATTTCAGCAACAATTTGATTTGCAACAAATGCGAATTTCCTTGCGCTTCGTAGTAACAAATCACAATCTTTCCTAAAAATGGCAGCTACAATGGTGGCTACACGTGTGAGGACATGGGGCAAGGAACTCTGGGAAGGCGGGCTGACCCATAATGCCATGCATGCAGCCAATCAGCAGCCAGCCAGCCCTGTGATGTCACAGCCATATAAATGCAGCAGCAATCTTAGAGTCAGACATTTTCCAGCGTTCAGAGTGCAGGGACAGATGTGAGAAGGTGCTAGGGATAGAATTTGGAAAAACCTCATTGTGAAAAAAAGCTGAAAAAACTATTTATAAGTGCAGGGAAAGGATAGGGAGGAATCATTTCACAGCATCTTAGTGCAGGGAGAGACGTCTGAAGTCGCTTTGGACAATGCTAGAAAAACCTCATTGTGAAAAAAAAAAAAAAACGATTTACAAGTGCAGGGAAACATTATTTGGGGATCCAAATAGCCATTATACAGCTCTGGCATTCTAGCAGTTTGTTCTTGTCATTGGGGTGCAAGTGCTATGTTGAAAAGCCTTTAGTGGCTTAAATCTGTGGAAAAAGAAAAATATATACAGTACAGACCAAAAGTTTGGACACACCTTCTCATTCAAAGAGTTTTCTTTATTTTCATGACTATGAAAATTGTAGATTCACACTGAAGGCATCAAAACTATGAATTAACACATGTGGAATTATATACATAACAAACAAGTGTGAAACAACTGAAAATATGTCATATTCTAGGTTCTTCAAAGTAGCCATTTTTTGCTTTGATTACTGCTTTGCACACTCTTGGCATTCTCTTGATGAGCTTCACGAGGTAGTCCCCTGAAATGGTTTTCACTTCACAGGTGTGCCCTGTCAGGTTTAATAAGTGGGATTTCTTGCCTTATAAATGAGGTTGGGACCATCAGTTGCGTTGAGGAGAAGTCAGGTGGATACACAGCTGATAGTCCTACTGAATAGACTGTTAGAATTTGTATTATGGCAAGAAAAAAGCAGCTAAGTAAAGAAAAACGAGTGGCCATCATTACTTTAAGAAATGAAGGTCAGTCAGTCAGCCGAAAAATTTGGAAAACTTTGAAAGTAAGGGCTATTTGACCATGAAGGAGAGTGATGGGGTGCTGCGCCAGATGACCTGGCCTCCACAGTCACCGGACCTGAACCCAATCGAGATGGTTTGGGGTGAGCTGGACCGCAGAGTGAAGGCAAAAGGGCCAACAAGTGCTAAGCATCTCTGGGAACTCCTTCAAGACTGTTAGAAGACCATTTCAGGTGACTACCTCTTGAAGCTCATGAAGAGAATGCCAAGAGTGTGCAAAGCAGTAATCAAAGCAAAAGGTGGCCACTTTGAAGAACCTAGAATATGACATATTTTCAGTTGTTTCACACTTGTTTGTTATGTATATAATTCCACATCTGTTAATTCATAGTTTTGATGCCTTCATAGTCATGAAAATAAAGAAAACTCTTTGAATGAGAAGGTGTGTCCAAACTTTTGGTCTGTACTGTATGCATTTCACTTCTGCAGTCATTTGTTTTCAAAGAGTTTAGTGGCCTATTTCAGTACAAAAAGGAAAAATATATACGCAACTTCACTGTTGCATTTATTTGTGAAAGAGTTTAGTGGCTATTTCAGTACAAAAAAAGGAAAAATATTGTAAGATCCTCACCTGTCTTGCACTCCGGTGTGACCAAAAAGGGTCCTCGTGGATCTGCGGGACAGATTACGCGTGTCTCCATTGATACACCAGCTCCGACCCCTTTGCGAACCGACGCAGGGATGTGTTCGCTTGTGTGCCGGAGGGGAAGACCGCATTACTTTCGGGGACAGTTTGGCCGGGCTAGTGGCAGTGCACTGCAGCCAAGCTTGTCTCCGGTGCATATTGCGGATTCCATTCCGGTGTCCATGTCAACGCGCTTGCGCATTCTCGCAGAGCCTGTCGCGCATCCGCGTGTACGTTCTTATGCGCTTCGCCGACCAGCAAAGGTAATAGCACTTGGCCGCAAGTTGAAAGTAGATTAAGGGGGCGACACATTGGTCTAATTGACTAATGACCGACCAAAGCCTTGTACAAAGGTGTAGGGCAGGATCATGACCTATGGGGAGTGGACACTTAGCGCCCTGGGATTTGCTGGCAGGCACATAAAAGGTGTCCTCCCAGGTCGGTCAGTGCCCGCTGTTATCTTTTCTTATCCAGGTGCAGATCAGTACTGCTAGCTACTGACTGAAGATTGCTGGGACTCAGTCCGTTCCACTGGGACCCAGGACCCGGGAATTTTCGTGACGCATCCGTTTACCTGGCAAGTTGCACAAAGACTTATGCACGGATCGGGACTACTCCTGACTTTCCTTTGTTTTTTGTTTGCCTGATATTTGCCCAGTGAAGTTTACCTGGACTTTGTTTATTTTGTTAAAAAACCCCTTTGACTTCATCCTCACTGGTCTGTTTTGTTGGTGCCTTGCATTACAAATATATACCCATTTCATTTTTGCAGTTATATTTGTTGAAAGGGTTCAGTGTCCTATTTCAGTACAAAAAGGAAAAAAATATACGCACTTCACTGGTGCATTTATTTGTGAAATAGTTTAGTGGCCTATTTCAGTACAAAAAGGAAAAATATATATACTGTATGCATTTCACTTCTGCAGTTATATGTGGTGAAAGCGTTCAGTGTCCTATTTCAGTACAAAAAGGAAAAAAATTATGCACTTCATTGGTGCCTTTATTTATGCTAAAAGCGTTTATTGGCCTATTTCAGTACAGAAGGAAAAATATATACGCACTTCACTGGTGCAGTTATTTCTTTACTGGCCTATTTCAGTACAAAGAGAAAAATATATTCTCAGTTAACTTATTATATGTGTTGTAAGAGTTTAGTGGCCTATTTCAGTACAGAAAGAAAAATATATTCATCGCTTTTAGGGGTGTTTTAATTTGCTTTTAATTTATTTAGTTCAGCTAAAAGTATGTCAGACAGAGGAGTGCCAAGCCATGCTCAGAGGAGAGGAAGAGGCCTAAATGTTTCTGAAGCAGGCAGAGGTCGCAGCAGAGTAAGGGGGCGTGGCAGCAGGAGTCGCAGCGAGAGGCCTGAGCTCCTGGTGTCATCTAGCGGGCGTATCTTGACCAGCAACCCAGCAGTCCTTTATTGGTTAACTTGGTCATCCACTTCATCCCAAGTGAAATCAGACATCTCCAGCCAACAGACGGTGGGTATGTCAGACACAATCCTTAGTTGGCATGGGCCGGGAGAAGGTCCTCTGCCCTCACCTGTCCTCAACCTGCCTCTGTCCTTTTCTGTTCCCTCAGCCAGAGAAGTTATGTATGCTGTGTAGTGATGATCGAGCATGTTCGGCTTAACACCTATTCCGCTTGAGCATCTCGATGCTCGGCACATGGCGGTATTCGGCCGAATACGACATGTGCTTGAGCGCAATGCTTGAGTCTCCGTCCCACAAGTTTCTTGGCTGCTATACAGCCAATAAACGTGCAGGTCAGTATTGCCCTCACTGTAATGCCATAGCTATGTTGGCTGATGGCATTACAGTGATTGGCTGGCCTGAACGTGTCATCGGGTGCTATATAGCATGTTCGGCTCATTCTTAGTCAGGGAGAGCTGTGCTCAGGAAGGGACAGACAGTGTAGGGAGTGATTTAAGAATATTATTACCACCAAAACTTTTCAGAGACCTAAAAGTCCTTTTAAAGACTATTGTGTGTGGCAGCAGTAATCTAAATTTTTAGCTCAACCTGCGCTAAATAGCTAAAACTTTACAGACCCAAAAGTCCTTCTAAAGGACTATTGTGTATGGCAGCAATATCTATTTTTAGCGCATCCTGCGCTAAATAGCGTACAATAGTTAGGCCGCTGTAGACAGCGACATTAGCTGCGCCACATCTCTAGTGTAAAGTGTGTGCATCTACAGCATGCCGGACCGCAGTGGAAAACACGTGAGGCTCACGGTGGGCCGATGGGGGTAGTGGTTATTTGTACTCACGGTTAGCAGATGCCTCCCTGGGTCGGCAGTGCAGTGGATGGGAAGACAGCACGAGATCTTCCGGGGCATTCTCTGTTGCTGGAAACACCAGCCAGATGTTGGTTGAGGTGCCCTTGATGGTGATGTTTACGGTGCTTGTGGCTGGGCCCCTATGTCCGTGATGCCAGGTTATCAATGTTTGAAAAGTCATTTAAATCATACTAGCTTTTATAATGATTCCCATTAATTCTCAGAAGTTGCATGGGGAATAGTCCTTTATGACAATCAGTCTTTCTCTCTCAAGGCTCCTACTTGGAGGTCAATGCTGTTCTTATTGTACTGTATAATCCTATATTTCAGTTTCCTTTTATAGGAATACTATATTCAGACAAATGATCCTTTTGTCTTTAAGTATGGTGGGTAGCTGATAGCTTGAGATCTCTCCACCTAATGTAAAGGAGGCTGGAGTCAGATACACAACAGTTACCTTCCCTTGTCAATATCTTCATTACCTCTCTGGGTTATCTGGAGATACTATGATCTTTTCCCTTCTATGGGCTGGTACATAGAACTAAGTATGGAGTTTGAATAACTCACAAGAATGGCTGCTGAGGTGCAGGTTGTCCTCGGGCATCACACACATAGACCTTCTTCTTTCCTGCTCTCCGAACGCACACTTAGCCCTGGGAGGCTTGTTAGAACCTCCCACTCCCTATGCAACTTTATGAAAACCTGTTCACAGGGACAGTTTACATGAAACACAATCACAACATTAAGCAGTGTGTTTAAGGACACTGCATCCCCCCCTTCTTTAACTTAAGTTGCCCTCGACGCACTTTTGCCACGATGATGCATCACCTGAAAAACACAAAAAGAGCATGCATATACACAATACCATTAACCCATTCCCGTGGTTTCTCTTTTCTTTGGCTGCAAGAAAATTGGGTTAGGCACATACAGTTGTATCATCGTTAGCGCTCCCTGCAGACTCGCATCAGCGCGTAACGATAGCGAATTTCATTTGTGAACCCGAAGCGCTTGGTGGTGCAATTTTGCTGAGTGAACACCAGATGGCGCTTGGAACTACCCGGGACCCGCTTGGAACTACAGTACATGGGAGAGTAGGCTGTAAACTACAGCCCCCCCTTCATCACGCACGCGGCCAAAAAGCAGAAATCGGGTGGCGGGGGTGGCGGGGTGGGGGGGAAGTTCACCAGACAGCTACTGTACACTGTACCGCAATGCGATTTATAGAACTTGAATTAATCGCATTGCGATTTCAACTTTCTCAAATCAGACAGTACATTCTAGCATGGAGCCGTTCCCATGGTGATGGGGACGCTCCATGAGCACGGAAGTCGGCAGAAGCTCTAAGTTGAAATCGCAATGCGATTTATAGAGCTTGAATTAACCGCATTGCGATTTCAACTTTCTCAAATTCGACAGTACATTCTAGCATGGAGCCATTCCATATTCGTTAACTTCGTTAATACAACTTTAAGTTTCATTCGTACACGAATACAACTTAGAGCAAGGTACTAATATGAAATTTGCCTGCCTTAAACAGTCTACTACAGTATGTTTGGTTCGTTATCGCGATTATACGTAATTTAAATAATTGTGTTTGGGCGTCTGTACGTGCGTGCGTCTGTACGTGCGTGCCTGTCTTTGGATCGCGAGGAGAGTGGAGATAGACAGATTCTACAAACGAGACGAAAATGGAAAAAAGCAATTTCGATCCAGAAGAGCTGCAATATTTGATCACTGTAAGTAATTCTACCTAACAAGTATGTCACTCTTAAAGGGGAGGGCACAGTTCCAAGTCACTCTTAAAGGGGAGGGCACTGTTCCAAGTCACTCTTAAAGGTGAGGGCACTGTTCCAAGTCACTCTTAAAGGGGAGGGCACTGTTCCAAGTCACTCTTAAAGGGGAGGGCACTGTTCCAAGTCACTTTTAAAGGGGAGGGCACTGTTCCAAGTCACTTTTAAAGGGGAGGGCACTGTTCAAGTCACTGTTAAAAGGGCGGACTCTGTCAAGGTCACTGTTAAATGGGAGGCCATTGTTGAAAGTCACTGTTAAAGTGGCATCCACTGTGGAGTTTAATTCTTATATTTGCTTTGAATAAAAATGTTTTTATTTTTACTTTACTTTCATATAGTTCCATAGGGAACTATATAAATATCTGCTCTTTTACCATTTTCATATTAAATTTTATTTTTTATGGTTGAGATGACTATAATTACTAATAATTGTATTTTACAACTTTGGGATTACATCCTTTAATTGTTATCTTGCAGACAATGTTGCAGAAGGGTTACGACGACCTAGGTTCTCATACCGAGAAGCAGACCATTGTAAGGAGAATAGCCTACATTCTGTAGAAGAAGAATGGCAAGAGCCATTCTACGGAGGCCTATCTAAAAAAAATGGTCCGACCTAAAACGCCACAGGATGGATCTTATAAAAGAGGTCAGAGACAAAAATTGTCCAGGTACGATGCTTACATTAATTTTCTATCACCCACCTATTGTTATTTATGTGTTCAGTTATGCAAATAAGTATTTCTATCCCTTTACAACTGTTAACTTAGTTCAGTGGTGTTGAGCCGATGGAACGGGTGCTAGAGGCGGCACTCCACCATAGATTTATTTGTGTACCGTTAACTTTATTTTTTTTTTGCCTTTCCTTGTTTATCTTGGTATTTTTGGAAAATTTGTTCATTACAGGGGTGCCTCTTCCAAAAGTGCGCGCTAAGCGCTCGAAAAAGAAGGTGGTGGTGGAAGAGGAGATGAGTGCGGATGAGGAACAGGCAGGACCATCAGGGCATCAGGCCGAGGAGGATGAGGAACAGGCAGGACCATCAGGGCATCAGGCCCATAGCCCACCTGAGGCAGATGAGGTCCAGGAGGAGGAAGAAGACGAGGTGGTGACCACCCCCCTCCAGGAGGGTAAATATATTCTGTTGATGTTTTAATTAAAAAAATGGCCCCACACACATACAGGTGTCAGTTTAGTCTTCACCACAGGCAGATTTTATTCAAGAAAGCAATTATAAACAAGTTCAAGTTCAACCTCAAATTGTGTAACAAAAAGATTAGTATATCATCACTCTTTAGGGTCTGTCAGAGACCATCCTCATTTCTCTGCAGGTTCAGTTTTCACATCTCCTGTCCACACTTGAAAAGAACAGCATTTTTAATCCTAACTTTATTAAAAAGGCTTGATGGAGTACGGGAGTGACCTGTGCCACTATATCTGTCTGGGCACTAAGTCCAAAAACCCGGACCCTAATTAAATCCACGTAAAACGTTTTTTTTACAGCTAGCTGATGTTACTTGTGTACTGATTTCCGTAAAGTATCTAAATGAGGCATACTATTTAATTAAGATGTAACGAGCATCCAATAAATAAAAAAATTCTTAGACTAAAAAATAAAGTGCACAAAACCATATTAATATTTATCTAAAAAATGGTTTAAAAACTATAAAACAGTCAACAAAGAACGTACAACACACAACTGTAATATAAAACATGAACACTATAAAGTAATTAATCTACATAAAAAGCATTAACTTAACTACTATGTCCATAACCCTAAAGTCTAAAGAACTATTATTAATCTTAACTAAAGCAATATATAATGGATTAACATAGTAACATAGTACATAAGGCCGAAAAAAGACATTTGTCCATCCAGTTCGGCCTGTTATCCTGCAGGTTGATCCAATTTACCCCACTTTAGCTGAATAAAAAATTCCTTCCCGACTCCAATCAGGCATCAGAATAATTCCCTGGATCAACGACCCCTCTCTAGTAGCTATAGCCTGTAATATTATTACGCTCCAGAAATACATCCAGGCCCCTCTTGAATTCCTTTATTGTACTTACCATCACCACCTCCTCAGGCAGAGAGTTCCATAGTCTCACTGCTCTTACCGTAAAGAATACTTTTCTATGTTTGTGTACAAACCTTCTTACCTCCAGACGCAGAGGATGTCCCCTCGTCACAGGCACAGTCCTGGGGATAAATAGATGATGGGATAGATCTCTATACTGACTAGTGTTGAGCGCGAATATTCGAATTGCGAATTTTTTTCTCGAATATCGCAATTTCGAGATTTCGCGAATATTTAGAATATCGTTCTATATATTCGCGAAATAGAATATTCGTTTTTTTTATTTATTTTTTTTATTATATTTTTTTCTTTCCCACTTCCCTAAAGTTGTTCTTACCTGTCCTTTGGATTCCTGGCTTCCTGGCTGCTCCAGTCAGTGGCGTTTTCAACTTACTGCTATATTCCATATTAGCTAAATTACAATCTAATCTATATGTGTATTTTACGAAATTTCGCAATAGTCGCAATTGCGATGCGAGTAATATAACACGAAATATTCGCATGAAGATTTCAACTTAGCACTGCTATACTCCATATTCTAGCCTAATATGGAATATAGCTGTGCTAAGTTAGCACTGCTATATTCCATATTAGGCTAGAATATGGAGTATAGCTGTGCTAAGTTGAAATCTTCATGCGAATATTTCGTGTTATATTAGTCGCATCGCAATTTCGACTTTTTCAAATGTTCTTAATATTGCTCTAACTTCGTCTTTTAGAAATTTCGTAATATTGCTCTAACTTCGTCTCTTAGAATATTACGAATATTCTAAAAGACGAAGTTAGAGCAATATTACGAAATTTCGTAAAATACACATATAGATTGTAATTTAGCTAATATAGTGCTATAATCCCTTTTTTTTCCTGTAATTTTTTTTGCCTCTTCTGAACTTAAGTTTTGTAAAATATGTACACTATTAAAAATTATTACTATAGCAGTATATTAGCTTAAATACAATCTATGTGTATTTTACGAAATTTCGTAATATTGCTCTAACTTCATCTTTTAGAATATTACGAATATTCTAAAAGACGAAGTTAGAGCAATATTAAGAACATTTGCAAAAGTCGAAATTGCGATGCGAGTAATATAACACGAAATAGTCGCATGAAGATTTCAACTTAGCACAGCTATATTCCATATTCTAGCCTAATATGGAATATAGCAGTGCTAACTTAACACAGCTATATTCCATATTAGGCTAGAATATGGAATATAGCAGTGCTAAGTTTAAATCTTCATGCGACTATTTCGTGTTATATTACTCGCATCGCAATTTCGACTTTTGCAAATGTTCTTAATATTGCTCTAACTTCGTCTTTTAGAATATTCGTAATATTCTAAGAGACGAAGTTAGAGCAATATTACGAAATTTCGTAATATACACATATTAGCCTAGCCATAGTCATTAGCATAGGAACGTTGCCTTATACTATCAAGATAAATTTTCGCAATATGCGAAAAATAATTTCGCGATAATTGGAATAATTGCGAATATTCGATTTCGACGAATATAACACGAATATTCATGCGAATATTCGCGAAATATCGCGAAACCGAATATGGCACCTCCCGCTCATCACTATTAAATTAATCTGTATAAAATGAGTTGCTTATTGAGGACTATAACTTAGTAACCGAGAGATTACACCACAGGGTAGAAAAGTCACAAGACAACTGTTCTTAACCAACTCTACTAATGACTTCAGAATCTTTCCACAGGAAGGTTGTGATACTTTTCAACTTGTGTCAGCATGGTTCACTCACATAACAACTGGTTGGCTGTGGTGTCTTGATCTCTCTCGCTTGATTAGTAAATCATTGCTGCATTTTTCCAAAACAGTTCCTCACCTGTCCAAAGATTGTTTCTGGTATTGCAATTAAACTCCATTGACGTGACTAGGACTGATTGTATTATCCTACAAAATCTGTGGACAGGTGTGGCTTAGTTTTTCTGATCCTGGCCCATCCCTGTAAACCAGCCATATTGATTTTTAGTATTAATGTTTGTGCTATATAACCCTGATCTTTTATATCTAGCATGCCTTTGACAAAGCTTTTGTTAATGTTAGATGCCCATTGAGGGCATCATTCTTGCTGTGGTTTGGTATTTAACCCTTTTTCTAGGGATGAATAGCCACTATTGACTTTTTTTATTACTAACTAGTAGAAGGACACGGCTTTGCACCGGTATATTTCATCTATTTCATTTAACATTTGTGTGTGTCGTTAAAAGATATCGACAGTATCCCCTATAACAGTGACCTCTACAGCACCCCGCCCCTTTAACAGTGAACTCCACAGTCCCCCACCGCTTAACATTGACCCCCCACAGTGCCCTGCCACTTTAAAATGGGACCTCCACAGCAGCCCATCCCCTTAACTTTGACCTTCACAGCAGCCCACCCCACTCCCTTTACAGTGACCTCCTCAGGGGCCTGCCCCCTTAACAGTGACCTCCACAGTACCCCACTGCCTTAACAGTGACCTCACAGTACCCTGCTGCCTTAACAGTGACCTCCACAGCAGTTGCCCCTTTAGTAGTGGTCCCTGCCCCCTTAACAGTGACCTTCACAGCGGCCTTCCCCCTTTACAGTAACATCCACAGTGAACGCCTCTTTAACAGTGACCTCCACAGTGCCCGCCCCTTTAACAGTGACCTCCACAGCGCCCTGCCTCTTTAATGCTAGGGCTACATGACAACATGTGTCATGTGACATTTTGTCTTAACAATTTTTATAATGATAGGCAATGGTGTCGCACATGTGACATGCTGCGACTGTGACACGACAGTTGCAAAAAATCCATCGAAGATCGATTTTTCTGTGACTGTCGTGTCGCAGTCGCAGCATGTCACATGTCTCAGCGCAACACCATAGACTATCATTAAAAAAATTGTCACGCGACATTGGTGCGACACATGTAGCAGTGTAGGTGTGCCCTATATGTCATGCGACACATGTCGTCATGTAACCTTAGCCAGTGAAGAAAAAAGAGACTATGGGCCTGCGAGCTTCGATTGCCTGATAAGTGACATGTGACCGTGTGTATTGGGATATGAAGAGAAAGACTTGCAGGCTTATATTGGCTAATGCAGGTCATTTTTGGGGAATATCTCAGGAATGGTATGTCCTAGAGAGCTGTGACCCCCCACAATATTTCTTTCCAGATAGCAAGGGATGTGTATACCAAGTTTCGTTGAAATTGATGGTTGTGTTTTTGAGTGATTGCGGAACATATATACAGTACACACACACATATAAATGTCCTTCTCTCTCTCTCTCTATATATATATATATATATATATATATATATATACTAGCAGAAGGACCCGGCTTCGCACGGGTATATTTAATCTATTTCATTTAATGTTTGTGTATGTCATTAAAAGATATCAACAGTATCCACTATAACTGTGACATCTACAGTACCCCGCCGCTTTAATGCTGACCTACAGCAGTGAAGAAAAATAGCATTTCTTTTTTTAAATGGTGTAAAACTATGTGTATGTGGAGACTAAGGGCCTGCGAACTTCTATTGGCTGACAAGGGTCATGTCACCAGGCTTATATTGGCTAATGCATTTTTTGGGAATATCTCATGCAGGGATGTCCTTTTGAACAGCTCACTCTCAGACAGCAGCACTGTGCTGTCTGAGTGTGAGCTGCAGAGAGAAAGTCACCATCCCTCCCACCCCTGAAGCTGACAGAAGTTTATTTTTACCTTCATTTTTCCAATCCTTGTCGGCTGCAGAGTGAGAGGGGCGTGGCCTAACCGGATTGGGGCAAGGCTTACTGTGTGCTGGGGGCGCGGTTTTTAAGTCAGTCTGTCACCTCCACAGCACTCCGATCCTTTGATTTTTGAGTGATCACGGAACATACATACATAAGTATATACGTCCTTCTTTATATATATATATATATATATATATATACAGTCAGGTCCATAAATATTGGGACATCAACACAATTCAATATTTTTTGGCTCTATACACCACCACAATGGATTTGAAATGAAACGAACAAGATGTGCTTTAACTACAGACTGTCAGCTTTAATTTGAGGGTATTTACATCCAAATCAGGTAAATGGTGTAGGAATTACAACAGTTTGCATTTGTGCCTCCCAGTTGTTAAGGGACCAAAAGTACAGCTGCATGTACCGCATCTTGCGGTTCCATAGGTTCGATTCATCGACCCAATACTGGTCAGATGGTGTCCTAGTATTTTAATATTGGTAGTTCCCTTCCCCTTTCCCTGTGTTTAATTAATAAAGTATTAGTTTTAACAGTAACATAGCGTTCCAAACAACAGTGATATAATTTTGATAGGTGGAACGTATACCTCATACCAGTTGTACCAGTGAAATTTTCTATTTAATACTGCCTTAGAGTGATGGCAGGCTTTTTGGCGGCGGGTATTTGCAGTGAAAAATGGGATGAGGAGGCCAAAGTGGTTTTCTCTGAAGCAGATCTACCCCCGACCAACCGCACTTTAAGTATCACTGGTTCGTTCAAACTGCTCACCAAAATTTATAAAGACCAAGTTAGAGGGTGGTGGGAAATTCAAACCCTTGAAACTTATATCCATCACAAAATAGTTCCCAGGGGTATGCGTATCCCTTTCCTCCCATCCAATAGAATTCAGTCCTCAGAGTTCCGCAAGAAATGGGAAAAAGAGGCTGTTGAGAGTTCCCTTAGGCTTATGGCATTGTTGCTGGAGGAGGAAAAGGCCCTGCACATTAAGAATACCAAATTGTTGCAGGAGCAAATTGCGGAAGTGAGTAAATTCTCCAGCAACTCTGAATTTACGCGTAAGGAGGGCTTTCTGCAACAGACGGTGGAACGTTTCACAGCTCAGCTCAAAGAGCGTAAACATTCCCAATTTTTGAGGGACAAGGCGGATTTTAAAGAAGGGCGCATCCTTGAGTTCGCGACCAAAACCGCGAGGACCCTCGAGGTTGAGACAGAACCCTCGTCCTCAGAGGGTGAGACTGAATTGAAGGGCAATTCCTACCAAAACAGCCAATACCCCATCTTCCAGCCCTCTAACAAGGGACCTAGAGGGAGAGGAGGTAGAGGTAGGAACCCCGGACCACGGGGGGGTTTTTTAGGGAATCAAACCACGAGACCCTACAGTCTAAGAAACAGAAAAAAACAGTAGCACACCATCAGAGGATGGGTGCAACTGGTTACCAGACTGGGGACTCTCCAGTGATAGACAGGTCTAGGGACAAGTTACAAATTGTCAACTTATCTGATAGGTCCCTTACGGAGGTAGAATTGGAACTGCTTAGCAAGGGCTTATCGTTTGTTCCTACTTGTTCCTTTAGCTCCTTCGAATGGGTTAAGGATTTGACCCTATTCGTAAGGAGACTTAAATGGAAAAAATTATTTGCGACACATAATCAACAACAATGCAATGAATTGGGTGTTGATATACATGACCTGTCGGACATCCAATTACTGGTATCCCTTATGGAAGAAGGGGAGAGGGAAGTTGGTGAGGGTCCATTCACGGATCTCAAACTGCCCTCTACTAAAAACCCACCCCTAAGTGATGGCACACCACCTGATATTTTTCTTAAGGTCGTAACAGATCAACTGAGAATGCTTGACACATCCATGGGGATTGAGTCCAATCTCCAGAAAAGGGAGATTGATGCCCTAATCTCACTGGAATGCGACAACTCCCTTGTCATTAAACCATCGGACAAGGGAGGGAATATTGTCGTAATTAATTGTGAACAGTACAAGACCATGTGTCTTAACATTCTCAGTGATGATTCATGTTACCGTGTGCTGGAAATGAATCCAACTGAGACATTCAGGAGGCAATTGAAGGATCTCTTGGAAACAGCACACGATCATGACCTTATTAGTAGGTCTGAGTTTGACTTTTTGTTCCCCAAACATCCCCAGATCCCTTGCTTCTATGGGTTACCTAAGGTGCACAAGGGACTTTCCCCACTAAAGGGACGTCCCATTGTTTCAGGGACTGGGAGTTTGACACATCCAATCAGTACATACGTGGACAGGATTTTACAACCCTTTGCGGTGTCCCTGTCCTCGTATGTACGTGATTCGATGGATGTGATCAAAAAATTGGAGGGAATTCATCTTGGTGAGAACGTTATGCTGGCCAGCTTGGATGTTGAGGCCCTGTACAGCTCCATACCCCATGACAGGTGGTGTGGAGTTGTGGCCTCATTTCTCAGTCAACGTGGCACCCACTTCTGGCAGCATAACGAGTTTGTTCTTGAACTAATGAAGTTTATCCTTGAGCACAACTGTTTCATTTTTGACCACCGCATGTACCACCAGCTCAGGGGAGTGGCGATGGGGAGCCCTTGTGCGCCGACCTTCGCCAATCTCTACCTGGGCTGGTGGGAACGGGAAGTTGTGTTAGCGGATAATCATAGATGGGCTGACCACATTAATTTGTGGTTACGCTTCATCGACGATGTGCTGATTTTATGGTCGGGGAGTGTGGAGGACTTCAATCGGTTTGTTTCAGACCTGAATATAAATACTATGGGACTATTCTTCACATCGGAGATCCAGGAATCTCAAATCAATTTTCTGGATTTGACCGTCTTCAGGGACAGGATGGGTAACATTGGCACACGACTGTTCCGCAAGGAGACTGCGACCAACAGCCTCCTTAGATGGGACAGTTGCCACCCCCTGCCCCTGAAGAGGGGAATTCCCAAAGGGCAATACCTTCGGGTAAGGCGCAACTGCTCTAGTATGTCGGATTTCAGAACGGCATCCAGTGACCTACAGACTAGGTTTAGGAGTAGGGGGTACCCGCAACATGTACTAGCCAAGGCGTACCATCATTCGTTGGCCCAAAATCGGGATGCCCTTCTTACTCCTAAACCCGGATCATTGGGAGCGGAGCAGTTGCGCATCATAGCCACGTATGATGAAGCACACGACACAGTGAGAGAGTTGTTGACGACCTATTGGGGTATTTTAAAATCAGACCCAGACATTGGAGATATGATAGACGACGCACCTCTGATCACGTACAGACGTGGACGCAGTTTGAGAGGTCGCTTGGTCCACAGCTTCTTTCAGGTTCCTTCTACACCTACTTGGCTGAGTACCAGCCTCAAAGGGACCTTCCGCTGTGGCGGGTGCGTGGCTTGCCCTGCAATCCAGACGGGCGCTACATTTATTTGCAGCGTCACTGAACGGAGATTTACCATCAGATCATTTGTAAATTGCAAAACGAGAGGCCTGGTATACTTGGCCACTTGTGTGTGTGGAAAACAATATGTGGGTAAAACCACAAGGGAATTCCGCAGAAGAGTAGCAGAACACCTAAATGACATCTGCAAAGGGGCTGATACCCCTATTGCCAGGCACATGTCAACTGTACACAACGGTGATGAGGATGTCATTAAATTTCAGGCTGTGGAGGTGGTTAGAAGATCGCCAAGAGGAGGCGACTTTGATAGGCGTCTATTACTAAAAGAGACACAGTGGATCTACCGCCTGTATGCACGCCAACCTCATGGATTGAATGAGTATAACTCCTTTGTGTGTTTTCTCTAAACTCCATGATAGGGAGTGCAGCGGGGGCAATAACAGGAGTAGATCCCTGTGTCTCAGGAGTACTGAACATTAGACAGCTTATTGTCAGTAAGTCAGTAGAAGTGGGATCACCTGGGCCCCTGATCGGGTCATAAGAAAGCAGGGGTATGGGAGTGTAGCCACTAGTCTTGGTTTGTTTATACCATATTATACTGAAAACCCCCCCTTTGTAACTTATAGAGGGCTTACTACTTAATATTCGACTTATCTCTGTGTTACCACCTGGTATCAATAATGCTGCAGGGTCCCTTTTGTGACCCTGTGGTGTTGTTCCGACCATTACCGTTTGATGTCCTGAACATAATGTACCGATGACCGCTCAGCAGTCCTCATCCCGATCGCTGCTGCACCGTGCCGCCGGATTAGTAAGCCGCCGTATGTATTAACTCTACCTTTAATGTATGAATGTTGTGACATTCATCTGGGCCCGTCTCATAGAGGGGGCGGTACAATGGGGGCGGGATGGATGATGCGGCGGTGCCGCGCCTCCTGCATCTTCATTGGCCGCCCTGAAGGCGTGGCTCAGCAGAGGGGAGGAGGACTCTCCTTATATTTCGTGCACTTGAGCGGCCGCGTTCGGCCACCTCGTACTGATAGCTGCAGCCTCTGTCACGGAGGCTTAGCAGCTTTGATCATTTGTCCTAATATCCACAGATTTATGCTCCTGACGAGCCGAATATGGCGAAACGCGTCGAGCGTGGTGTGGGGATAAATTAATGTTCATGTTGCTTGTATTGCGCTCACACTGCAGTTGAGGTCTGCGGTTCTCAGCCCTCTGCAGTTGATGAGCAATTACTGAAAATTTGGAAACATTTGCTATTATCTAAATTTGAATTTCACGGATTTTATGATATATACTGATTCCTCTACCTGTCTTCCATTTATACAGGTCATTTGACTTTTTAGGACTTTTCAAGAAAATTTCAAAAACCCACTTTTTTCAGTTTTGAAGGGACTTTGAGGTGCTTACATAATAGAAACCACCCAAACATTACCACATTTTAAAAACTACACTCTTAATTAATTCAAAACTAATTTTAAGAACATTGTTAAGGCTTTAGGTGTTCCACAGGAATTAAAGCAAAATGGAGGTGAAATGTAAACATGTACAGATGTAGCCACACTAGGGCTCATAGTAGAATCGCGTGAGCACATAGCGATATCGTGTTTCATTAGCTAAGGAAGCGCGTAACAATAGTAGTGAGAAAAATTTCGGATGCAATTGCGGTTTGTAAACAGCAGATGGTGAATGGAACTACAGTTTCATACAGTAGTATTTATACGTAATGAAGCTGTGATGTGTGTGTAGTAATGATGCCGTGCTCTCACAATCTGTGCAGAAAAAATAAATAAATTGTACAGTAGTAAGATCTTCGAGCAGTTTAATTGAGCTGTCTATGAGTTTGCATGCAGCAGGAGAGCCACGTCTCATGCTCCGGTATAATATACACCAGTTTAAATTGTAGCACCAGAGGTTAGTGAAGTTTTCAAAAAGAAAGAATTCAATGTAGTTATGTGCAAAATAGAAAAGCCGAGCACAGTATATTCTTTGCAATGCTTCTGTACTGCAGTGTATTATCTGCAAGTTTACACGGGTTAAAACGGGAAACAAAGTGTGGTTTGGGGGCGCGACTTCACAAACTTACAAGCACAATTACTGCGATCTATCTATATATCTGTATCTATCTACATAGTTTCACATTTTCTACCATATAATCTATCTATCTACATGATCTATCTATCTATCTATCTATCTATCTATCTATCTATCTATCTATCTATCTATCTATCTATCTATCTATCTCTCTCCAAATAAGAGGGTACTGCTGATTATTTCTTAATTCATTCCAAAAAAATTATTCCTAGATAAAAAAAATGTGTTTATTTGTAAATAAACAAAGACAAGACGTATAGAGATCCATCTGTTGCATACTGCATAGAATATCACATTTCTGTCTGCGGGAATATTCATATTGTGTAAAGAGAACATTCTCAGGTTGTGGTGTGAAGTAATCCAGAGATCTGTGCAATATGCGTATAATAACTGTGATCTAAATTAGACAGCAGCTTCAGCATATAAAGTACCTCTCCATTACAAATGTAGACTATACTATATCAGCGCTTAATTAATATATGTCAATATGTAGATGGTTACATGTAAATGGTTATATGGGTACTACAGAAAGCTATAGGGTAAAGCAACCACATGAAAGATACCATGAATAAATAAAATAATTATCTGGAGAGAAAACGTCAGCCTTCATAAGGATCAGCCTGTCAGCGCTGCAATAGAAGGGGGAGGGAGAAATACACTGTTTTATTTTACTTATTCATTTTATTTATTCATGGTATCTTTCATAGTGTATATAGAATGCACATTGTATGTATATAATATTGTATGTATGTAATAGTATGTATATAATAGTGTATATTGTATGTTATATGTGTAAATAAATATACAGTTTTGCATGCTGCACATGTCCCTGCCCATGTCTCGCATATATAATATCCTGGGTTTCAATATAGCACTCAGTGTTGAAACATAATGATTAATCTGCACTTTCATTCCATGAGTACAGTATGTTGTTACATTTGCGTTAATCAATTTATCTGTGCTAATCCGTATAGATCGCCAATATCAGCGCTTAATCCATACAGTATGTGTCAATATGCAGATGGTTATATGGGTACTGCAGAAAGACATAGAGTAACACAACCACAGTTGTGGACCACATAATACCATGAACAAATAAAATGAATAAATAAAATAAAATAGTGTATTTCCCATAATAGTGGGAAATACACAATTTTAATTATTCATGGTATCTTTCATGTGGTCCGGACCTTAAAGAAAAATTTCCTTCAATCCGATCCAGCGCTGCTGCTTTGTCATCTTCAGGGCTGTAGCTATTGACCTGTTTTTTTGGCTGCAGCCATCATGTTCTGGCTAGCTGCGGCAGTATAGGGAATGTCAACGCTGCAGCCAATCAATGACCTCATACTGTACTGTAGGCGTATCAGCTTAGCGCTCCATATACAGTACATCACTGCTACCTTCTCCATCACTGCTTCAGAGGTAGAGCTGTGATGGAAGAAAATGGAGGAAAGGGTTAATGTGCAGTATGACAGGAGGTCAGGGGAAAGCTCCAGAACACCCAGGGTTAATAAAAAAAAAAATGAGTAGCATCCCATTTTCCTAACAAAAAAAGACTGCCATTTTATTTTCAGGCAGATCTTTTTATAGCTAGAGGTGTGTTTTCATTGGTTACACAAGTCACATGCCCTCCACTGGCCATTCACATTAATAAGGCCTCCTGCACACGACCGTTTTTTTTTAAGGTCCGCAAAAACGGGGTCCGTAGGTCCGTGATCCGTGACCGTTTTTTCGTCCGTGGGTCTTCCTTGATTTTTGGAGGATCCACGATCATGAAAAAAAAGTCGTTTTGGTGTCCGCCTGGCCGTGCGGAGCCAAACGGATCCGTCCTGACTTACAATGCAAGTCAATGGGGACGGATCCGTTTGACGTTGACACAATATGGTGCAATTGCAAACGGATCCGTCCCCCATTGACTTTCAATGTAAAGTCAGGAGTCCCTATTATACCGTCAGATCGGAGTTTTCTCCAATCCGATAGTATATTTTAACTTGAAGCGTCCCCATCACCATGGGAATGCCTCTATGTTAGAATATACCATCGGATTTGAGTTACATCATGAACTCAGATCCGACAGTATATTCTAACACAGATGCGTTCCCATGGTGATGGGGACGCTTCAAGTTAGAATATACTACGAACTGTGTACATGACTGCCCCCTGCTGCCTGGCAGCCCCTGATCTCTTACAGGGGGCTGTTATCAGCACAATTAACCCCTCAGGTGCCGCACCTGAAGGTATTAAATGTGCGTATCATAGCCCCCTGTAAGAGATCAGGGGCTGCCAGGCAGCAGGGGGCAGACCCCCCTCCCTCCCCAGTTTGAATATCATTGGTGGCCAGTGTATGGCCCCCCTGGCCCCCCTCCCTCCCTCTATTGTATTATCATTGGTGGCCAGTGTGGCCTCCCCCGGTCCCCCCTCCCTCCCTCTATTGTATTATCATTGGTGGCCAGTGTGCGGCCTCCCCCGGCCCCCCCTCCCCCCCTCTATTGTATTATCATTGGTGGCCAGTGTGCGGCCTCCCCTCTCCCCCCCCGATCATTGGTGGCAGCGGAGAGTTCCGATCGGAGTCCCAGTTTAATCGCTGGGGCTCCGATCGGTAACCATGGCAACTAGGACGCTACTGCAGGCCTGGTTGCCATGGTTACTTAGCAATATTACAATATTAGAAGCATCATACTTACCTGCTGCGCTGTCTGTGTCACTTACCGTCGGGAGCTCCTCCTACTGGTAAGTGACAGGTCTGTGCAGCGCATTGCTTAATGATCTGTCACTTACCAGTAGGAGGAGCTCCCGGCCGGTCACAGACAGCGCAGCAGGTAAGTATGATGCTTCTAATATTGTAATATTGCTAAGTAACCATGGCAACCAGGCCTGCAGTAGCATCCTGGTTGCCATGGTTACCGATCGGAGCCCCAGCGATTAAACTGGGACTCCGATCGGAACTCTCCGCTGCCACCAATGATCGGGAAGGGGGAGAGGGGAGGCCGCACACTGGCCACCAATGATATTACAATAGAGGGAGGGAAGGGGGGCCGGGGGGGCCGCATACTGGCCACCAATGAAAATAATACAATAGAGGGAGGGGGGGCCGGGGGGGGGCCGCACACTGTGCCACCAATGAAAATAATAAAATAGAGGGAGGGGGGGGGGCCGCACTGGCCACCAATGAAATTAAAACTGGGGAGGGAGGGGGGTCTGCCCCCTCCTGCCTGGCAGCCCCTGATCTCTTATAGGGGGCTATGATATGCACAATTAACCCCTCAGGTGCAGCACCTGAGGGGTTAATTGTGCGGATCACAGCCCCCTGTAAGAGATCGGGTGCTGCCAGGCAGCAGGAGGCAGTCATGTACACAGTTCATAGTATATTCTAACTAGAAGCGTCCCCATCACTATGGGAACGCCTCTGTGTTAGAATATACTGTCGGTTCATGCAACCTGTCATCACCAATTAACCTTAATTGCCTGTGAACTTCCCTCTGATTGGCTCTCATGACCGCTATACAAAACAAGACTGGCACTCACTGGATGCAATATCTCTCCTCTTTTTATTTGTCACATAAAGAACAACTTTGGTGCATTTCGTCTCGTAAGGTGAGCCTTTCTCAAACAGACAAAGTACAATGAAACACAAAGGTTTTAAATAGCCCGCAGCAATACCAGATATGACGTCAGGTTACTATATAAACCATATAAATATGAGTATTGTTATACAAGATGAACCTTACATCAAAAGGAAACTACTCAGATCATAGTCACGATTTAACCACTTGGGTTACAGAGTCTGCAATCTGTGAATCCAGAACGCCTCTCTTTTCTTGAGAGATTTAACCCTATCGCCTCCTCTCCATGGGGCAGGTATTTGTTCTATAATCTGGAAGCGTAGTTGCGAAATGTTATGCCGGCATTTATCAAAATGATAGGGTATAGGAAGTAACAGATTCTTTTTCCTAATAGTCGATTTGTGTTTGCAGAAACGATACTTCATTCTACAGGGTGGGCCATTTATATGGATACACCTTAATAAAATGGGAATGGTTGGTGATATTAACTTCCTGTTTGTGGCACAGTAGTATATGTGAGGGGGGAAACTTTTCAAGGTGGGTGGTGACCATGGCGGCCATTTTGAAGTCGGCCATTTTGAATCCAACTTTTGTTTTTTCAATAGGAAGAGGGTCATGTGACACATCAAACTTATTGGGAATTTCACAAGAAAAACAATGGTGTGCTTGGTTTTAACGTAACTTTATTCTTTCATGAGTTATTTACAAGTTTCTGACCACTTAAAAAATGTGTTTAATGTGCTGCCCATTGTGTTGGATTGCCAATGCAACCCTCTTCTCCCACTCTTCAAACACTGATAGCAACACCGCAGGAGAAATGCTAGCACAGGCTTCCAGTATCCGTAGTTTCAGGTGCTGCACAACTCGTATCTTCAGAGCATAGACAATTGCCTTCAGATGACCCCAAAGATAAAAGTCTAAGGGGGTCAGATCGGGAGACCTTGGGGGCCATTCAACTGGCCCACGCCGACCAATCCACTTTCCAGGAAACTGTTCATCTAGGAATGCTTGGACCTGACACCCATAATGAGAGAAACACATCATCATGTAGCAATTTCGCATATCCAGTGGCCTTGAGGTTTCCATTGATGAAGAATGGCCCCACTATCTTTGTACCCCATATACCACACCATACCATCAATTCTTTTGTTCCAACAGTCCTGGAAGGATCTATCCAATGTGGGTTAGTGTCAGACCAATAGCGGTGGTTTTGTTTGTTAACTTCACCATTCACATAAAAGTTTGCCTCATCACTGAACAAAATCTTCTGCATAAACTGAGGGTCCTGTTCCAATTTTTGTTTTGCCCATTCTGCAAATTCAGTGCGCCGATCTGGGTCATCCTCGTTGAGATGCTGCAGTAGCTGGAGTTTGTAAGGGTGCCATTTGTGAGTAGCTAATATCCGCCAAAGGGATGTTCGAGTAATGCCACTCTCCAGTGACATGCGACGAGTGCTACGCTGTGGGCTCTTGCTGAATGAAGCTAGGACAGCCACTGATGTTTCTTCATTAGAGACAGATTTCATGCGTCCACATTTTGGCAAATCCAACACTGAACCAGTTTCACGAAACTTAGCAAGCAGTTTGCTAACTGTAGCATGGGAGATCGGTGGACTCGTAGGGTGTCTTGCATTGAAATCTGCTGCAATGACCCGGTTACTGCGTTCACCAGACATCAACACAATTTCTATCGGCTCCTCACGTGTTAACCTCGGCGACAGGTCAATGGCTGTAAACAAAGAGAAACTTGTAAATAACTCATGAAAGAATAAAATTACGTTAAAACCAAGCACACCATTGTTTTTCGTGTGAAATTCCCAATAAGTTTGATGTGTCACATGACCCTCTTCCTATTGAAAAAACAAAAGTTGGATTCAAAATGGCTGACTTCAAAATGGCCGCCATGGTCACCACCCATGTTGAAAAGTTTCCCCCCTCACATATATTAATGTGCCACAAACAGGAAGTTAATATCACCAACCATTCCCATTTTATTAAGGTGTATCCATATAAATGGCCCACCCTGTAGTAGAAGTCTCTCTGACATTGTCACTACCAGAGCTTTGAGACGTTCTCACAGCTCTGTTTCTCCACCCCTGTGATGATGTCACTACTAGAGTTTGGAGGAGTTCTCACTGCTTTGTTTCTCCGCCCCTGTGATGAAGTCTTTACTTTCTGTTTCCTTCCTCCCAGCTGTTCCTCCTGCGGTTGATTTCCCTGCCTTTAAATCACCCCTCCTCCTATTGTAGGGCGTGGATTATATTTCTCATTTCAGTTGTAGCTCTTGCTTGAGTATCTTCACTTGTAGCTATCAGTTCACTGGACCTGTGTTCTGCTGAAGCAAGCACTCCGGATATTGCCAGCTGTCCTTGGATCCGTCTTCTCTGCGGCTGCAGCACCTTCAGCTAAGTGTGCAGACATTGTTGTGTACCTGGTTATTTTCTGAATGGATCTGAGGTGGCCACGGTTCCCTCCATATACTGAGCAGGGCACCGGTGGCCGTGCCCCTTCCACTATTGTAGGGGTTACAGTGGTCATCAGTCTTAGGTACGTGGGCATGCCTCGTTCCGCCATTTGGATCCGGGCATGTGCTTTAGCAGCATAGGGAGAGCTTTGAGGGTCTGACAGGGGTCACCCTTTATCCTCCCTAGTTTGGGTCCGGTCAGTAGCTCTTTTTACTGTGTATACTCTTGTTGCTCACATACAGCCATGACATTATAATCCACCAAAACCGTCCTTTTTGACATGGATCCGCTTTCTGGCCTGGTTGACCGCATGCAGGGTCTTTCTGTGGAAGTAGCGGATCTCCGTCAATCTATGACTCAGCTCCAAGCATTGGGCTCTGCTCCGGCTCATGGAGTCTGTTGCGAGCCAAAGGTCTCACTTCCGGAAACGTTCTCCGGGGGCAGTGAGAATTTTGTTCGCTTCAGAGAGGCATGCAAACTCCATTTTTGCTTGTGTCCCCACTCCTCTGGTAAGGAGGAGCAGAGGGTGAGGATTGTCATCTCCCTGCTCAGGGGTAATGCTCAGACTTAGGCTTTTTCGCTGCCATCAGGGGATCCCTCCCTTCTAACGGTGGAAAGATTTTTCGTGGCCCTGGGGCAGATATATGATGACCCGGATCGTGTTGCTCTGGCCGAATCTAACTTACGTGTTTTATGCCAGAACAAACTGTCTGCAGAGCTTTATTGTTCTGAATTTCGGAGATGGGCAGCTGATTCAGGTTGGAATGATGCTGCACTCCGGAGTCAGTTCTGTCATGGTCTCTCAGAGAGATTGAAAGATGCGTTTGCTTTCCATGAGAGACCAACGTCTTTAGAGTCTGCCATGTCATTGGCGGTACGCCTTGACAGGCGTCTAAGAGAAAGAAACAAGACCTCTCTGTCCAGCCATTGTCAGTCTAGGGGCAATGGTGCGGACTCATTCAGTGTGCAGGGGCCTCATCCTGTCTCGCTCCCCTCTGAGGAGGAGCCCATGCAGCTAGGTCGACTTGCCCCTGATAAAAGAGGATTTAGTCCTCAGAGTATGGTGTGTTTTTGTTGTGGGGGCATAGGTCATTTGGCAAATGTTTGTCCGTCTAGGAGATTCTTGAACTGTACTAAGAGCGATAATAAGAGAAAAACCTCAAAAGGTAAATCATCAAGTTCTGCTTCATCTGCTAATATGGGCAAAGTTGATGTAGGAATTGATGCTTTTCCTCTGACCTGCAGTTCCCGTTTTCTCCTGTCTGCCAGGGTGGCGCTAGAGAGCAAGGTCATTTCTTGTGAGATTTTTGTCGATAGTGGAGCGGCCGTCAATCTTATTGACACTCAATTTGTAGCCATGCATGGTTTTCAGGTTTGCACATTAGAAAAGGATATACCTGTTTTTGCTATTGACTCTGCTCCACTCTCACAGAGATCTCTGAAGGGCATTGTTCACAATATCCGGCTAGCTGTAGGTGACACTCATGTGGAGGATATATCTTGTTTTGTCCTTAACGGATTGCCTTTTCCTCTAGTTTTGGGGTTACCCTGGCTCACTAGACATAACCCCACTATTGATTGGCAAGGAAGGCAAATAAATGAGTAGAGTGACTTTTGTAGAGAGAATTGTCTCACAGCGACTTTTGCAGAGGTGTCTACTAAAACTGTGCCATCATTTCTCTCTGATTTCTCAGACGTGTTTTCCGAGAGCGGTGTTCAGGAGCTACCTCCTCACCGGGAGTTTGACTGTCCCATTAACCTCATTCCCGGCGCCAAGCTGCCAAAAGCACGCCTCTACAATCTCTCACAACCGGAAAGAATCGCAATGCGAACTTATATCTCCGAGAGTCTCGATAAGGGGCATATTCGTCCCTCAAAGTCACCTGTGGCCGCAGGGTTTTTTTGTTAAAAAAAAAAGATGGCTCTCTGAGACCTTGCCTAGATTTTAGGGAGCTGAACCGTATCACGATTCGCGATCCCTATCCCCTTCCTCTGATCCCGGACCTCTTTAACCAAATTGTTGGGGCCAAGGTGTTTTCCAAATTGGATTTGAGAGGCGCGTACAACCTGGTCAGGGTCAGAGAGGAATGGAAAACGGCCTTTAATACCCCTAACGGGCATTTCGAGAATCTCGTAATGCCTTTCGGCCTGATGAATGCTCCGGCCGTCTTTCAGCATTTTGTTAATAGTATTTTCTACCATTTAATGGGGGAATTTGTATTGGTGTATCTTGATGATATTTTGATTTTTTCCCCTGATGTTCAGACCCATCAGGATCATCTTTTTCAGGTTCTGCAGATTCTGCGGGAAAATAAATTGTACGCCAAGCTGGAGAAATGTCTTTTTATGGTATCGGAGATTCAATTTCTGGGTTTTCTCCTCTCTGCTTCTGGTTTTCGCATGGATCCGGAGAAGGTCCGTGCTGTACTTGAGTGGGAGCTTCCTGAGAATCAGAAGGCATTGATGCGCTTTCTGGGTTTTGCGAACTATTACAGAAAGTTCATTTTGAATTATTCCTCTGTTGTCAAACCCCTCACTGACATGACAAAAAAGGGGGCGGATTTTTCCTCTTGGTCGGAGGAGGCGCTTGCAGCCTTTTCTAAGATTAAAGAGAGTTTTGCGTCTGCTCCCGTCTTGGTGCATCCCGATGTTTCCTTACCTTTTATTGTTGAGGTGGATGCTTCCGAGGTGGGTGTGGGTGCAGTTTTGTCCCAGGGCCCTTCTCCTGCCAAATGGCGACCCTGTGCCTTTTTCTCTAAAAAACTCTCCCTGGCAGAGAGAAACTATGATGTGGGAGATAGGGAGTTGTTGGCCATCAAGTTGGCTTTCGAGGAATGGCGCCATTGGTTGGAGGCGGCCAGGCACCCTATCACCGTTTTTACCGACCATAAGAATCTGGCATACTTGGAGTCGGCCAGGCGTATGAATCCGAGACAGGCCAGATGGTCTCTGTTCTTCTCCAGATTCAATTTTGTCGTTACATTCCGACCTGGGATCAAAAATGTGAAGGCTGATGCTCTCTCTCGCTGTTTTCCGGGAGGAGGAAACTCCGAGGACCCGGGTCCCATTTTGGCGGAGGGGGTAGTTGTTTCTGCTCTATATTCCGATTTGGAGGCCGAGGTCCAGGCTGCCCAGACTGAGGCACCTGCCCGTTGTCCTTCTGGGAAGTTGTTCGTGCCTCCTGAGCTACGTCACAAACTCTTCAAGGAGCATCATGATACAGTTCTTGCTGGTCACCCCGGGAGTAGAGCCATGGTAGATCTCATTGCTCGGAGATTTTGGTGGCCGGCTCTTCGTAAGTCGGTGGAGGGTTTTGTGGCTGCTTGTGAGACGTGCGCTCGCGCTAAGGTCCCTCGTTCACGGTCTTCAGGTTCCCTTCTCCCGTTACCCATACCTTCCCGTCCTTGGACACACCTGTCCATGGACTTTATCACGGATCTTCCTCGTTCCTCGGGGAAGTCGGTGATCCTGGTGGTGGTGGACCGTTTTAGCAAGATGGCTCATTTCGTACCTTTCCCTGGTTTACCCAATGCTAAAACGTTGGCGCAAGCTTTTGTCGACCATATTGTTAAATTGCACGGCATTCCCTCTGATATTGTTTCCGATAGAGGCACGCAGTTTGTGTCCAGGTTCTGGAAGGCTTTCTGTTCTCGCCTGGGGGTTCGGCTGTCCTTCTCTTCTGCTTTTCACCCGCAGTCGAATGGTCAGACTGAGCGCCTCAATCAGAATCTGGAGACATATTTGTGCTGTTTTGTGGCAGAGAACCAGGAGGATTGGTGTTCATTTCTCCCTCTTGCTGAGTTTGCTCTGAACAACCGTCGTCAGGAATCTTCTGATAAGTCACCATTCTTTGGTGCATATGGGTTCCATCCGCAGTTTGGGACATTCTCGGGAGGGGCTCTTTCTGGTTTACCTGAGGAGGAGAGATTTTCCTCGTCTTTGTCTACCATTTGGCAAAAGATTCAGAGTAATCTTAGAAAGATGAGTGAGAAGTATAAGCGTGTGGCTGATAAGAGACGTGTGCCTGGTCCGGACCTGAATGTGGGTGATCTGGTGTGGTTGTCTACAAGAAATATTAAACTGAAGGTTCCCTCCTGGAAATTGGGTCCCAAGTTTATTGGGCCTTATAAAATCTTGTCAGTCATCAATCCTGTTGCCTTCCGTCTTGATCTTCCACGGGTTTGGAAGATACATAATGTATTTCACAGATCTCTCTTAAAACCATATGTCCAGCCCACGGTACCCTCCTCTTTGCCTCCTCCTCCGATTTTGGTTGATGCCAATCTGGAGTTTGAGGTTTCCAGAATTGTGGACTCTCGCATTGTCCGCGGTTCTCTTCAGTACCTCGTTCATTGGAAGGGTTATGGTCCTGAGGAGAGGATGTGGGTTCCGGTGTCGGACATTAAAGCCACTCGCCTCATCAGGGCATTTCATAGGGCTCATCCTGAGAAGGTGGGTCCTGGGTGTCTGGAGTCCACCCGTAGAGGGGGGGGTACTGTCACTACCAGAGCTTTGAGACATTCTCAAAGCTCTGTTTCTCCACCCCTGTGATGATGTCACTACTAGAGTTTGGAGGAGTTCTCACTGCTCTGTTTCTCCGCCCCTGTAATGAAGTCTTTACTTTCTGTTTCCTTCCTCCCAGCTGTTCCTCCTGCGGTTGATTTCCCTGCCTTTAAATCACCCCTCCTCCTATTGTAGGGCGTGGATTATATTTCTCATTTCAGTTGTAGCTCTTGCTTGAGTATCTTCACTTGTAGCTATCAGTTCACTGGACCTGTGTTCTGCTGCAGCAAGCACTCCGGATATTGCCAGCTGTCCTTGGATCCGTCTTCTCTGCGGCTGCAGCACCTTCAGCTAAGTGTGCAGACATTGTTGTGTACCTGGTTATTTTCTGACTGGATCTAAGGTGGCCACGGTTCCCTCCATATACTGAGCAGGGCACCGGTGTCCGTGCCCCTTCCACTATTGTAGGGGTTACAGTGGTCATCAGTCTTAGGTACGTGGGCATGCCTCGTTCCGCCATTTGGATCCGGGCATGTGCTTTAGCAGCATAGGGAGAGCTTTGAGGGTCTGACAGGGGTCACCCTTTATCCTCCCTAGTTTGGGTCCGGTCAGTAGCTCTTTTTACTGTGTATACTCTTGTTGCTCACATACAGCCGTGACAGACATAGACAAGTCTGCAAGGACACTTCAAGATATATACAACAAAATTGCTATTGCATGTAAAAAAAAAAAAATGATAGAGAATCTCTCACCTGTATGGGGGTGGGTAAAGTACTCACCCTTGATTACACTAGAGCAATGTATACATTGCAGACACGGGAATGTACCTTTTCTTGGCGTGGATAGTGTATTTTGTCTTGCTAACATTTTCTCACTGCGTATATCAGGTTTAACCAGGAGATCACGGATATTTTTAGATCTCTTATAACAAATCATTGGTGGATGCTGGAGCTCATCAACATCTGGATAAGCTTTAGTGATATTCCAATGTCTATTTATGATAGTTCTACATTTATTCATCCATGGATGATATTTAACCACAAATGGAATCCGTGATTTCTTTTGTGAGCGTGTTGATGTCACAGGACCCATTTTATCCTTTTCTATATTTAACAAGGCTCTGGGGTAACCACGTGCCTCAAATTTTTCCAACATTTCACCCTCATGGGTCTCCCTGGTACTGGTGTCTGACACTATCCTGTGGACTCTCTGTAAGGCCTCATGCACACGACCGTTGTGTGCATCCGTGGCCGTTGTGCCGTTTTCAGTTTTTTTTCGCGGACCCATTGACTTTCAATGGGTCCGTGGAAAAATTGGAAAATGCACCGTTTTGAAGCCGCATCCGTGATCCGTGTTTCCTGTCCGTCAAAAAAATATGACCTGTCCTATTTTTTTGACGGACAACGGTTCACGGACCCATTCAAGTCAATGGGTCCGTGAAAGAACACGGATGCACACAAGATTGGCATCTGCGTCCGTGATCCGTGGCCGTAGGTTACTTTCATACAGACGGATCCGAAGATCCGTCTGCATAAAAGCTTTTTCTGAGCTGAGTTTTCACTTCGTGAAAACTCAGAACCGACAGTATATTCTAACACAGAGGCGTTCCCATAGTGATGGGGACGCTTCTAGTTAGAATATACTACGAACTGTGTACATGACTGCCCCCTGCTGCCTGGCAGCACCCGATCTCTTACAGGGGGCTGTGATCCGCACAATTAACCCCTCAGTTGATGCACCTAAAGAGTTAATTGTGCATATCATAGCCCCCTATAAGAGATCAGTGGCTGCCAGGCAGCAGGGGGCAGACCCCCCTCCCTCCCCAGTTTTAATTTCATTGGTGGCCAGTGCGGCCCCCCCGCCCCCCCTCTATTGTAATATCATTGGTGGCCAGTGTGCAGCCTCCCCCCGCCCCCTCCCTTTATTGTATTATCATTGGTGGCCAGTGTGCGGCCTCCCACGGCCCCCCCCTCCCTCCCTCTATTGTATTATCACTGGTGGCCAGTGTGCGCCCCCCCCGGCCCCCCCTCTATTGTATTAATATCATTGGTGGCCAGTGTGCGGCCTCCCCTCTCCCCCCCCGATCATTGGTAGCAGCGGAGATTCCAATCGGAGTCCCAGTTTAATCGCTCTGGTGCTCCGATCGATAACCATGGCAACCAGGACGCTACTGCAGGCCTGGTTGCCATGGTTACTTAGCAATATTACAATATTAGAAGCATCATACTTACCTGCTGCGATGTCTGTGACCGGCCGGGAGCTCCTCCTACTGGTAAGTGACAGGTCTGTGCGGCGCATTGCTTAATGATCTGTCACTTACCAGTAGGAGGAGCTCCTGGCCGGTCACAGACATCGCAGCAGGTAAGTATGATGCTTCTAATATTGTAATATTGCTAAGTAACCATGGCAACCAGGCCTGCAGTAGCGTCCTGGTTGCCATGGTTACCGATCGGAGCCCCAGAGCGAATAAACTGGGACTCCGATCGGAATCTCCGCTGCCACCAATGATCAGGGAGGGGCGAGGGGGGAGGCCGCACACTGGCCACCAATGATATTAATACAATAAAGGGGGCCGGGGGGATGCCGCACACTGGCCACCAATGAAATTACAATAGAGGGGGGAGGGGGGCCGACGGAGGCCGCACACTGGCCACCAATGAAATTACAATAGAGGGGGGGAGGGGGGCCGATGGAGGCCGCACACTGGCCACCAATGAAATTACAATAGAGGGGGGGAGGAGGGCCGACGGAGGCCGCACACTGGCCACTAATGATATTACAATAGAGGGGGGCCGGGGACCCGCACACTGGCCACCAATGATATTACAATAGAGCGGGGGCGGGGGGGCCGCACACTGGCCACCAATGATATTCAAACTGGGGAGGGAGGGGGGTCTGCCCCCTGCTGCCTGGCAGCCCCTGATCTCTTACAGGGGGCTATGATACGCACAATTAACCCCTTCAGGTGCGGCACCTGAAGGGTTAATTGTGCTGATCACAGCCCCCTGTAAAAGATCGGGTGCTGCCAGGCAGCAGGGGACAGTCATGTACACAGTTTGTAGTATATTCTAACTAGAAGCGTCCCCATCACTATGGGAACGCCTCTGTGTTAGAATATACTGTCGGATCTGAGTATCACGATGTAACTTAAATCCGATGGTATATTCTAACATAGAGGCGCTCCCATGGTGATGGGGACGCTTCAAGTTAAAATATACCATCGGATTGGAGAAAACTCTGATCCTATGGTATATTAACTCCTGACTTTACATTGAAAGTTGAATTGCACCATATTGTGTCAACGTCAAACGGATCCGTTCCTATTGACTTGCATTGTAATTCAGGACGGATCCGTTTGGCTCCGCACGGCTAGGCGGACACCAAAACAACATTTTTTTTCATGTCCGTGGATTCTCCAAAAATCAAGGAAGACCCACGGACGAAAAAACGGTCACGGATCACGGAAAAAAGGAACCCGTTTTTGCGGACCGCAAAAAAAACGGTCGTGTGCATGAGGCCTAATTGTGAGAAAGGTAATGATTTTTTCACTCCTGGGGGATGATTGTTAGTAAAATGTAATAAGCTATTTCTATCTGTGTTTTTAAAATATAGATCAGTATGTATCAAGCCCCTCTCGTCCTTAATTACCCAGGTATCTAGGAAATGACATGCAATAACAATTTTGTTGTGTATATCTTGAAGTGTCCTTGCGGACTTGTCTATGTCGGAGAGACTTCTACTAGAATGAAGTATCGATTCTGCAAACACAAATCGACTATTAGGAAAATGAATCTGTTACTTCCTATACCCTATCATTTTGATAAATGCCGGCATAACATTTCGCAACTAGGCTTCCAGATTATAGAACAAATACCTGCCCCACGGAGCGGAGGCGATAGGGTTAAATCCCTCACGAAAATAGAGGCGTTCTGGATTCACAGATTGCAGACTCTGGAACCCAAGTGGTTAAATCGTGACTACGATCTGAGTAGTTTCCTTTGATGTAAGGTTCATCTCACAGAAAACGCGATGGACATTATATGAGTACACCTCAACTTCTCTACATACTTATAATAATTTATACACTGCTCAAAAAAATAAAGGGAACACAAAAATAACACATCCTAGATCTGAATTAATTAAATATTCTTCTGAAATACTTTGTTCTTTACATAGTTGAATGTGCTGAAAACAAAATCACACAAAAAAAAAAATAACGGAAATGAAATTTTTTAACCCATGGAGGTCTGGATTTGGAGTCACCCTCAAAATTAAAGTGGAAAAACACACTACAGGCTGATCCAACTTTGATGTAATGTCCTTATAACAAGTCAAAATGAGGCTCAGTAGTGTGTGTGGCCTCCACGTGCCTGTATGACCTCCCTACAACGCCTGTGCATGCTCCTGATGAGGTGGTGGACGATCTCCTGAGGGATCTCCTCCCAGACCTGGACTAAAGCATCTGCCAACTCCTGGACAGTCTGTGGTGCAACGTGACGTTGGTGGATAGAGCGAGACGTAATGTCCCAGATGTGCTCAATTGGATTCAGGTCTGGGGAACGGGCGGGCCAGTCCATAGCATCAATGCCTTCGTCTTGCAGGAACTGCTGACACACTCCAGCCACATGAGGTCTAGCATTGTCTTGCATTAGGAGGAACCCAGGGCCAACCGCACCAGCATATGGTCTCACAAGGGGTCTGAGGATCTCATCTCGGTACCTAATGGCAGTCAGGCTACCTCTGGCGAGCACATGGAGGGCTGTACGGCCCTCCAAAGAAATGCCACCCCACACTGACCTAATGCCAAACCGGTCATGCTGGAGGATGTTGCAGGCAGCAGAACGTTCTCCACGGCATCTGCAGACTCTGTCACGTCTGTCACATGTGCTCAGTGTGAACCTGCTTTCATCTGTGAAGAGCACAGGGCACCAGTGGCGAATTTGCCAATCTTGGTGTTTTCTGGCAAATGCCAAACGTCCTGCACGGTGTTGGGCTGTAAGCACAACCCCCACCTGTGGACGTCGGGCCCTCATATCACCCTCATGGAGTCTGTTTATGACTGTTTGAGCAGACACATGCACATTTGTGGCCTGCTGGAGATCATTTTGCAGGGCTCTGGCAGTGCTCCTCCTGTTCCTCCTTGCACAAAGGCTGAGGTAGCGGTCCTGCTGCTGGGTTGTTGCCCTCCTACGGCCTCCTTCACGTCTCCTGATGTACTGGCCTGTCTCCTGGTAGCGCCTCCATGCTCTGGACACTACGCTGACAGACACAGCAAACCTTCTTGCCACAGCTCGCATTGATGTGCCATCCTGCATAAGCTGCACTACCTGAGCAACTTGTGTGGGTTGTAGACTCCATCTCATGCTACCACTAGAGTGAAAGCACCGGCAGCATTCAAAAGTGACCAAAACATCAGCCAGGAAGCATAGGAACTGAGAAGTGGTCAGGTCACCACCTGCAGAACCACTCCTTTATTGGGGGTGTGTTGCTAATTGCCTATAATTTCCACCTGTTGTCTATCCCATTTGCACAACAGCATGTGAAATTGATTGTCACTCAGTGTTGCTTCCTAAGTGGACAGTTTGATTTCAAAGAAGTGTGATTGACTTGGAGTTACATTGTGTTGTTTAAGTGTTCCCTTTATTTTTTTGAGCAGTGTATATCCAGTACATTTAGTTCTATGTGCTAATTGCTTTTTGTGATAAATAATATGAAAACCCACCTCCAGCTATAAAATCTGTCTGCCTGAAAATAAAATCGCTGTATTTTTTTTTGTTAGGAAACTGGGATGCTGCTCCTTTTTTTTTATTTTTTATTAACCCTGGGTGTTCTGGAGCTTTCCCCTGACCTCCTGTCATACTGCACATTAACCCTTTCCTCCATTTTCTTCCATCACAGCTCTACCTCTGAAGCAGTGATGGAAAAGGGAGCAGTGATGTACTGTATATGGAGCGCTGAGCTGATACGCCTACAGTACAGTATGAGGTCACTGATTGGCTGCAGCGTTGACATTCCCTATACCAACGCAGCTAGCCAGAACATGATGGCTGCAGCCAAAAAAAAAACAGGTCAATAGCTGCAGCCCTGAAGATGACAAAGCAGCAGCGCTGGATCGGATCGGAGGAATTTTTTCTTTAAGGTCCGGACCACATGAAAGATACCATGAATAAATAAAATAGTGTATTTCCCATAATAGTGAAAAATACACTATATATTTTTTATTCTTTATTTATGGTATCTTTCATGTGGTCCACAACTGTGGTTGCGTTACCCTATATCTTTCTGCAGTACCCATATAACCATCTGCATATTGACACATACTGTATGGATTAAGCGCTGATATGTAATAAGGCCGATTTATTGGCCTGTATTTGTGGGAAGGGCTTTGCCCCGCTATTTTAGGGTCACTCCCCCCCTCCACTCGGTACGTCAGTTTGAGCACAGTACGTGGCTACATCCGTCTGCGACGTTACAAGCAGTGTCTTACTGCCCTCGTGAGTCTCCGCAGTGCGCCCGCTTGTCAGGTAAGGTGCCGCCTCAGTCAGCGGCCGTGTTGCTTATAGTCCGGTCGGCGGCGCCGGCTCCCCAGGTAAGGGGCAGTCACGCTGCACCGGAGCGATCTGCCTGGATGCATCGGCTCCCACGCGGCAGTGTAGGCAGGTTGCAGGGGTCAGCGTGATCCCGAACTCGTCACGCAAATGTCTGGCATGGGCCGCTGTGCCATTAGTGAGGCAGGTTTTGTTTTGTTACTCATGTGGCTTGTCCTCTCCTGTTCCCGCTGACCTGCTTGCTCCCGATCTCCCGCGCGGTGTTTCAGGCTTCGTTCCTGTCCGGGTCCTTGTGCCCCGGGTGGCCATAGTTGGGAACGCAGGCCAGGGGGGTTCACAGGACAGTTCGTTGCAAGCTAGGAGATTGGCGCCCTCTGGTGATCACTCCTGCTACTGCAAAAAAAACCACACATACATATACACATACAGTACAGACCAAAAGTTTGGACACACCTTCTCATTCAAAGAGTTTTCTTTATTTTCATGACTATGGAAATTGTAGATTCTCACTGAAGGCATCAAAACTATGAATTAACATATGTGGAATTATATACATAACAAACAAGTGTGAAACAACAGAAAATATGTCATATTCTAGGTTCTTCAAAGTAGCCACCTTTTGCTTTGATTACTCCTTTGCACACTATTGGCATTCTCTTGATGAGCTTCAAGAGGTAGTCCCCTGAAATGGTTTTCACTTCACAGGTGTGCCCTGCCAGGTTTAATAAGTGGGATTTTTTGCCTTATAAATGGGGTTGGGACCATCAGGTGAATACACAGCTGATAGTCCTACTAAATAGACTGTTAGAATTTGTATTATGGCAAGAAAAAAGCAGCTAAGTAAAGAAAAACGAGTGGCCATCTTTACTTTAAGAAATAAAGGTCAGTCAGTCAGCCGAAAAATTGGGAAAATTTTGAAAGTAAGGGCTATTTGACCATGAAGGAGAGTGATGGGGTGCTGCGCCAGATGACCTGGCCTCCACAGTCACCGGACGTGAACCCAATCGAGATGGTTTGGGTTGAGCTGGACCGCAGAGTGAAGGCAAAAGGGCCAACAAGTGCTAAGCATCTCTGGGAACTCCTTCAAGACTGTTGGAAGACCATTTCAGGGGACTACCTCTTGAAGCTCATCAAGAGAATGCCAAGAGTGTGCAAAGCAGTAATCAAAGCAAAAGGTGGCTACTTTGAAGAACCTAGAATATGACATATTTTCAGTTGTTTCACACTTGTTTGTTATATATATAATTACACATGTGTTAATTCATAGTTTTGATGCCTTCATAGTCATGAAAATAAAGAAAACTCTTTGAATGAGAAGGTGTGTCCAAACTTTTGGTCTGTACTGTATATACTCATCTCACGTCTAGCAAACGTTTCTTTTTATACACACACTCTTTATGTGATAAAAAAATAAAATTAAAATAAATAACACAATAACTCATTTATTTGTCTAAAACATATTAAATAAATAAATACACTGCTCAAAAAAATTAAGGGAACACTTAAACAACACAATGTAACTCCAAGTCAATCACACTTCTGTGAAATCAAACTGTCCACTTAGGAAGCAACACTGAGTGACAATCAATTTCACATGCTGTTGTGCAAATGGGATAGACAACAGGTGGAAATTATAGGCAATTTGCAAGACACCCCCAATAAAGGAGTGGTTCTGCAGGTGGTGATCACAGACCACTTCTCAGTTCCTATGCTTCCTGGCTGATGTTTTGGTCACTTTTGAATGCTGGCGGTGCTTTCACTCTAGTGGTAGCATGAGACGGAGTCTACAACCCACACAAGTGGCTCAGGTAGTGCAGCTTATCCAGGATGGCACATCAATGCGAGCTGTGGCAAGAAGGTTTGCTGTGTCTGTCTGCGTAGTGTCCAGAGCATGGAGGCGCTACCAGGAGACAGGCCAGTACATCAGGAGACATGGAGGAGGCCGTAGGAGGGCAACAACCCAGCAGCAGGACCGCTACCTCCGCCTTTGTGCAAGGAGGAACAGGAGGAGCACTGCCAGAGCCCTGCAAAATGACCTCCAGCAGGCCACAAATGTGCATGTGTCTGCTCAAACGGTCAGAAACAGACTCCATGAGGGTGATATGAGGGCCTGACGTCCACAGGTGGGGGTTGTGCTTACAGCCCAACACCATGCAGGACGTTTGGCATTTGCCAGAGAACACCAAGATTGGCAAATTCGCCACTGGCGCCCTGTGCTCTTCACAGATGAAAGCAGGTTCACACTGAGCACATGTGACAGACGTGACAGAATCTTGAGACGCGGTGGAGAACGTTCTGCTGCCTGCAACATCCTCCAGCATGACCGGTTTGGCATTGGGTCAGTAATGGTGTGGGGTGGCATTTCTTTGGAGGGCCGCACAGCCCTCCATGTGATCGCCAGAGGTAGCCTGACTGCCATTAGGTACCGAGATAAGGTCCTCAGACCCCTTGTGAGACCATATGCTTGTGCTGTTGGCCCTGGGTTCCTCCTAATGCAAGACAATGCTAGACCTCATGTGGCTGGAGTGTGTCAGCAGTTCCTGCAAGACGAAGGCATTGATGCTATGGACTGGCCCGCCCGTTCCCCAGACCTGAATCCAATTGAGCACATCTGGGACATCATGTCTCGCTCTATTGCACCACAGACTGTCCAGGAGTTGGCAGATGCTTTAGTCCAGGTCTGGGAGGAGATCCCTCAGGAGACCGTCCGCCACCCCATCAGGAGCATGCACAGGCGTTGTAGGGAGGTCATACAGGCACGTGGAGGCCACACACACTACTGAGCCTCATTTTGACTTGTTTTAAGGACATTACATCAAAGTTGGATCAGCCTGTAGTGTGTTTTTCCACTTTAATTTTGAGGGTGACTCCAAATCCAGACCTCCATGGGTTGAAAAATTTGATTTCCATTTTTTTATTTTTGTGTGATTTTGTTGTCAGCACATTCAACTATGTAAAGAACAAAGTATTTCAGAAGAATATTTATTTAATTCAGATCTAGGATGTGTTATTTTTGTGTTCCCTTTATTTTTATGAGCAGTGTATAACACATACTTGTTTATATGTTCGGGAAACTATATATGTTTACAAAAAATAATAATAATAATAAAATATACACGTACAATGGTTATAGCGAGGTTCTCCATTCTCATCTCACGAGTTCGTGTTTTCAGTCAATTTTCAGATACGAAATTATCATGTTAGTCCGCTTTATACCGCAACAGACTACGCATAGCACGCTCGTATATTCATCAATCTCATTCACGTTTCAAGTCATTTATCGCCGTTTCCTTATCCATTTAAGTATGTTTTTTCGTTCTCTCTTCATGCCGATGCCGCTCCCACTTTTGGATTTGCAGTCATTTTTTGGCACACACTGGCTAGTGAACGAGTGGCCTAATGAGGTCAAGACACTGCCGGGGTTTCTACAGTCTGCAGCTTCCTATGAGTTTTACCCCATAATTGCAGCCGCTCGTGTTTGGGGTCATGAATGGACCGGCCATACGGTATTATTCGTTTCCGACAAACGCAGCGGTCATTGATATCTTGTATAACCGTCAGGAAACTAGGACGGTGGCAGTCCTCCTGTTATTACAGATATATTCCTCATCCTAACGTTGAGATATCGCTTGCCTTTCAGAACTTGGTGTAGTAAGTGCGGATTGTATAAAGTTTTCTGGTTATATGTTGTCTCTTTTTGGCCTCCTTCAGTCCTCCCTTCAACGTTGCGGTTACGGCACAAATCAAACCGATTATTCAGGTAATTATTTAGTTAGGATTCCTGTTCCAGTTATAGCCCCGACCACAATAGTGATATATACGGATTAGCACAGATATATGGATTAACGCAAATGTAACAACATACTGTACTCATGGAATGAAAGTGCGGATTAATCATTATGTTTCAACACTGAGTGCTATATTGAAACCCAGGATATTATATATGCGGGACATGGGCAGGGACATGTGCAGCATGCAAAACTGTATATTTATTTATACATATAACATACAATATACACTATTATATACATACTATTATATACATACAATATTATATATACACTATTATATACATTCAATATACACTATGAAAGATACCATGAATAAATAAAATGAATAAGTAAAATAAAACAGTGTATTTCTCCCTCCCCTTTCTATTGCAGCGCTGACAGGCTGATCCTTATGAAGGCTGACGTTTTCTCTCTAGATAATTATTTTATTTATTCATTTTATTTATTCATGGTATCTTTCATGTGGTTGCGTTACCCATTATCTTTCTGTAGTACCCATATAACCATCTGCATATTGACATATATTAATTAAGCGCTAATATGGTATAGTCTACATTTGTTATGGAGAGGTACTTTATATGCTGAGGCTGCTGTCTAATTTAGATCACAGTTATTATACGCATATTGCACAGATCTCTGCATTACATCACACCATAAGCCCTTTAATCATATGGCCAGTCAGATTTTTGGAGATATGTGAAAACTAAGATGCTGTTGATCCATATGTTATGGGTATTTTATCAGATATAATTTTTTTTACTTTTTGCAAAATGGGTACATCTAAAGTATTGCATGTCAGTTTAACCCTTTGTTGGGTCGCGGACCAACACAAAATGATTTAACAATACAATGATGACAATATGAACAAAGCAGGACGCTATCATCCAGATCGCTGGTAACACTGAGATTGCTGATAGCGCTGAGCCTGCTTCTCACTGTGTATTGCGTAGTGTCTTGAATCTATTAGATGTAGTATTACATCTCTATGAAATCATGCATTGCGATTGGTAATGGAACTATATATGTAGGACATTGTGTCTTTCTAAGAATTTTTGGGGGGATTTGTATATATGTACACTTTTTAGAATGTTTATTTTTATTACAGCAGTCTTATAGATTTCAATAAATAGTTGATCCTTTACATATGTCAAAGCAGAAGGAGGAGTGCATACCTTTGCATTAATGTAAATATAAAAAAGAAATATGCAGCTTGACAGAACAATAACCGGGACATAGGCCAAGCAGAATTTCCTTGTATATATAATACATTATGCTTTCAAGCACTGTGCCGCCCATGTCACACTTACTTATTGGCTCTTTAAATTCATGCTATCAAGTTTTATACATTTTCTGGATTACAAGGAGATTTTTAAGATAAGAATATCATACTGTAAATTGAGGCTGGCATTGTTCAACTAGACTGAATGCAGCACCCTTCATACTTCAGAGGCTGCTACAGAAAAGTCCTGGAAACAAATACAATTACACACAGTAGAAGTACTGTATCATGCAAAATATTTAGAATGGGACAATTCACTTGAGAATTACAAATGTGCCTAATGAAAACCTGAGAATGTTCTTTCTACACAAAATGAATATTCCCGCAGACAGAAATGTGATATTCTATGCAGTATGTAACAGATGAATCTCTATACGTCTTGTCTGTGTTTATTTACAAATAAACACATTTTTTATTTCTAGGAATGAAAATTTTGGAATTAACCGCTTTACGTCCGCCCATAGGATATAAACGTCCTATGGGTGGACCTCTATTTCTGAAAGCACGTTCTAAAACGTCCTTTCAGAAATAGCAGCTGCACGCTAATCGTGCAGCTGCTGATCGGTTTGCCCGCTGTCAGTGACAGCAGGGTAACCCAGAGAGGAGGCAGGGACAGTGCCCAGGTGTCCCTGCCTTCCGGATCGCTGCAGACACAGCGCTCACTGAGCGCTGTGTATGCAGAGAAGGAAGCGCTATGCGCTTCCTGTTCCGGCCCGGCGGTCATGTGACCGCCGTGACCGGAGAGTGCAGGGGCTGTGTGAGGTCTCTCAGAGACCTCGATCAGCCCTGCTCTGAGGCTGTACAGCGCTGGATTGCTGCTGTACAGCCTCTCTAGGGGTGTATTTGTCCTGTAACTGGGGCTACTATGTCAGCCCCAGTTACAGGAGAAATCAACAGTGGAAAAAAAAAAAAAGAAGTGAAGTAAATGTCCCCCAGAGGTCTTGTATGACCTTATGGGGGACGAAAAGTGTAAAATAAAATGAAAATAAATAAAAGGTTGAAAAAATAAAATTAAAAAAAGTTTCACATGTAAAAAAAAAAAAAAGTCCCCAAGTAAGAAATAAAAAAAAAAGTTAAAAAATAGAAAAAATTAAATAAAATAGACATATTTGGTATTGCCGCGTCCGTAAAAACCAGCTCTATAAAAATATCACATGACCTAACCCCTCGGGTGAACACCGTAAAAAAAAAAAAAAAAATGTCAAAACAAGCAATTTTTGTCACCTTACATCACAAAAGGTGCAACACCAAGTGATCAAAAACGCGTATGTCCCTCAAAATGGTACCAATAAAACCGTCACCTCATCCCGCAAAAAATGAGCCCCTACATAAGAAAATCTCTCAAAAAATAAAAAAACTATAGCTCTTAGAACATGGAGACACTAAAACATCATTTTTTTGGTTTCAAAAATGCTATTATTGTGTTAAAGTGAAACAAATAAAAAAAAGTATACATATTAGGTATTGCCGCGTCCGTAAAAACCAGCTCTATAAAAATATCACATGAGCTAACCCCTCAGATGAACACCGTAAAAAATAAAAATAAAAAACTGTGTCAAAACAAGCAATTTTTGTCACCTTGCATCACAAAAGGTGCAACACCAAGTGATCAAAAATGCATATGTCCCACAAAATGGTACCAATAAAACCGTCACCTCATCCCGCAAAAAATGAGCCCCTACATAAGAAAATCTCTCAAAAAATAAAAAAACTATAGCTCTCAGAACATGGACACATTAAAACAATGTTTTTGTTTCAAAAATGCTATTATTGTGTAAAACTTAAAAAAATGAGAAAAAGTATACATATTAGGTATCGCCACGTCCGTAACAATCTGCTCTATAAAAATTTCACTTGACTGAACCCCTCAGATGAACGCTGTAAAAATAAATAAATAGAAACTGTGCTAAAACAGCCAATTTTTTGGTCACCTGTCACGGAACCATGAACCAGACGTACAACAAGGGATAAGTGAAAATAAGAAGGCTTTATTGAAAATAAAGCTGTAAAGCAAAAGTCCAAACGGATGGCGAAACCGAAGCAGAGTCTTTGCGAAGCCAGAGGTCAGGAACCAGAAGGGTAGTCAGACGAAGCCAGGATCAGGAACCAGCAGGGTAGTCAGACGAAGCCAGGATCAGGAACCAGCAGGGTAGTCGGACGAAACCAGGATCAGGAACCAGCAGGGTAGTCGGACGAAACCAGGATCAGGAACCAGAAGCAGCAGCAGTCTAGAAGCATGTGAACACAGGAGGACCAAGCAAGGAACTGAAGCCACAGACCTCCTATATATATGAGCTAGGCATCCAGCTCCTCCCAGTGGGAAAGAGGAGCCGCAGGGTGGGAGGCTACAAGAAACCCAGAAACCAAGATGGCCGCCAGCACATGTCAAACGAAGGAGAACAGCAAGAAGGTAAGACCATGACAGTACCTCCCCCTCAAGGGCCCCTCCTCCGCGGAGTAAAGAACGGTTTCTGAGGGAAGCGTGCGTGGAAGGCTCGGAGCAAGGCAGGAGCATGGACATCTGCGGAGGGAACCCAGGAACGCTCCTCTGGACCATAACCACGCAAATGGACCAAAAACTGCACCCGACCGCGGACCAGGCGTGAGTCCAGGATATTGCTCACCTCATACTCCTCACGATTACCCACTTGGACCGGACGAGGCCGAGGAACCGAGGAAGTGAAACGATTACACACCAGTGGCTTCAACAGGGAGACATGAAACACGTTGGAGATCCGCATGCCAGGAGGAAGCGCAAGGGCATAGGCTACCGGGTTTACCCTGCGAAGCACTCGGAAGGGACCAACAAAGCGAGGCGCCAGCTTGGGAGTGGGCACTCGAAGGTTGAGGTTGCGGGTGGACAACCATACACGGTCTCCGACCTGGTAGGAAGGAGCAGGCGCTCGTCTGCGATCAGCCTGGAGTCTCTGGCGCTGCGAACCCATAATTGGCCATGAAGGGAGACGTCCCAGAGGAAGAGTTCACCGCCGTGTTCCTGGCAAACTCAGCCCAAGGCAGGAGGTCAACCCAATTGTCTTGGTGATCGGAGACATAGCAACGAAGGAATTGCTCCAAGGCCTGATTGGATCGTTCTGCGGCCCCATTGGACTGAGGGTGGTAGGCCGAGGAGAAGGAGAGATGAATCCCCAACTGGGAGCAAAAGGCGCGCCAGAACCTGGACACAAACTGACTCCCCCGATCCGACACAATCTCCTTGGGCAAACCGTGCAACCGGAAGACCTCCCTGGCAAAAATCGTGGCCAACTCTTGTGCAGAGGGTAACTTCTTGAGAGGAACACAGTGGCACATTTTGGAAAACCGATCCACAATCATGAGAATGACCGTATGGCCTCGGGATGCAGGGAGGTCCACAATGAAATTCATCCCCAGGTGTGACCATGGGCGCTCCCCGGTGGCTATGGGTTGCAGAAGGCCCAACGGAAGGTGCCGAGGGGACTTACTCTGGGCACAAACGGAGCATGCCGCTACATATGCGGCGATGTCGGAACGTAGGGAAGGCCACCAGAACAGACGTGAAACAGCCCAGGACAGCTGATTCTTTCCAGGATGCCCCGCGGTCTTGGAGTTATGGTAGGTTCGCAACAACCGAGTGCGCAACTCCTCAGGCACAAAACATCTGCCGTTGGGTCTCCCAGAGGGAGCACCAGATTGAGCCGCCAAAATCTGCTCACCCAGGGGAGAGGTCAGGCTGGTGCGAATGGCGGCCAAGATCTGATTCGGAGGTATGACCGAAGTCGGAATCGACTCCTCCCTGGACAGCTCGGAGTACTGCCGTGATAAGGCATCCGCCCTGATGTTCTTGGAACCGGGTAGGTAGGAGACCACGTAATTAAAACGTGACAAGAACAGAGCCCATCTGGCCTGACGTGGTGTCAATCTCTTGGCCTCAGAAAGGTAGGTCAGATTCTTGTGGTCCGTCAGGATGAGGACCGGAACCACCGAACCCTCGAGCAAGTGCCTCCATTCTTTAAGGGCCTGCACGATGGCCAATAACTCCCTGTCACCAATCTGATAGTTTCCGGGAGTAAAACCCACAAGGAAGCAGAGGACCCTCTGGTGTTCTACGCTGAGACAGAAGGGCGCCTACTCCCGTCTCAGACGCGTCCACCTCGAGGACAAAGGGCAACCCAGGGTTGGGATGCGACAGAATCGGAGCCGACACAAAGGCGGACTTTAGAGCCTCAAAAGCTCGGATGGCCTCGAGCGGCCAGACCTGGGAATTACTGCCCTTCCTGGTCAGATCCGTGAGAGGCTTGGCTAGCATGGAAAAGTCCCTGATGAACTTCCGATAATAATTGGCGAAGCCCAAAAAGCGCTGCAGGGAACGAAGACCACTGGGCTGGGGCCACTGTAAGACAGCCGAAACCTTCTCAGGATCCATGGAGAACCCCTCAGCGGAAATGATGTAACCTAAGAAGGTTACCTGGGATCGGTGAAATTCGCATTTCTCAAGCTTACCGAACAGCTTGTTCTCTCGTAACCGTTGCAACACTCGTCTGACATCCAGAATGTGGGCCTCCATAGATTCAGAATATACCAAGATGTCATCCAAATAGACCACCACACACTGCTGCAACAGGTCACGGAAAACATCGTTGATGAATTCCTGAAAGACTGCGGGCGCATTGCACAACCCAAAGGGCATAACCAAGGATTCATAATGACCGGTCCTGGTGTTAAACGCGGTCTTCCACTCATCGCCCGCCTTGATCCTTACCAGGTTATATGCCGCCCTCAGGTCGAGTTTGGTAAAGACCGTGGCCCCTTTAAGGCGATCGAACAGCTCGGAAATCAAGGGTATCGGGTAAGCGTTCTTGATCGTGATGCGATTGAGACCCCTGTAATCGATGCAAGGCCTCAACTCACCGCCCTTCTTTTTCACAAAGAAAAATCCAGCCCCTGCCGGGGACGAGGATTTGCGAATGTGTCCGCGTGAAAGCGCCTCCCTCACGTACTCCTCCATGGCCTCATTCTCCGCTACCGACAGTGGATAGACTTTGCCACGAGGAGGAACGGCACCAGATTGTAACTCTATGGCACAATCGTATGGGCGGTGCGGAGGTAGGGCAACCGCGCGCACCTTATCGAATACATCCCGGTACTCCTCGTATTCAGGAGGCAACAGAGAGTCTGAGGAAGTACACAGCAACTTGACAGACCCATGGATGCAACTAGCCCCACACTGCGGTGACCACGAGAGGATCTCGGCCGATCTCCAATCGAAAGTCGGATTATGCTTCCGGAGCCAGGGGTACCCCAAGACCACCGAGTAGTGTGGAGACGAAATAACCTGGAGGCAGACCGACTCTCTGTGAACGGCACCAATGGCTATCCCCACTGGAAGGGTCTCATGAGTCACGTGTGGCGGCAGAAGGGGTCTGCCGTCTATCGCCTCAAGAGCCAGTGGGGAACCTCGAGCCTGCAGAGGAATGGAATTGGCGGCAGCGAACACATTATCAATGAACAAACCACCGGCACCAGAGTCCACCAACGCCTGGGTCGTCACCGAGCCCCCGACCCAGGAGAGGACAACAGTGATCAGTGGTTTGTCAACACGGGAAACCGGGGACGAGGAGACTCCACCCAAGATCTGCCCCCGACAGGATCTCAGGTGCGAGCGTTTCCCGGACGGTTCGGACATGCCAACCGAAAATGCTCACCGAGACCACAGTACATGCATCGGCCCTCGCGTCTCCGGAGTACCCTCACCCCCTCGGAGAGGCGAGCAAACCCCAGCTGCATGGGTTCACCCCCAGACAAGTCATCCCCAGGAGGCGTGGGAGGAGAGGGAGGCACGGGTGGGACAACAAACGTAGGCGCCAATCTGTTAGAAAACCTCCGCAGGCTCTCCTTAAAGGAAGGTCTCTCCCTGAGTCTGGTGTCAATCAAAATCAGGAAAGAAATAAGAGACTCGAGCTCCACTGGTAGGTCCTTAGCTGCAACCTCATCCTTCAAGGCATCCGAGAGACCATGAGAGAAAGCAGCGACCAGAGCCTCATTATTCCAGCCCACCTCTGCTGCCAGGGTACGAAACTCAATGGCGTATTCAGCTACGGATCGTGAACCCTGTCTGATGGACATAAGGAGCTTCGCAGCAGAAGCAGCACGAGCCGGCACATCGAATACCTTCCGAAGAGAAGCAACAAAACCGGAAAACTCGGCAACCACCGGATTGTTGTTCTCCCATAAAGGGCTGGCCCAGGCCAAGGCCTTGTCCGAGAGCAGCGAGATCAAGAAGCCCACCTTTGATCTCTCAGTGGGAAAGGCATGTGGCAGCAACTCGAAATAAATGCCCACCTGGTTAAGGAAACCTCGGCACTGAGTTGGCTCTCCCCCAAAGCGCTGTGGAAGAGGGGCAGAACCGGTCATACCCCGAAACACCGCAGGTGCAACAACAGGTGTCGGGGTAGACTCTGGCGCAACAACCGGAGCGGCAGTAGGAGCGGGCCCAGGAGCGACAACCGACCCATCGGCAACGGGAGCGAAATGAGCCGTGCGTTCAAGCAGGGTTTGCAACGCCACAGCGAACCGACCCAACAGGTGATCCTGCTGATCAAGTCTGGCAACCAGCGTGGGTAGCGAGGATGGCCCTGTACCGTCAGAATTCATGGCTTGGTCCTAATGTCACGGAACCATGAACCAGACGTACAACAAGGGATAAGTGAAAATAAGAAGGCTTTATTGAAAATAAAGCTGTAAAGCAAAAGTCCAAACGGATGGCGAAACCGAAGCAGAGTCTTTGCGAAGCCAGAGGTCAGGAACCAGAAGGGTAGTCAGACGAAGCCAGGATCAGGAACCAGCAGGGTAGTCAGACGAAGCCAGGATCAGGAACCAGCAGGGTAGTCGGACGAAACCAGGATCAGGAACCAGCAGGGTAGTCGGACGAAACCAGGATCAGGAACCAGAAGCAGCAGCAGTCTAGAAGCATGTGAACACAGGAGGACCAAGCAAGGAACTGAAGCCACAGACCTCCTATATATATGAGCTAGGCATCCAGCTCCTCCCAGTGGGAAGGAGGAGCCGCAGGGTGGGAGGCTACAAGAAACCCAGAAACCAAGATGGCCGCCAGCACATGTCAAACGAAGGAGAACAGCAAGAAGGTAAGACCATGACATCACCTTGCCCCATAAAGTGTTATATATATAATGAATGATCAAAAACTCCTATGTACCCAAAAATAGTACTAATAAAACTGGCACCTTATCCCCTAGTTTCCAAAATGGGGTCACTTCTTGGGAATTTCTACTGTAAGGGTGCATCAGGGGGCTTCAAATGGGACATGGCATCTAAAAACCATGTGGAGTTCCTTTTCTTCTGCGCCCTGCCGTGTGCCCATACAGCAGTTTATGACCACATGTGGGGTGTTTCTGTAAACCGCAGAATCTGGGTAATAAATATTGAGTTTTGTTTGGCTGTTAACCATCGATGTGTTAAAGAAAAAATTGGATTAAAATGGAAAATCTGCCAAAAAAGTGAAATTTAAAAATTTGATCTCCATTTTCCTTTAATTCTTGTGGAACGCATAAAGGGTTAACAAAGTTTGTAAAATCGGTTTTGAATACCTTGAGGGGTGTAGTTTCTACAATGGGGTCATTTATGGGGGTATCCACTATGTAGGCCCCACAAAGTGACTTCAGACCTCAACTGGTCCTTAAAAAGTGGGTTTTGGCAATTTTCTTAAAAATTTGAAGAATTGCTTCTAAACTTCTAAGCCTTCTAACGTCCTAAAAAAATAAAATGACATTTCCAAAATGATGCCAACATAAAGCTGACATATGGGGAATGTTACGTAATAAATATTTTATGAGGTATCACTTTCTGTTTTAAAAGCAGAGAAATTGAAATTTTTGGGTAAATTTGGGATTTTTTCATAAATAAAGGTGAAATATTTTGACTCAAATTTATGACTATCATGAAGTACAATGTGTCACGAGAAAACAATCTCTGAATGACTTGGATAAATAAAGGGGTTCCAAAGTTATTACCACATAAAGTGAGATATGTCAGATTTGCAAAATTAGGCCTGGTCAGGAAGGGGGCAAATGGCCCAGATGGCAAGTGGTTAAGAAATAATCAGCAGTCACCCTCCTCCCATTTGTTTGGCTAACACTTTATTTATCACAAGTGCCATTGTATGATATTACCCTGGCTCTCATAAGGCTACCCCTCCCCCCACATGAATGTTTCACACATATTTGTTCCCCTTGCATTTCCTTATTTTCAAAGCCTCAACAACTTCCCATACATTTTTTTATAAAAACGTATCATATTTATTATTGTTTGCTGTAAATGGAAGGAGCTCCTGCGTGGGCCAGCCGTACACTCATACACACACATTTATACAGTACACACACACACACATACATATATACACATACATCCATATATGTATTTGTTTTTTTATATAAAAAATAAATAAAAACTATTTCCCCTATAAACCATGAAAGAGCTAACCATATTCTGCAGTATACATTAAATGATTGATTGATATCTATTTATTTTTTATACAGTTTTCCATATATACATACACTACAGACCAAAAGTTTGGACACACCTTCTCATTTAAAGAGTTTTCTTTATTTTCATGACTATGAAAATTGTAGCTTCACACTGAAGGCATCAAAACTATGAATTAACACATGTGGAATTATATAGATAACAAACAAGTGTGAAACAACTGAAAATATGTCATATTCTAGGTTCTTCAAAGTAGCCACCTTTTGCTTTGATTACTGCTTTGCACACTCTTGGCATTCTCTTGATGAGCTTCAAAAGGTAGTCCCCTGAAATGGTCTTCCAACAGTCTTGAAGGAGTTCCCAGAGATGCTTAGCACTTGTTGGCCCTTTTGCCTTCACTCTGCGGTCCAGCTCACCCCAAACCATCTCGATTGGGTTCAGGTCCGGTGACTGTAGAGGCCAGGTCATCTGGCGCAGCACCCCATCACTCTCCTTCATGGTCAAATAGCCCTTACTTTCAAAGTTTTCCCAATTTTTCGGCTGACTGACTGACCTTTACTTCTTAAAGTAATGATGGCCACTCGTTTTTCTTTACTTAGCTGCTTTTTTCTTGCCATAATACAAATTCTAACAGTCTATTCAGTAGGACTATCAGCTGTGTATCCACCTCACTTCTCCTCAACGCAACTGATGGTCCCAACCCCAGAGAATGCTAAGAGTGTGCAAAGCAGTAATCAAAGCAAATGGTGGCTACTTTGAAGAACCTAGAATATGACATATTTTCAGTTGTTTCGCACTTGTTTGTTATGTATATAATTCCACATGTGTTAATTCATAGTTTTGATGCCTTCAGTGTGAATCTACAATTTTCAAAGTCATGAAAATAAAGAAAACTCTTTGAATGAGAAGGTGTGTCCAAACTTTTGGTCTGTACTGTATATCTACTTCTACTGTATATATTTTATATATATATATATATATATATATATATATATATATATATATATATATCCAGTGCAGCAGCACACTGATAATTTGTTACAGTGTTGCACTTTGGATAAAATGTATCGTTCTGGAGCCAGACTGGATGTAATAGTAGCAAATCCTCAGCTGTGAGTAGTATTAGATCTTTGTTTACAGTCAGAAGCTGAAAACCCTTAGGCCTCTTTCAGACGGGTGTTGCTGGAAAAGGTGCGGGTGCGTTGTGGGAACATGCACGATTTTTCCGCGCGAGTGCAAAACATTGTAATGCGTTCTGCACTCGCGTGAGAAAAATCGCGCATGTTTGGTACCCAAAACCGAACTTCTTCACAGAAGTTCGGGCTTGGGATCGGTGTTCTGTAGATTGTATTATTTCCCCTTATAACATGGTTATAAGGGAAAATAATAGCATTCTGAATACAGAATGCATAGTAAAATAGCGCTGGAGGGGTTAAAATTTAAAAAAATAAAAATAAACTCACCTTAGTCCACTTGATCGCACAGCCGGCATCTCTTCTGTCTCCTTCTTTGCTGATTGCAAGAAAAGGACCTGTGGTGACGTCACTCCGGTCATCACATGGTCCATCACATGATCCATCACCATGGTAAAAGATCATGTGATGGATCATGTGACTCCAAGAAGACAAAGGCTGAAGAAGTTGAGGCCGATGTGTTGGTTGACGTGAAGTCCCCAGGTGCTGCAGAGACCAAAGTTAAGCCAAGGGAGCCGCGGCCAAAGTGGAAAAAGCCGCTAAAGAAACAGAGGTCTCTAAAAATGCCATCGTAGCTGGGGTAACTACTGCTGGAAAGAAGGAAAAAGTGACCCAGATGCACGTAAAAGAAGCGAGTAGGGGCAAGCATGCTCTACTGAAGGAGCCCTGCAAAGCAAAGGAGAAAGTGTCGGGACATGACCATGACTGGGAACAGTTCAGGCAAGAGCTGCAGCAGTCCAAGAAAGGACATGAGGCGCAAGTACGGGAGCCAGAGGATCAAAAAAGAGAGAGGGATCAAAGAGTGCAAGAGCGCATCATTATCACCCGGGAAAGAGATAAAAAAGAGTATCTGACCATGAGATGGGCACATGAGGCCTTTAGGCAGATTAGATTGGGCGAGTTGCTAGTTTGGGTGATAAACCAAGTTCTGCTGGCGTGGGTCTGGCAGAACAAGGGGAAGGTACATGTCACCGAGGTTCCTGGCCTCGGTGAAATAAGAACCGGTAATTTTATGTGTCAGCGGCAGCTAGTGCTCGCTGACACTGTGTTACTTAGCGTGGCTGTAAAGCCAAGCTGTGCCGGTTCTTATTGGGAGCAGCCAAAGAGCAGGATGGGTGGCTGTTCCCCACGTCCAGCCTGTAATCAGGCTGGCATAAAGCACCTCCCAGGGTGTCAGAAGGGGGGAAGTGTGTTACCTGTAGACAAAGGCCTGGAGGCACTGTCTGTGTGGTCTCAGCTGGGCAAGGCTGAGGGACCACAAGGCTGGGAGATAGCCTGGAGTTGGGGGACGCAGCGACGCCTGGGAGGGTCGCAGGGCCATAGTCAGGCAGACTACTGAGCCCCAATCCCCCACAAGAAACAGGGAACTAGAGACAGTGGGCATACTGTGCTCTGTACAGCCAGGAGGCTGTGGGACATTGGCTGACAAAACCCCACGAGTTCACAGGGTGTGAACTGTAACTTAGGTGAGTCAGGAAACTCTGTTAGTTAGAGCCTAGCCGGGCAAGTGTTTATTATTTTATGTGGATGTCACATGTGTTAGGTGAAGCTGCGACTTCATGATGACCTGTATTGGTTGGAGTGTGTAAAATAAATGCACTGTTATGCACTGTTGCACATTATATTCGTGTCTGGTGAAGTAACCTGTGAGAATGACCCCCGGAGAAGAGCTAACCCCCCACAATACATATTAAGTACAGATCTATTGGCACAAGCATCTAAATAGACTATATGCAGATCTGGTGGATTCGGAAAATACTAAAATACTAGATATTCTGAATACTATACTAAAATCTAATGAGTATTGGTCATATTTCACAGGGTGCGTGTTGTATGGTAGAGTGGGGAATTCTCACAACACAACTTGCAGAGTATCGTTCTGGGACAGGGGGGCACTGCTAGTGTAACAGGGTTAAATTCAGACTTCCCAACAGCACAAAAACATAAGGCTGTCACTAGAGGGAGCACTAACATGATTACACTGGTTGAGGAGAGTTAGGGCCTGATGCTCATATTAAAGTTGGACATCAACTGAGCCACATGTTTGTGTCTCTCCTCTGTTAAAACAGGTTAGTGTTATAACTATAGATGGAATATAATTGTTGTTATGTTAACCTATAGGGTTGCCTATTTTCTCTTCTGTATATTATTACAATATATGATATTAAAGTTGGACATCAACTGAGCCACATGTTTGTGTCTCTCCTCTGTTAAAACAGACGCTGTCGGCTGCATCGTGGCACTAGTCTGCACTACCACCACAAACGCGGGTAACATTTGGGGGCTCGTCCGGGATATGTAATTATTGTGCAAGACAGTCACAGAGTGAGAAGGCTGCCATTACAGTAAAGGGAGAGAGGGAAGGCTTCAAGCAAGCTATACAGGATCTAAGATGGCGGACGCAGCATCAGTGAAGAAGCTGCAGTGGCAGATCCAGAAGCTGCTGCACACATTGTCTGAGGATCAGTTGCACTCACTTGCTGTACAGATTCAGGAAGATGCTGGAAAAGAAGTTCCCCAAGCTACAGGTTCAAGTGAGCAGGAGATCTGTGAGTACATCCTGGGACATTTACAGGGAGAAGCAGTGTGCAGCATGGAGGACAGTGGCAAGGCATATCTGCTTCAGATAAAAGAACTGGAGTCCTTGCTAGGAGAAAGACACTCTGACACTCCACATGGAAGTGTGAACAGAGAGCACAGCACAATTCACACAAAGGACAGGACAGGGCAAATGGCATAAAGTGGGTTTACATTAAAGGACTTAGCAGCTTACCTGACAAGAAAGGAGTTTAAAATTTATGGTGGGCAAATTTCAGACTGGGACTCTGAACTTACATATAGCAGTGTATGTAGACAGATTGATGAAGGTATACAAGAAAGATACTCAGAGTCAGAAATCATCAGAACTGTGCTGAAAACTGTGAAACCAGGAACTTTTAAGGAGATGCTGGTAAACAAGGAGGATCTTTCTGTGGCAGAGCTCAAAAGGTTTCTGCGCTCACATCTTCATGGCAGGAGCGGCACGGACTTGTTTCAGGAACTGATGAACGCTAAACAGCATGATAAAGAAACTCCGCAGCAGTTTGTGTATAGAATTATGGGACTAAAACAGAAAGTTTTGTGGTCTTCTCAACAAGTTGGTGCTGCAATTACTTATGACAAGAATTTGGTACAGGGAGTGTTTCTTCACACGTTATATCAGGGGTTGAGTGAGAAATATAGTGACATTAGAAGACAGATTAAGCCATATATTTCTGACTTATCTACAAGTGATGATGTACTGCTAGAAATAGTTACCAAGCTAGCCAGAATAGAAGCAGAGAGGCAAGCCAGACTAAGTGGCAGATCCAGGCTGACTACTGCCAATGTCATCCAGACACAGGATGTGAGAGAATCCATACACCAGGCTGGTGACAATCAACCCTCTCTGGTAGAGTTGACAACACAAGTTGCTGCTCTCACAAAGAATGTACAATTGCTGCTACAGGCAGGGGCAATACAAAGGAATGAACATGGGCCGGTGAAGGTAGTGAATGACAGTGTTAAACCCAGGACTGTGCCTAAATGTAAGCAATGTGTGCACGAGAGGAGAGAAAAATGTTGGCATTGTTTTAAATGTGGTCAGGAAGGTCACAGTGCACGTGGCTGCATGAAACAGAAAAGGTTCTCGGGAAACGAGGAATGGTCACAGGTGAGGGACAACCAGTGATCAGTTCTCAAGACAAGTCCCAGACAGTCACAAAACTTAGTGAAATGCCCCTCCAACCAAAGAGTGGGGACAGGAGGAAAGTAGCCCGGCTGATAGGGAATAAATGCTTGCTTACTTGCAGTTTGGGAGGTGTGTCCACAAGAGCACTTGTTGACACAGGGTCCCAAATCAGTATTGTGGCTGCAAGCTGGATAAAACAATACCAACAGCACGCTACAGTACAGCCTATTGGGAAATTGTTAGGAGAAAATGAATGCTTAACAATTAAAGCGGCAAATGGGTCTGTTATTCCTTATGATGGATGGGTTGAGCTTGAACTAAAAATTGAGAATAATAGAGAAAAGGTAACTATGGTTGTACCCATGTTAGTTAGCCAACATTGCCCCTTTACCCCAATTATAGGGTTTAATGCAATTGAAGAATTGATTAAAGAAAATGCTGACAGTGGTAACTCTGATCAAAGTAGTGTCACCATACTATTAAGTGAGGCATTACATGTAAGAAAATGTAAAGCAAATGCTTTGGTGGGTCTTGAATTGTCACCCATGAGTAAAGATAATGAGTTGGTACGTAGCATATATACAGGTAGTCAAAGCATTAGGGTCCTGAAAGGGAAATCATGTGAGATTCGGTGTAATGTTGGTTCCTGGCCTGGCGAGGAAACAGTGCTGTTTGAGCCACTATTGCCCAGTCAATGTCTTGAGGGTCTGGAAGCATTCCCTACACTTGTGAAGATACACAGGGGACGAACAAAACAGATAAAGATTCCCGTTCAGAACACCACTAAACATACTGTATACATTCAACCAAGGACTGTGTTAGGCATGATCTACCCAATTATGGAAGAGATCCCTGTAGATGAGATTAAACCTGCAAAACAAACGACACAAAAAGAAAATAGGAAAACAATATCCATGATGCAAGCAAATGCCCAAAGCTTACAAGGCGAGAAATGGAATCCGGCAGTAGATCTACAGCATCTCACTGAAGAGGAGCAGACACTTGTTAGGCAGATGTTGTGGGAAGAGGCTGACATTTTTGCAAAAGAGGAGGAAGACATTGGGTGTATTCCTAATCTGAATCTGCAGATCAATTTAACAGACAAGATACCAGTGCAGAAGTCCTACAATTCCATACCAAAACCCTTATATCAGGAAGTAAAAGATTATATACAGAAGCTAATGAAGAGGGGGTGGATACGCAAGTCAAAATCATCTTACTCCTCACCTGTGGTATGTGTACGGAAAAAAGATGGCAGCTTGAGACTGTGCATTGACTTCAGAGAATTAAATAAGAAGACTGTACCTGATAGGCATCCCCTACCATGATCTCAAGATCTCCTAGATAATCTGAGTGGATTCTCATGGTTCTCTATTTTGGATCAGGGAAGTGCTTACCATCAAGGGTTTATCTCCAATGAATCAAGGCACATGACAGCATTCAGTACACCATGGGGGCTACATGAATGGGTGAGGATCGCTTTTGGCTTGATGAATGCCCCAGCAGCATTCCAAAGGTGTATGGAAGAGACCCTGGAAGGTCTGAGAGATGAATGTTGCTCACCCTATCTTGATGACGTTCTGTGTTATTCTAAGACTTTTCCAGAACATATTGAAAGTTTAAGAAAGATTTTTCAGAGAATGCGTGCATATGGGATTAAGCTGAGACCAAATAAGTGTGAACTTTTCAAAAGAGAAGTGAGGTTCCTAGGAAGACTTGTGTCGGGCAATAAGATTCGACTGGACCCAAAAGATACAGGTTAGTGTTATAACTATAGATGGAATATAATTGTTGTTATGTTAACCTATAGGGTTGCCTATTTTCTCTTCTGTATATTATTACAAGATATGATATTAAAGTTGGACATCAACTGAGCCACATGTTTGTGTCTCTCCTCTGTTAAAACAGACGATGTCGGCTGCATCGTGGCACTAGTCTGCACTACCACCACGAACGCGGGTAACATTAGCGCTCACACACGGGACTGTACATCGCAGGATCATATCGCAGGATCAAATATATATAAAATGTATGTGATGTTCAGATCATTGGTTCCTGCAAATGGCCTTGTATTCAAATATTGCACATACTGTATATCTAATTAGTCACATTTAGAGTTGAGCGAACACCTGGATGTTTGGGTTTGATCTGGGTTCGGCCGAACTTCACAAAAAAGTTCGAGTTCAGGACCCGAACTTGACCCCAAACCCGAACCCCATTGAAGTCAATGGGGACCCGAACTTTTGATCACTAAAATAGCTGTAAAAATGTCATGGAAAGGGCTAGAGGGCTGCAAATGGCATCAAAATGTGGTTAAGAGCATGGCAAGTGCTCTGCAAAGAAAAGTGGATAGGGAAATAACATAAAATACGTAAAAATAAAAAATAATAATCTTGATCTAGGAGGATGAGGTCTACAAGGAGTAGGAGATTGAGGAGGCGGTGGATGTGGCGGTGTAGGTGGAAGCGGCGGTGGATGAGGAGGAGGTAGCCTACACTGCTTTTTGGTTTTAATTATTATATATTTTTTTTAAATATGGTACGCCCCAAAACATTGGGAAATATAACCTGTGATAACCCCCTCCAGTCGTGCTAAACACACGTTCAGACAATACACTGGCTGCAGGGCAGGCCAGCACCTCCAAGGCGTAAAGGGCAAGCTCAGGCCATGTGCCCAATTTGGAGACCCAGAAGTTGCAGGGGGCAGAACCATCAGTCAGTTCGTGTAGGTGTGTGCACACATACTGCCCCACTATGTCGCACGTCCCCGTGATGTTCACGATCCAATTGGATATCTGCTCTATCAACTTTCGATGCTCTTTCCTGAGCCTACCATTTTGATCACGGTTATCAGCGAATCAGGGTTCCACGCCGGAGAGGGAGCGTGAGAAAGAGAGACCACATCCAAGGGAGATAAATAGAGGAAATTTAATTTTGATAGAGCGGAAATATAGGAAAAGTTATTAAAGCAGAAGGATCGAAGGAAAGGGCCAATTAATGACGAATTTTTGAAATTGAAAGCCCTGTCACCTATGCAGAGTAGGGTTTTTTCATCACCAGAAATGGGTTAATGTCACCCACCAATGGAACAGATTATTTTTAAAAATATCGCTCATGTGTGCCAGGCTGCCCAGAGGAAACAAAAAGCTGTCCTCTGTGGGAGGTGTATCGTCTGTGTCCTCTGTATCCCCCAGCCACGCACCAGTGATGGCCATGAGCTGGTCTGGGTGCCACCCTGCTGTGAACAAGGTTCCTCCTCCTCCATCTCCTCCTCCTCATCCTCCACCTCGTCATCCTCCAGAACTGTGCCCTGGCTGGACAATTGTGTACCTGGCATTTGTGGGTGCAGGAACCCACCCTCGGAGCCACTTGTGAATGACTGGCCGGAAACCCTACAAAATGATCCCTCTTCCTCCTCCTCCTCCTGTGCCACATCCTCTTCCATCATCGCCAGCAGCTTTTTTTCAAGGATGCATAGAAGTGGGATAGTAACGCTGAGAACGGCGTTATCGGCACTGGCCATATTGGTGGAGTACTTGAAACAGCGCAACCAGGAACATAGGTCTCGCATGGAGGCCCAGTCATTGGTGGTGAAGTGGTGCTGTTCCGCAGAGCGACTCACTCGTGCGTGCTGCAGCTGAAACTCCACTATCGCCTGCTGCTGCTCGCACAGTCTGGCCAGCAGAGTTCCACCTTGTGGGCACGTCGCATATGAGGCGGTGAGCGGGAGGCCGAAGTTACGCTGCAGTGCTGACGGGCGAGCAGCAGCAGGGTGAGAACGCCGAAAGCGCGCACAGACGGCCCGCAATTTATGCAGCAGCTTTGACATATCGGGGTAATTTTTAAGAAATCTCTGCACCACCAAATTCAGCACATGCGCCAGGCAAGGGATGTGCTTCAAACCGGCTAGTCCCAGAGCTGCTACGAGATTTCGCCCATTATCGCACACCACCAGGCCGGGCTTGAGGCTCACTGGCACCAGCCACTCATCGGCCTTTTATTCAAGGTCGTCCACAGCTCCTGCACGGTGTGGGGTTTGTACCCCAAACAGATACGTTTTAAAACTTCCAGCTGTCGTTTACCCCTGGCTGTGCTGAAGTTGGTGGTGAAGATGTTACGCTGACCGGATGAGGAGCCGGTAGAGGATGAGGAAGCGAAATAGAAAGCAACAGGAGGCAAACTGAAGCACCCTGCTATCCTTGGTGGTGGAATGACATGTGCCAAACTGCTATCCGCCTCAGGCCCAGCCGTCACTGCATTTACCCAGTGTGCTGTTATGGAGATATAACGACGCTGACCGTGCTTACTGGTCCACTTATCCGTAGTGAGGTGCACCTTGCCACAGATGGCGTTGCGCAGTGCACACCTGATTTTGTCCCCCACTTGGTTGTGCAGGGAAGGAATGGCACGCCTGGAAAAGTAGTGGCGGCTGGGCACAACGTACTGTGGGACAGCCACCGTCATAAGGCTTTTAAAACTCTACGTCTCCACCAGATGGAATGACAGCATTTCAAAGGCCAGTAATTTTGAAATGCTGGCATTCAGGGCCAGGGATCACGGGTGGGTAGGGGGGTACTTCCTCTTCCTCTCCAGTGTTTGGGAGATGGAGAGCTGAACGCTTCCATGGGACATTGAGGAGATGCTTGGTGAGCCAGGTGGTGGCGTTGATGGCAGATCCTCCAGAGGAAGCAGGAGGAGCCAGAGACCTTTCTTGGTTTTTGAGGTGTCTACTCCACTGCAGCTCGTGCTTTGCACTTAGATGCCTAGTCATGCAGGTTGTGCTCAGGTTGAGAACGTTTATGCCTCGCTTCAGGCTCTGATTGCACAGCGTGCAAACCACTCGTGTCTTGTTGTCAGCACATTGTCTGAAGAACTGCCATGCCAGGGAACTCCTTGGAGCTGGCTTTGGTATGCTCGGTCTAGGGGACGCCTGCTCCGCTTTTGCACCCTGCTCCCTCTTCTGCTGTGCTGGTGGCTCTGTGTGACCACCTCCTCTTCGAGGTCACTCGCATGACCTTGATTCCATGTGGGGTCGAGGACCTCATCGTCCTCCACATCATCTTCCACCCAGTCTTCACCCCTGCCCTCCTTGTCAGTCTGCACACTTTCGAAAGCCCCAGCAGTTGGCACCTGTGGTTCTTCATCATCCGAGATGTGCTGCGATGGTCCTCCTATGTAATCATCTTGAAAGATAAGTGATTGGGCATCGGTGCTCTCAATCTCTTCCACTTCTGGGGCAGGGATAGGTGGATGGCCATGGGAAACCCTGCTAAGAGTCATCAAAAAGCAGAAGAGACTGCAGCATGACTTGGGGCTCAGACTGCTTGGCTGATTTGCAAGGGGGTGAGGTGAAAGACTGATGGACATCGGCTGCAGGTCCCGACTCTGATCTTTCAGCAGGCGACTGGGTGGGAGACAATGTTAAGGAACTGGAGGCACTGTCAGCAACCCAATCTACTATTGCCTGTACTTGTTCTGGCCTCACCATTTGTAGAGCCGCATTAGGCCCGACCAAATACCGCTGCAGGTTCTGTCGCCTACTCGCACCTGAGGAAGGGGTTTCAATTGTGCGTGTAGCTGGCACAGATCGACCACGTCCTCTCCCTGCAACAGGAGCTCCACCAGCAGCACCATGACCTGGGCCACGTCCCTTATTTGACGCTCTCCTCATATTTCTTAAATTTAGGTTCCTGCACTAAATGGGTGTTTTTTTTTAAATAACAGAATATGACGGCTTTATATAACGCTTGAATTTCACACGTGCAGATGCAGTAGGGCTGTAAAATTGTGTATTTTGCCCAAAAAGGGTGTTTTTTAAAAGCCAGAAAATTATAGCTGTATTTCTAGCTTAAATTGCACACTGACTAATGCGGCAGAGGCCCAAAATGAAGGTTATTGCCAAAAATTTGTGTTTTTTTTCAAAGCCACAAAATTATTTAAGTATTTCAAATTTGTTTTTAACAATAACAGATGCAGCAAGGGCTGCAATATTAGGTATTTTGCCCAAAAAGGGTGTTTTTTATTTTTTATTAACAATTTTTATTGTTTTTAGGATATTCACCAGTTATGTAAAGATACATTACAGCAGTTATGAAAACAATGCGGTTGATCGGTGTGGAGATAGTAATAAATCAGTTATGGCGACACATTGAATTACAAAAAGGGTAGCTTTGGTGATTTGAACCTAAGTTGAGGTTCAGAGATGGAGTAAACATGTTATAACCAGGAGGACACTATCAGGAGTCTGGCTGCAGCTAGCAGCATAAGATATAGAGATCTACGCCATTTGTTTAGACCTCTAAGGCTCAAGTTGAGGAGGGTTAGGTCAGGGGAGCAGGAAAGTGTGGTTTGGCAGATATGGTTGCATTTTTTATTTATGTTACTCCACCAGTCATTAATGGTTTGACACTTCCACCAGATGTGAAAGAAAGAGCCTTTGGAAGTCTTGCATCTCCAACATAAATCAGAACTACTTGGAAAGTAAAGAGAGATTGACTCTGGAGTCTAGTACCATCTCATCAGAATTTTATAGCCATTCTCTTGAATACGAATACACCTAGATATTTTGTGAGGGGTCGTAAAGACCGTCGAAATCTCCGTAGGGGACAAAGAGTGGCCCAAATCTTTCTCCCAGATTCCAATTATTTCTGGTTTAATGAGAGATATGGGTGTTTTCAAGCGGCAATATAGGATTGAGATGACTCTTTGGGGGGGTTGTTTTGCACCAAGTGTTGTGTCAAACCAGGAAGACAGGGGCTGTAAGGGAGATGACTTAAAAAGAGATGTGACCTCGGAGTTGAGGAAATTCTGTATGAAGGTAAGGACAGTGGAGTTCCCTAAGCCTTCAATGAGGTTTGGCAGGGGTCTGACACAGCCTTCTTTGTTTAGTAATTCTGATAAAGGTTGAGAGTCTAATTGAAGGAGGACACATCTCTTTCAAAGCCGTAGGGGCTAGGTCTATTATGTCTCTTAAAGTGAGGAGAGGTGAGGGAGTTGTTAATAGTTTATTATGTGAGGAGAACCAGTCCCAGACTAATAATGTGCTCCGTATCATGGGATTCAGAGTTTGCTGAGGTAATGGGAGGGGTTTACCTGATAGTAAGAGAGCTCGGGGAGAAGAGGGAAGGAAGGTTTGTTCCATGTGGATCCAAGCTTTATGTGGGGGAGATCTGATCCAGTCCGCTACTCTGGCTAGATGTATGGCTCTCATGTACATTTCTGGGTCAGGAAGGCCAATTCCAGCCAGTCGTCCTTTCCAGATGAACTTACTGATTGCTTTATTGAAATTAATAAAGAAGGATTTCGGAATTTTGATTACGAGGGATTGCATTAGGTAAGTCAATCTGGGCAAAACCAACACAGAAAGCATGTTTTTCCTGCCAAACCAGTAGATGTATGGGAGGTCCAACGAGTCCATCTGGGAGATCATAGAGTGTAGGAGTGGTAGGTAGTTGAGTTTGTATAAGTCTGCGGTGTTAGGGGAGAGTTTCACGCCAAGGTAAGTTAACTGTTGTGTGTACCAGTTAAATGGAGATTGAGATTGGAGAGACTTAAGAGCTGTCAGGGAGAACCCCCTGTGGAGAAGTTGGGATTTAGCAGGATTGACTTTAAAATTAGAGAGGGAACCAAACAGGTTTAGTAAAGATAGTATAGCTGGGAGGGATTTTTTCGGGTTTGTTGTGAGGATCAAAAGATCATCGGCAAAAGCTGCCAATTAAATTTCTCGATCCCCAACACTGAGACCTATAATATTTGTTTGTTGTCTTAAAGCGAACCTTTCACCTGCATTTCACTTAATAAACTATCAGAAGTACCTTATAGATCATCCTCATTGTGTTATCATACAGTCTTGTCCCGCTTTTCTGTCATGTATATGCATGGAAAAATCGCCTTATAAAGTACTCTTCTCCAGCTCCACAAGTCACGTTAGAAGTCAAGGGGGTAGCCCTTCCCTCACTCCAGGCTGTAACTCCCCTGCCCTAACCTTGCCTCTATGCAGTCTAATTGATACCCGGCTCAGTCGCCGGGACCGCGCTTGAACAGGCATCGGGGACGACGCATGCGCAATTCAGTTACAGGATCGCGCTTGGGTCCGACGGCGCATGCGCCGCCTGTACAAGCGCGGTCCCGGCGACTGAGCCGGGTGTCAATTAGACTGCATAGAGGCGGGGTTAGGGCAGGGGAGTTACAGCCTGGAGTGAGGGAAGGGCTACCCCCTTGACTTCTAACGTGACTTGTGGAGCTGGAGAAGAGTACTTTATAAGGCGATTTTTTTCATGCATATACATGGCAGAAAAGCGGGACAAGACTGTATGATAACACAATGAGGATGATCTATAAGGTACTTTTGATAGTTTATTAAGTGAAATGCAGGTGAAAGGTTCGCTTTAAGGCCTGCAATAACGTTTCCATGACTAGTACAAAGATGAGGGCAGATAGGGGACAGCCCTGTCTAGTGGCATTTTTAATGCGGAAGCAGGGAGATAAAATGCCATTCACTGACACAGATGCCGAAGAAGAGTGGTACATAGCGGTAACTGCGTTAGAGAATTGCTCCGGGATATTAAACTTAGCAAGGGTAAGGTTAATATATGACCAGTCAATTCTGTCAAAAGCTTTTTCGGCATCTGTGCCAAGCATGACTAGTGGGACCGCCTTGTGGGATGAAAAGTATAAAGCATTCAAAATTTTCATTACATTATCTTTCCTCTCCCTCCCCTTCACAAATCCTACCTGGTCCGGGTGAATTAAAGAGGGGAGGAACTGCTGTAACCTATTAGCTAACATTTTGGCCAATAGTTTAAGATCAGTGTTTAGTAAAGAGATGGGGCGATAATTAGAGCAAAATGATCGGTCTTTACCAGGTTTGGGGATAATTGTTATAGTGGCTCTAGTCATGTCAGCTGAAACAGGAGTGTTAAGGAGGGCTCTGTTACATACCGGGAGAAAATGAGGTAGGAGTGTGTCTAAAAAGGATCGGTAGTAAGACAGTGGTAGACCGTTTGGACCTGGACATTTCCCTGTTGGGGAAGATTTGAGCGCCTCCAGTAAGTCTGACAAGGTAAAAGGAGCGGCAAGCGAGTCTTGTTGTGAGGGTGAGAGAGCTGGGAGATCTAATGATTTGAGGAAGGAGGAGATATTGCGCTCTTTGTCATACCGAGGGTCTGGGAGAGGGGGGAGAGGGGAGGTTGTAACGGGATTCGTAGTAGAGCTTAAATTGTTCTGCGATGTCTTCTGATCGAAACAATGCAGAACCAGAAGAGGCAGTAATGCTCTGTACGTAATTTTCAAGTTTTCTACGTTTGATTCTTTGCATTTGGTATTTTGTGGCTTTGTCTCCATAGGGGAAATTTTTTTGTTGTTGAGAGGATAAGTAAAACTTAGCAGAATGCTCATTGAGCAGATTCTTTAATTCAGTTTTAAGGGATGTTAACTCAGAGCTGAAGTAGAGATATTTTGTGGGGTTTTTCCAAAGAGTTAATCCTTGAAAGGAGGGAGTTTAGCTTTTTTTCAGATTCTCTCTTTAGAAAAGAGCCTAAACTAATTAATTGGCCTCTTATATAGGCTTTATGTGCATCCCATTGTACGTTAGGGGAGGTGGAGGGGGTTTGGTTGATGGTGAAATATTCTTTCAGGAGAGATGATATACGGTTTTTGTGTAGATCATTACCCAGAATGGACTCATTGAACCTCCAGCAGGACTTCTTACCCGATCCCGAGGGATGGAGGAGGGTGCAGAAGATGGGTGAGTGATCGGAAAGCGTCATAGCCCCTATTCGTGCTGAGGAACAGAGTTGCAGATGCTCTGTCACGGATGGTGTACAGGAAACAATATGATACAAATAACAAACGATGACTAACTGGATCCACAACTAAGGAACAAAAGGGAGACCCCTGCAATCGACCTGCCGCTCTCCCTTATTGCTCAGCCTATGCGACCACTCTAAAGGTGAATGGGCGCATATCCACGTACCTCGGCTATCTTAACCTAAAGGCCCTACAATAGTGAGGGGACACGACCACCGGCTCCCTACATAGACATGGAGGGAGTCAGGGTCACCTGGATCCAGACAACAGAAAATCATAAATACAAAACAGCACTTATCTGAAGACGACTGTGAACTGAGAACTGGTAGCTGGGAGCTGGGAGCTGAAGACAGCATGCACACTCATTCCAGGAAGTAGTATCAGCCACACCCAACTACCTTATGGGGGAGAATATAAAGGGAGGTAATGAGTCTGACTGCATGACAGCTGAGATAGCCTAACGAGGTGAGGAACAGAAACCAAAACAAAGAAACTCAAGGGGGAGGATCTGAACGGCTCCTGTCAGAGCTTCTCAGCTGTCTGCTTGTGACAGTACCCCTCCCTCTAGGAGTGGACTCCGGACACTCAGGGCCCACCTTCTCAGGATGGGACCTATGGAAAGCCCTGATGAGGCGAGAGGCCTTAATGTCCGTCACTGGGAGCCACATCCTCTCCTCAGGACCATAACCCTCCCAATGAACGAGGTACTGGAGGGAACCGCGGACAAGACGAGAATCCACAATCCTAGAGACCTGAAATTCAAGATTCCCATCAACCATAATCGGAGGAGGAGGCAAAGGTGAGGGTACAATAGGTTGAACATAAGGTTTCAATAAGGACTTATGGAAAACATTATGGATCTTCCAAGTCTGAGGAAGATCAAGACGGTAGGCAACAGGATTGATGACAGACAGGATCTTGTAAGGCCCAATAAACCTAGGACCCAACTTCCAGGAGGGAACCTTCAATTTGATATTCTTGGTAGACAGCCACACCAAATCACCAACATTCAGGTCCGGACCAGGCATACGTCTTTTATCTGCCACACGCTTATATCTCTCACTCATATTCTTTAGATTATCCTGAATATTTTGCCAAATAGATGACAAATACGAGGAGAATCTGTCCTCATCAGGCAAACCAGAAGAGCCCTCTCCAGAGAAAGTCCCAAACTGCGGATGAAACCCATATGCACCAAAAAATGGTGACTTATCAGAGGACTCCTGACGACGGTTATTTAAAGCAAACTCAGCAAGGGACAAAAACGAACACCAATCCTCCTGATTCTCCGCCACAAAACAGCGCAGATATGTCTCCAGATTCTGATTGACACGCTCTGTCTGGCCATTCGACTGCGGATGGAAAGCAGAAGAGAATGACAGGCGAACCCCCAAGCGAGAACAGAAAGCCTTCCAGAATCTGGAAACAAACTGCGTGCCCCTATCAGAGACTATGTCAGAAGGAATCCCATGCAATTTGACAATGTGGTCAACAAATGCCTGCGCCAGCGTCTTAGCATTGGGCAAACCGGGAAAAGGGATAAAGTGCACCATTTTGCTAAAACGGTCCACCACCACCAGAATCACAGACTTCCCCGAGGAACGAGGCAAGTCCGTTATGAAGTCCATGGACAGATGTGTCCAAGGACGGGAAGGAATGGGCAAAGGAAGGAGAGGACCTGATGGCCGTGAGTGAGGGACCTTGGCACGAGCGCAAGTCTCGCAAGCTGCCACAAAACCCTCAACCGACTTACGAAGCGCAGGCCACCAGAATCTCCGAGCAATGAGATCCAGTGTGGCTCTTGTCCCCGGGTGCCCAGCAAGGACCGTATCATGGTGTTCTTTAAAAATCTTGTGTCTCAAAGCGAGAGGCACAAACAACCTCCCAGGAGGACAAAGATCAGGAGCTTCTGACTGGGCTGCCTGCACCTCTGCCTCCAATTCAGGAAAAAGAGCAGAGACCACCACACCTTCAGCTAAAATGGGACCCGGGTCTTCAAAATTCCCACCTCCCGGAAAACAACGTGACAGGGCATCTGCCTTCACATTCTTAACCCCAGGGCGGAACGTAACAACAAAATTAAACCTTGAAAAGAACAAAGACCATCTGGCCTGTCTCGGGTTCAGACGCTTGGCTGACTCCAAATAGGCCAGATTTTTATGGTCAGTAAACACGGTAATAGGGTGTCTGGCTCCCTCTAGCCAATGGCGCCATTCCTCAAAAGCCAACTTGATGGCCAACAATTCCCTATCTCCCACATCATAATTTCTCTCTGCGGAGGAGAGCTTCTTTGAGAAAAAGGCACACGGTTGCCATTTGGCAGGAGAGGAACCCTGAGACAAGACCGCCCCCACCCCTACCTCAGAAGCATCAACCTCAACTATGAAGGGTAAGGAAACATCAGGTTGTACTAGGATGGGAGCAGAAGCAAAACTCTCCTTGATATTAGAAAAGGCCTTACGCGCCTCTACCGACCAGGAAGAAAAGTCTACCCCCTTTTTGGTCATATCCGTGAGTGGTTTAACAACAGAGGAATAATTCAAAATAAATTTCCTGTAATAATTAGCAAAGCCCAAAAAACGCATCAGCGCCTTCTGATTCTCAGGAAGCTCCCACTCAAGCACAGCGCGGACCTTCTCGGGGTCCATGCGAAAACCAGAAGCGGAGACAAGAAACCCCAGAAATTGGACCTCCGGAACCGCAAACACACACTTTTCCAGTTTCGCGTATAATTTATTCTCCCGCAGGATGAGTAAGACCTGACATAAGTGTTCCTTATGAGTTTTGAAATCAGGAGAAAAAATCAAAATGTCATCCAAATACACTAATACAAATTTTCCCATTAAATGATAAAAAATGCTGTTGACAAAATGCTGAAAAACGGCTGGGGCATTCATCAAACCAAAAGGCATAACTAAATTCTCAAAATGGCCCTCAGGGGTATTGAAAGCCGTCTTCCATTCGTCTCCTTCTCTGACCCTAACCAGGTTGTATGCCCCTCTTAGGTCTAATTTGGAAAAGACTTTCGCCCCAACAACCTGGTTAAACAAATCTGGGATTAAAGGAAGCGGATAAGGATCACGAATAGTGATACTGTTCAGCTCCCTGAAATCCAGACAAGGTCTTAAAGAACCATCTTTTTTCTTAACAAAGAAAAAACCAGCGGCAACAGGTGACTTCGAGGGTCGTATGTGTCCTTTTCTCAGACTCTCAGAGATATAAGCACGCATAGCGACCCTCTCAGGTTGGGAAAGATTGTATAAACGAGATTTAGGCAGCTTGGCGCCTGGGATGAGATCAATAGGGCAATCATACTCCCTGTGCGGAGGTAAACCCTGAACTCCACTCTCAGAGAAAACATCCAAAAATTCAGAGAGGAAAGGTGGTACAGTTTTAGTAGAAACCTCAGAAATAGATGTTATGAGGCAATTCTCTCTGCAAAAGTCACTCCAACCATTTATTTGCCTCGCTGGCCAATCAATGGTGGGGTTATGTTTAGTGAGCCAGGGTAGCCCCAACACTAGAGGAGTAGGCAAACCGCCAAGGACGAAACATGACACATCCTCAACATGAGTATCATTCACAATTAAACGGATATTGTGAACTATGCCCTTTAATGATTTCTGAGAAAGTGGAGCTGAATCAATAGAAAAAACAGGAATATTTTTTCGCAAAGTGCATACCTGGAAACCATGAGTTATTGCAAATTGGTTATCAATGAGGTTGACAGCTGCTCCACTATCCACAAAAATCTCACAAAAAATGCTCTTGCTCTCTAGCGCCACCCTAGCAGGCAGGACAAAACGGGAACTACAAGCAAAAGACAATTCTTCAATTTCCGCCTCAACCCTGCCAATAGTAACAGACGGAATATTCTTAAAAGATTTCTTCCTTTTTGTCTCTTTATTACTCCCAGAAAACTGCCTGAATCTCCTAGAGGGACAAACATTTGCCAGATGATTTATACCTCCACAACAAAAGCAAACCCTGCCCTGCGGGCTGAATCCTCTATTGTCAGAGGCAATCAACCCCAGCTGCATGGGCTCCTGCTCAGAAGGGGCTGACAGCGACTGAGACCCCTGTGCACAGAATGACTCCGCTGCACTGTCCCGGGACTGAGCATGATAAGAAGGAGAAATCTCTCCTCTTTCTTTAAGACGCCTGTCAATACGAACAGCCTGAGACATAGCAGAATTCAAGGAGGTAGGTCTTTCATGAAAGGCAAATGCATCTTTCAATCCCTCAGAAAGACCATAGCAAAATTGACTTCGGAGTGCAGCATCATTCCAACCCGTATCTGCTGCCCATCTCCGAAATTCTGAGCAGTATATCTCTGCGGATTGTTTACCCTGGCATAACAGACGTAGTCTAGACTCAGCCAGAGCAATACGATCCGGATCATCATATATCTGACCCAGGGCTAAAAAGAATTCATCCACTGAACGGAGGGGTTGTGCCCTCTCCGGCAGCGAAAAGGCCCAGGACTGAGCATTACCCCTGAGCAGCGATATAATGATGCCCACCCTTCGTTCTTCATCACCGGAAGAATGGGGAAGAAGGCGAAAATGGAGTTTGCAAGCCTCTCTAAAACGTACAAAATTCTCACTACCCCCGGAAAACGTATCCGGGAGCGAAATCTTAGGCTCAGCAAAAACTCCATGAACGCAAGCTGAACCGGTCACTTGAAACTGAGAAAAAGTCTTACGGAGATCAGCTACCTCCAAAGCAAGACCCTGAAAGCGTTCAGCCAAAAGTGAAACCGGATCCATGCTTGAGACGGTTTTGGTGGCTGATAATGTCACGGATGGTGTACAGGAAACAATATGATACAAATAACAAACGATGACTAACTGGATCCACAACTAAGGAACAAAAGGGAGACCCCTGCAATCGACCTGCCGCTCTCCCTTATTGCTCAGCCTATGCGACCACTCTAAAGGTGAATGGGCGCATATCCACGTACCTCGGCTATCTTAACCTAAAGGCCCTACAATAGTGAGGGGACACGACCACCGGCTCCCTACATAGACACGGAGGGAGTCAGGGTCACCTGGATCCAGACAACAGAAAATCATAAATACAAAACAGCACTTATCTGAAGACGACTGTGAACTGAGAACTGGGAGCTGGGAGCTGGGAGCTGAAGACAGCATGCACACTCATTCCAGGAAGTAGTATCAGCCACACCCAACTACCTTATGGGGGAGAATATAAAGGGAGGTAATGAGTCTGACTGCATGACAGCTGAGATAGCCTAACGAGGTGAGGAACAGAAACCAAAACAAAGAAACTCAAGGGGGAGGATCTGAACGGCTCCTGTCAGAGCTTCTCAGCTGTCTGCTTGTGACATGCTCCTTCGACACTAGTATATAGTTAATTCTGCTGTAGGAATTGTTAGCTGAAGAATAAAAAGAATAATCAATGACATTAGGATTCAAGCATCTCTATATATCAACAAGCCCTAGGTTAAACAATCTAGCCAGAGTAGCTCGGATCGCTCTAGATGATAGTGCAGACTTCTTTGAGGAGGTATCAATCAGAGGGTTGAGGGCTAAATTTAGATTGCCTGCTAAGATAATGATGCCCTCCCTGTGTATCTCTACTAAGGAGAGAAGTTGAGCAATCCATCGAGGTTGGTCAGCGACTCAGCATTGGGTGCATAGGCGTTAACAAAAGTATAGAGCGTCTGGCCTACTTGGCCTTTCAGGATAATGTAACGCCCCCCTGGGTCCTGGATATGATTTAGATATGTGAAGGGGATACCTCTTCGAAACCCAATGCGGACTCCCCTAGAAGCTGCACCATTAGCACCACAGTAATACCATGTCGGGAATTTAGAGAAGGAAAGGTTAGGGTAGTTGTTGTGTTTATAGTGGGTTTCTTGAAGGAATACTACTGAGCATTTTTCCTTCCATAGAAGGGAGAATATTTGGCAGTGTTTAGAGGGAGACCTTAGACCCTTTACATTATAGGATACTACATTTAAATCAGCCATAACTTGTCTGGATAATGGCATAAGATAAAGCTGAGAATAGGTATTGTGGCAATTATGGAGAGCCCAACATTATAACTAAAGAAAATAATAACTAAAACTGATAACCTTATTGAAGAGGTTAGTACCATAGTGAATGATTGCACAATTATTAACAAGAGACTATTAGGGGGAAAGTGAATGATAATTCACATGTAACCTGCAGCAGAGTGGGGAGTTGTAATCACAGAAGATAACATATCACAAAGTGGTAATTGGAAAAGAGGACAGTGGGGAAAGCAAGATAATAGTAAGTGGACGTAGGTGGAAAGGAGCAGTTAGGAAGGAAAGAAATGCTGGGGGTAGCAGGGAAAAGAAAGGATATCTGATTGGAGCTGACTTCTTATTTTCTCTTTTGCACATAAACGTTTAAATTATATTCCTTAGTAAAAATGACCAGTCCACACCATGTGGGTCTATATTTATGAGGGCCCCCCTGAGCAAAGATTAGTAAATGTGGCCGGGTGGCCGTCTCTATAATAATCCAGCAGTAATTTATGAATGGGGTTAGGTTATTAACTTATTATTATTGGGGTATTATTAAAATAATTTGGTCTATAAAGTCAGAGCCGCTCTACCTACCTCCTCCTCCCAGCACCAGAGACTCCTGCAGGGCAGCTGCCGCGGCGCCCCACCACTCACCAGGCTGCAGTGAGTCACCCCCCCGTCCCCCTTTACCACGTGACGGCGCAACGTGCTTGCTTGCTTGCGAAGTTTAGAAGTTGAACTTGTGAATGAGAACTCCTGCGCCGGCGGATCTAAGTTGTAATCGCAATGCGATTAATACAGGTTATATTAATCGCATTGCGATTACAACTTAGATCTGAGTTCCTAATGGTTGTATTGCTAGAATTGACGAATATAGCACTATATTCTCAATCTTCGTTATATTCTAGCAATACAACCATTAGGAACTCAGATCTAAGTTGTAATCGCAATGCGATTAATACAGGTTATATTAATCGCATTGCGAATTTAACTTACCACACTCTGCGTCAACTACGTAATTTTCCATGGGAGTTTTGCCATGGATCCCCCTCCGGCATGCCACAGTCCAGGTGTTAGTCCCCTTGAAACAACTTTTCCATCACTATTGTGGCCAGAAAGAGTCCCTGTGGGTTTTAAAATTCGCCTGTCTATTGAAGTCTATGGCGGTTCGCCCGTTCTCGAACATTTGCGGAAATCCGCGTTTGCCGTTCGCGAACGGAAAAATTTATGTTCGCGACATCTCTATTGCCCACTGTTTACTCAGCATTGGTATATATTGGAGGTGGACAGAGGTAGAGTCAGGACAGATTAGAGAGTCCTGATGAGATTTGAATATTGATTTAAATGAGGGTAAATCAGGGACCGTTATGAGAAGTATGCGGCTTCTTAGGAGTTGCTGAGTCCTTGTTCTTCTTAGACCTTTGCTTCTTTATAGTGGTTGAAAGTTCCCAAGGTTGAAGGACTGGAAGAGATGGCAAGGAAGAAATGTCTTGTACTTTATCCCAGTCAAGTATATCCAACGGAGAAGTTTCCAGCGCGTTGAAAGCCTCTGGGAGATCCGAAAAGGAGGAGATGTTAATCCTTTTACCGGAGACAATAAATGAAAGTCCAAATGGGAAGGACCATCTTTAGGGAATCTGTTTCTCTTTAAGGAGAGATGTGAGAGGTCTTAAGGTTGTTCTTTTTTGTAGGGTGGATGGAGATAGGTCCTGGTAAATCTGGATAGGGACCTCGTCCAGGAGGATGGATGGCGCAGCTCTGGCCGCTTTTCGAATTGCTTCCTTATCCTGAAAATTCAGGAAACGGCTAATAACGGGGGCTTGCTTAATAAAGCGACGGGAGATCGGGAGGTTCTGTAAATCACCGGCTTCTCCGGAATCATCTTCACAGTCGGAATGGCCTGATGCGTGGTAACACGCAGTGCTGCTGAGAGTCGCGGCCATCTTGGGATCCTTGTTTGGTCCGGCTACTTGTTGTTTTTTTAAGAATTTGGTCATGTCTGACACAGCGGGGAATACTTTAGCTTGTGGGGTGGGATCCCCGTGTTTAGGTCCACCATATTTGACCATTTTGTGATCTGTTGGCTTAAGAATGCCGTCCCCACAGCAGGTTGAAAGCAGGAGCTTCAGCTGGATCCAGCCATTCAGCACAAGCGCTAGCTCCGCCCCCCCAAAAAGGGTGTTTCTTTTAATGACAGAATATGATAGCTGTATATAACGCTTGAATTTCACACGTGCAGATGCAAGGGCTGTAAAATTGTGTATTTTGCCCAAAAAGGGTGTTTTTTTTCAAAGCCAGAAAATTATTAAAGTATTTCAAGCTTGTTTTTAACAATCACAGATGCAGCAAAGGCTGCAATATTAAGTATTTTGCCCAAAATGGGTGTTTTTTGAATAACAGAATATGACAGCAGTATATAACGCTTGAATTTCACACGTACAAATGCAGCAAGGGGTATAAAATTGTATTTTGCCCAAAAAGGGTGTTTTTTAAAACCCAGAAAATTATAGCTGTATTTGTAGCTTAAATTTCACACTGACTAATTCTGCAAAGGCACCAGATGTAGGATATTGCCAAAAAAGGGTGTGTTTTTAAAACCAGATTATTATTGCAGTATTTCAAGCTTGGATTTGAATGACACAAAAGCACAGATGCAGTGCTGGTGCATTGAGCTTGCATAAAATGGCCGCCGCCACCCACCTAACTAACAGACGGACAAAAGTTATTTTTCTGTGTCACTAGGCTTAGGGCAGGGTGAAAAGATTGTGCACTGCACCCACACAACTAAATCTATGTAGATCGCTGAGTTCAATTGGAGTTATGATTAAAGATTCTATCCTATTCTATCCCTCACAGCAGCAGCATCCTCTCCCTACTCTAAGCACAGCAGAGTGACGTGCAGCGCTACGTGACTCCAGCTTATATAGAGGCTAGGTCACATGCTGCACTGGCTAATCACAGCCATGCCATTAGTAGGCATGGCTGTGATGGCTTCTAAGGTCACACAGTTAAACGCTTGTTGATTGGCTGCTCTGCAGCCTTTCAAAAAGCGCTAAGAAATCGCAGAACACCGAACCCGAACTTTTACTGAAATGTTCGGGTCCGGGGTCCAAAAATCCTAACTATGAGCAGAGAAGATGCTGTGTATATACTGTGAGCAGAGGAGATGCTGTGTGTATACTGTGTGCAGAGGAGCTGTGTATATACTGTCAGTGGAGGAACTGTGCATGTAGTATATACTGTGAGTGAAGGAGCTGCTGTTTTATACTGTGAGCTGAAGAGATGCTGTGTACATACTGTGAGCAAAGGAGATGCTGCGTATACTGTGAGCGGAGGATATGCTGTGTATATACTGTGAGCGGAGGAGCTGCTGTGTATATACTGTGAGCGGAGGATATGCTGTGTATATACTGTGAGCGGAGGAGATGCTGTGTATATACTGTGAGCGGAGGAGATGCTGTGTATATACTGTGAGCGGAGGAGATGCTGTGTATATACTGTGAGCGGAGGAGATGCTGTGTATATACTGTGAGTGGAGGAGATGCTGTGTATATACTGTGAGCGGAGGAGATGCTGTGTATATACTGTGAGCGGAGGAGATGCTGTGTATATACTGTGAGTGGAGGAGATGCTGTGTATATACTGTGAGCGGAGGAGATGCTGTGTATATACTGTGAGCGGAGGAGATGCTGTGTATATACTGTGAGCGGAGGAGATGCTGTGTATATACTGTGAGCGGAGGAGATGCTGTGTATATACTGTGAGCGGAGGAGATGCTGTGTATATACTGTGAGCGGAGGATATGCTGTGTATATACTGTGAGCGGAGGAGATGCTGTGTATATACTGTGAGCGGAGGAGATGCTGTGTATATACTGTGAGCGGAGGAGATGCTGTTTATATACTGTGAGCGGAGGAGATGCTGTTTATATACTGTGTACTATGAGTGAAAGAGCTTCATATTACAGGGTAAATGTGTGTGTGGTTTGCACTTATTGGGGCGCTGTGGCTGGCATTCATGGGAAAAATCTGGTTAATGTTTATGGGGTAATGTGGCTGTAGAGGTCTAATTTGTGCTACATTGTGGCATGTGGTAGTGGTGGTGTTACTGTTATGTGCTATGCTGAGGTAGTGGCGCTTGAATATACAGTTGTGTTAAAAATAATAGCAGTCAGACATCACTAACCTGATCAATCACTGTTTTGGGTAGAAATGATATTTCTACACGGCAAATAATTTACTAGCAGGTGTAGGAGAGTAATAGAAGCCCAACAGTCATGACATGCATGCTGCTGATTCTCTGTAATTCAATCACTTATTGAAAGGGCATGTTCAAAATAATAGCAGTGTGGAGTTCAATGAGTGAGGTCATTCATTCTTTGAAAAACATGTGGCAATTATTGCCTTTATTAAGGAAGGAAGGCAGCAAATGTTGTACATACACTGTGGTTACAGTGTATTTCTCTCTGAATTTCTGAGGTAAATGGGTTGTTCCAGACATTGTTCAGAAGTACAGCGTACCTTGATTAAAAAGTTGATTGGAGAGTGGAAAACATATAATGAAGTGCAGAAAATGATAGGCTGCTCAGCTAAAATGATCGCAAATGCTTAAAAATGGCAACCAAAACCTGAAAGACGTGGAAGAAAGCTAAAAACTACCATACGAATTGATAGAAGAATAGCCAAAATGGCAAAGACTCAGTCAACAATCAGCTCCAGGAAGATGAAAGAAGGTCTAAAGTTACCTGTGAGTACTGTTACAATTAGAAGACGCCTATGTGAAGCCAAGCTATCGGCAAGAAGCCCCCGCAAAGTCCCACTGTTAAAAAAAAGACATGTGCTGAAGAGGTTACAATTTGCCAAAGAGCACATTGACTGGCCTAAAGAGACATTTTGTGGACTGATGAAAGTAAGATTGTTCTTTTTGGGTCTAGTGGCCGGAGACAGTTTGTCAGACGACCCCCAAACACTGAATTCAAGCCACAGTACACTGTGAAGACAGTGAAGCATGGTGGCGCAAGCATCATGATATGGGGATGTTTCTAATACTACGGTGTTGGGCCTATTTATCGCATACCAGGGATCATGGATCAGTTTGAATACATCAGAATATATGACGAGGTCATGCTGCCTTATGCTGAAGAGGAAATGCCCTTGAAATGGGTGTTCCAACAAGACAACGACCCCAAACACACCAGTAAACGTGCAACATCCTGGTTCCAGACCAACAAGTTTGACGTCATGGAGTGGTCAGCCCAATCCCCGGATCTTAATCCAATAGAAAACTTGTAGGGTGACATCAAAAATGCAGTTTCTGAGGCAAAACCAAGAAATAGAGAAGAACTGTGGAATGTAGTCCAATCATCCTGGGCCGGAATACCTGTTTGTTTATCCAGTTCAGCCTGTCCTCCTGCAAGTTGATTCAGAGGAAGTAAAAAAAAAACAAAAAAAAAAAAAAAACTGTGAGGTAGAAGCCAATTTTCCCTACTTTAGGGGAATAAAAAATTCCTTCCCGACTCCAATCAGGCAATCAGAATAACTCCCTGGATCAACGACCCCTCTCTAGTAGCTATAGCCTGTAATATTATTATGCTCCAGAAATACATCCAGGCCCCTCTTGAATTCCTTTATTGTACTCACCATCACCACCTCCTCAGGCAGAGAGTTCCATAGTCTCACTGCTCTTACCGTAAAGAATCCCCTTTTATGTTAGTGTACAAACCTTCTTTCCTCCAGACGCAGAGGATGTCCCCTCGTCACAGTCACAGTCCTGGGGATAAATAGATGATGGGATAGATCTCTATACTGACCCCTGATATATTTATACATAGTAATTAGATCTCCCCTCAGTCGTCTTTTTTCTAAAGTGAATAACCCTAATTTTGATAATCTTTCAGGGTACTGTAGTTGCCCCATTCCAGTTATTACTTTAGTTGCCCTCCTCTGGACCCTCTCCAGCTCTGCTATGTCTGCTTTGTTTACTAGAGCCCAGAACTGTACACAGTACTCCATGTGTGGTCTGACTAGTGATGTGTAAAGTGGTAGGACTATGTTCTTATCATGGGCATCTATGCCCCTTCTGATGCAACCCCAGTGCTCCAGACTAAAAAAATACCTAGTAGCCATCGGCTCCTGAACTGAAAAATTTAGGAGCCAAATTAAATTTTTAGTCGCCAAATCGAAACCGAATAAAAATTTTGGTATCGTGACAACGCTACGCCGATCAGATCGGCGTAGGGTTTTTTCGATACCAAAATTTTGATTCGCTTTCGTCACCATAAAAAAGTATTGCGATACTCAATACCGCGAAAAAGCTGTGTGCATTTTATGAAACGTTCGGCCCATAATAGAACAGTCCTATCCTATTTTTTGGGGTGGCAAGGTGACTAAAAAATGGCGAATGCTCACCGCATAGGAGATATTTTTTTATAATTTCATAGTTTGGACTTTTCGGACGCAGCGCTATGTAATATGTTTATTTATTTATATGTAAAATTGGGAAAGGGGGGATTTAAACTTAATATTTTTTGTGTTTGTTTGTTTTTTTACTTACTATTAGCCCCCTTAGGGGCTGGAACCCTTGTCCTATTCACCCTTAGGCCCCTTTCACATGGGCGAGATTTCTGCGTTTTTCACGCAACGCAGGCCCCATAGAAGTTAATGGGGCTGCGTGAAAATCGCAAGCATCCGCAAGCAAGTGCGGATGCGGTGCGATTTTCACGCATGGTTGCTAGGATGAAAGTCTATTCACTGCATTATTTTCCCTTATAACATGGTTATAAGGGAAAATAATAGCATTCTTCATACAGAATGCTCAGTAGAAGGTCAATATAATAAACATTATATACACCCCAGTATAATAAACATTGGTGGCGCAGTGCGCCCCCCCAACACCCCAGTATAGTAAACATTGGTGGTGCAGTGCGGCCCCCCCAACACCCCAGTATAATAAACATTGGTGGCGCAGTGTGCCCCTCCCACAACACCCCAGTATAATAAACATTGGTGGCGCAGTGCTCCCCCCCCAACACCCCAGTATAGAGTTTATATAGCATCTCTTAGAAAACCTTCAAACAGTTTACCCACAACAGATGTTAAACTTTTTTGGTATTTTTTTTTTTTATGGTGTTCACCTGAAGGGTTATAGAGGTGGTTGTTTTACGGACGTGGCGATACCTAATATGTATACTTTTTTAAAATTTATTTCAGTTACACTATAAAAGCATTTTTGAAGAAAAAAAAAATCATGATTTAGTGTCTCCATTTTTTGAAAGCCATATTTTTTTCTATCTTTTGGGCGATTGTCTTAGGTAGGGTCTCATTTTTTGCGGGAAGAGATGATGGTTTCATTTGTACTATTTTGGGGTACATACAGTACAGACCAAAAGTTTGGACACACCTTCTCATTCAAAGAGTTTTCTTTATTTTCATGACTATGAAGGCATCAAAACTATGAATTAACACATGTGGAATTATATACATAACAAACAAGTGTGAAACAAGAGAAAATATGTCATATTCTAGGTTCTTCAAAGTAGCCACCTTTTGCTTTGATTACTGCTTTGCACACTCTTGGCATTTTCTTGATGAGCTTCAAGAGGTAGTCACCTGAAATGGTCTTCCAACAGTCTTAAAGGAGTTCCCAGAGATGCTTAGCACTTGTTGGCCCTTTTGCCGTCAATCTGCGGTCCAGCTCACCCCAAACCATGTATATAAATCCACATGTGTTAATTCATAGTTCTGATGCCTTCAGTGTGAATCTACAATTTTCATAGTCATGAAAATAAAGAAAACTCTTTGAATGAGGTGTGTCCAAACTTTTGGTCTGTACTGTATGTCTTTTTGATCACTTGGAATTACACTTTTTGTGATGTAAGGCCTCCTGCACACAAACGTGTGCGCCCCGTGGCCGTGCTTCGGCACACAAAATGCAGGCCGCAATGCACGAACACCGTCCGTGGGGCAGCCACAGAAGATTGCGGACCCATTCACTTTAATGTGTCTGCGATCCGGCCATTCCGCAAAAAGATAGGACATGTTCTATCTTTTTGCGAAACAGAAGTACAGGACGAAACCCCACGAAAGCACTCCGTAGTGCTTCCATAGGGTTCCATTCCGTGCTTCCGTTCCGCACCATTCCACATCTCCGGATTTGCGAACCCATTAAATTGAATGGGTCCGCATCCGTGATGCGGATTGCCCCCGGAACGGTGCCCGTGTATGGCAGGAGGCCTCAGGCTCAGTTTTTTAAAATTTTTATTGTGTTCACCTGAGGTGGTAGATTATATGACATTTTTATAGAGCACAATGTTACGGACGCGGCGTTACCTAATATGTCTTTTTTTTTTTCAACACTATTTTATGGTGAGGGGGCTTTTTTTTTTATTTGAAACTTTATATTTGTCCCACTGTGGGATTTCACCTTTTCAGGGTTTGATCCCTATTTCAATTCAACGCAATACATTATGTATTGTACTGAATTGAACTGTCAGCGTCTTACACAGTAAGACGCTGACAGTTGCCTAGGAGACCCAACCCTCAGGCTGGATCTCCTAGGCTTCTGTTGCTGGCAGGCTCCGATGCCTGTGGGGGGCCAATGGAATCAGAGGGAGCCCCCTCCCCCTGTAAACCCTGCACATGCCGCGGTCAGCACTGACCGCGGCATGTGAAAGGGTTAATCCACCAGCATCACCGCATAAAGCGATGGCGATGGATGCAGCAGGGGCCTGGTTATCAGCAACAGCCGGGTTCGTTCTGCGGATCTGCAGGAGCTGCACCCGCCCGATCACAAATGTACGTGAAAATAACATTTGTTATACCTGTAAACAATATATAGCCAATAACCAAACTTCAAAACAATGAGAATACATGGTAAAACGTGTGTGGTTTGGTTTCACGGTTTTTGGTTGCACAGTATGATTGTGAACCTAACTTTGTAATAATTTATTGCTAGTCATAACAAATGTACTTACATTACCTATTTATAATATGATCCACTTACACAATTACAAAAGAATAGTTACACATTTAAATAGTGTTTATTAATATACTAAATATATGTATTCTAACAATTACATCAGCACTACTTATCAGACACTGCACATCTATACTAATAAAAGCCCTGTGTACGTGCTCAGGGCTGTTGTCCGTGGGTGTGTGCCGATTAGTGAAGTGCGCATGGCGGCGCACAAACCAATCAGCACACACTCCACACACACACAGCAGGGACCGCCCAAAGCACCGCGCCGCCGGCCAATAAAAACACGGCGCATCACATGCAGCCCGGACAGCCCACAGCAGCGCGGCCTTCCAATCTAAGTCGCCGCCCGGACCGCCCACAATTGCGCCAGCCAATAACCACAAGGCGCACCACACGCTGTAAGGACCACCCACAGCATGGAGCCGTCCAATCACACCATCCCCACAACTGCGCCGCTGGCCAATAACCGCCTCTTATGGTGTGTGGTGTCAGTTGGAGCAGAGTGCATAAGAAGCAGAGTGCATAAGAAGCGCCGCCATTACATGCACAGTGACAGAAATTGCTCTCAGATACACACTGCTGCTGCTGCCAGCAGTATTAGCCAGCACCACCAATCAGTGCCAGAAATAATTGCCAGCCATCAATCATTGCCACAAGTCACAGTAACAGCAGTCCGTGCCAGCCCTATCAGCCACCAGTCACAGTGCCAGTGGTCTCAACACCACCAGTTAGTGCCAGCTCTATCAGCCACCAGTCACAGTGCCCGCTGTCTCAGCACCACCAGTCAGTGCCAGCAGTCAGTGCGAGCTGTATCAGCCACCAGTCACAGTGCCAGTGGTCTCAGCACCACCAGTCAGTGCCAGAAGTCAGTGCCAGCCGTATCACCCACCAGTCACAGTGACAGCAGACTCAGCATCAACAGTCAGTGCCAAGCGTATTAGCCACCAGTCACAGTGACAGTGGTTTCAGCACAACCAGTTAGTGCCAGCTCTATCAGCCACCAGTCACAGTGCCCGCCGTATTAGCACCACCAATCAGTGCCAGCTGTATCAGCCACCAGTCACAGTGCCAGTGGTCTCAGCACCACCAGTCAGTGCCAGCCATATCAGCCACCAGTCACAGTGCCAGCAGTCTCAGCACCACGTGGCACTGACAGTCGTCTGAGCTACCAGTCAGCGCCAGCTGTTTCAACCATCAGCTGCAGTCTCAGCACCACCAGTCAGTGCCAGCAGTTCATGCCAGCCATCTCAGGCACCAGAAACAGTGCCCACAGTCTCAGCACCACCAGTCAGTCCTAGCAGTCAGTGCCAGCTGTATCAGCCACCAGTCACAGTGCCAGTGGTCTCAGCACCACCAGTCAGTGCCAGTCGTATCAGCCATCAGTCACAGTGCCAGCAGTCTCAGCACCGTCAGTCAGTGCCAAGCGTATTAGCCACCAGTCACAGTGCCAGTGGTCTCAGCACCACCAGTCAGTGCCAGCAGTCAGTGCGAGCCATATCAGCCACCAGTCAGTGCCAGCCCTATCAGCCACCAGTCACAGTGCCCGCTGTCTCAGCACCACCAGTCAGTGCCAGCAGTCATTGCGAGCTGTATCAGCCACCAGTCACAGTGCCAGTGGTCTCATCACCACCAGTCAGTGCCAGCTCTATCAGCCACCAGTCACAGTGCCCGCCTTCCCAGCACCACCAGTCAGTGCCAGCAGTCAGTGCGAGCTGTATCAGCCACCAGTAAGTGCCAGCTGTAACAGCCATCAGCTGCAGTCTCAGCACCACCAGTCCGTGCCAGCCATCTCAGGCACCAGTCACAGTGCCCACAGTCTCAGCACCACCAGTCAGTGCCAGCAGTCAGTGCCAGCAATCAGTGTCAGCAGTGTCAGCCACCAGTCACAGTGCCAGCAGTCAGTGCCAGCAATCAGTGCCAGCAGTATCAGCCACCAGTCACAGTGCCAGCAGTCAGTGCCAGCAATCAGTGCCAGCAGTATCAGCCACCAGTCACAGTGCCAGTGGTCTCAGCACCACCAGTCAGTGACAGCTGTATCAGTCACCAGTCACAGTGCCAGTGGTCTCAGCACCACCAGTCAGTGACAGCTGTATCAGCCACCAGTCACAGTGCCAGTGCTCTCAGCACTACCAGTCAGTGGCAGTCATATCAGCCACCAGTCACAGTGCCTGCAGTCTCAGCCAAAAGTCAGTGCCAGTGACGCATATTACAGCTACATATAAGTCAGTATTACAGTAAGAGAAAATATTATAAAAGTACAAGCCTGTATTATTTGGACTTTTTACTAACATGCCACCCCAAAAAAAGGACACATCAAGTAGGACAAAAGACACAGACAATGAAACCCTACATAATCAAATTCTCCTGGAGAAACAGTCAAGTCAGCAAGTAAAGATCAAAAAAAGAAAGGCTGAAAAACAAAGAAAAAAATGAGCAAATAGATCAATTCAAGAAAAAGAAAACGAGTGTCACAAAAACGCTAAAAGAGAAAGATTCAGAAGAGCAAATAGATCTATAGAAGAACAGGAAAATCTGCGTCAAAACCATCTCTAAGAGAAAGACAAAGACGAGCAAATAGATCTATTGAAGAAAAGGAAAATGAGCGTCAGAAAAATGTGAAAGCACACAGAGCTAGGAGAGAAACACCACGTCAGCAACAAGCAATAAAAAGAGGCAGGATAACAGATCTACAAACAGACACAACACATTTATCAACAGCCACACAGGAGAGGATAAATGATATAAGAGAAAGACAAAAATGTAAGAGACATGCTGAAAGAGAAAAAGCTAAGAGAGCAAGTCTTACATCAGAAGAACGATAATTACAATGTTTGTGGCAAGCACAATTACAGAGACTGGCCCGAAGTAAACGAGTGGAAAATAACGAATCCCGGGCAACAATAGGAAGAATGGCAATGATAAATGATATAGTTAATATTAATGAGGGCAACATTATACCCCACACATGTGGAGATTTAAATCAGATATGCAATTTTTGTCAAGCAAAACATTTTGAAGGAGAAAGACTATCTGATCAAAAATGTACACACTGTTGCTCAAAAGGAAAAGTAAATCTTCAACCAATTCGAACAAATCCGTTTATACAGCAGCTCATGATGGGTCAGCATCATTACAGCAAATATTTCATGCAAAATATAAGGTCAATAAATAGTGCTCTAGCATTTATACAAATAAAGATTATACAAATAAAAAAAAAACACAAAGAATTCGTGTCCTTGATCCTAATTTGGAACCCATGGTTTATCCATTGTTATTCCCCTATGGAGATCAAAGCTGGGGAATTGACATTCCATTGCAAAACAGACCACAAGCTTTATTAAATTTACCAAACCAGTCACACAATCCTAGAGTTAGAGTCACTCAAATGCAATACTACGGTTACCGTCTTTCCATTAGAGAGGATTTTAATCCCTTTTTAAATGCAGGCCGCCTTAGGCTACTTTCACACCTGCGTTCGGGGCTCCGCTTGTGAGCTCTGTTTGAAGGGGCTCACAATCTGCCCCGAACGCATCCGTACTGCCCCAATGCATTCTGAGTGGACGCGGATCCGCTCAGAGTGCATCAGTCTGGCGGCGTTCAGCCTCCGCTCCGCTCAGCAAGCGGACACCTGAACGCTGCTTGCAGCGTTCGGGTGTCCGCCTGGCCGTGCGGAGGCAAACGGATCCGTCCAGACTTACAATGTAAGTCAATGGGGACGGATCCGTTTGAATTTGACACTATATGGCTCAAGTTTCAAACGGATCCGTCCCCCATTGACTTTCAATGTAAAGTCTGGACGGATCCGTCTGAAGCTACTTTCACACTTAGAATTTTTTCTAAACTATAATGCAGACTGATCCGTTCTGAATGGATCCAAACGTCTGCATTATAGAAGCGGATCCGTCTGTGCAGACAGCAGACGGATCCGCTCTGAACGCAAGTGTGAAAGTAGCCTTACACAGCAATATATAGTTGATGCATATATAAAAACAGAAGCCAACAGACTCAATTATATACGTCAAAATCAGCCTAAATTGCGTGTTGAAAAATACTCTTGATTAATGGATCATTTGTTTAATGATGCCAATGAAGCAGGCCTGAGTCCTGGAAAAATGTATATTTTGCCTTCTTCATTTGCAGGGAGCCCCAGAAACATGCAACACAATTATCAAGATGCTATGGCAATTGTCAGAAAATATGGAAAACCAGATCTTTTTATTACAATGACATGCAATCCCAAATGGGAAGAGATTGTACATAACCTACAACATGGACAAACTGTTGGACAACCACATTTAGTTGCAAGAGTATTTCACCTAAAACTCAAAGCTCTAATTGATGACATCAGTAAAAAACATATTTTTGGAGTCCCAAAAGCAACAGTCTACGTGATAGAATTTCAAAAGAGAGGTTTACCACATGCTCACATACTTCTCATTCTTAAAGAAAGCTGTAAACCAAAAAATGAAGAACTGATAGATAAAATTGTCTTTGCTGAAATCCCTAACATTGAAATCACTCCTCGCGTACATGCAATTGTAACAAAGCATATGATTCATGGACAATGCGGAGCACTCAATCCTAATTCTCCATGTATGACAAATGACAAATGCTGTAAGGATTTTCCGAAGGAATTCCAACAAAAAACTATTGCTAATAGCAATGGCTATCCAAAGTACAAGAGAAGAAATACAGGCCAAACTATAATTCTTAACGGAAAGAATATTGATAATTCTTGGGTTGTACCATATAATCCTTACTTAGCGTTGAAATACAATTGCCACATTAATGTGGAAGTTTGTGCATCAGTGAAAAGTGTCAAATACCTTTTTAAATATGTGTACAAAGGTCATGATTGTGCAAATGTTGTCATTCAAGAACAAGGTACTTTGAATCATGATGAATTAAACACCTTTATTAATTCTAAGTATGTCAGTGTTCCAGAAGCAGCATGGTGTTTGCATGGGTTTGAAATGCATTATCAATCCCATACCATCCATAGATTAGCAGTGCATCTGCCTGAAGAACAATCCATTTTTTTTTCAACCCAAATGACATTACCACAGCGGTACAGAGAGCTTTAAACCGTGATACTCAATTGACAGCTTGGTTCAAATTGAATCAACAAAAAGAGGAAGCAAAGAATATATTATATTCGGACATTCCTTTGCATTATGTGTTTGACTCTCAAAATTGTTGTTGGAAATTGCGTCAACGTGGTGCAGAAAAAATTATTGGACTAATGTATTCTGTCAAGTTAATATCAGATGCAGAGCGTTACTGTCTGCGTCTACTATTGCTGCGTGTGGCTGGTGCAGTATCCTTTGAAGATCTGAGGACAGTACATGGTAATGTCTATCCCACTTTCCATGAGGCTGCAAAAGCAAAAGGACTTCTTAATGATGACGATGTGTGGGAGAACACTCTGGAAGATGCTGTCCACTTTACAATGCCTAAACAACTTAGGGAATTATTTGCATATGTCTGCGTTTTTGCATCATTACAAAATATGAATGCACTTTTTCTAAAATATGAGCAATATCTCATTGAAGATTTAGTTCACAAACATAAACAACACAATGATGATTGTACAATTTGTAGTAAGATCGCACTTAAAGAAATAGCCAACATTTTGGTACTACATGGCAAAAACTGTGAAGATTTTGGATTGCCTTCCACAATGTCGAATACTGATCAACTTTGGAATATGTATGATGAATTACAAAAATACAGAGCTGAAGAAATGGAGAAAACATTAAACAGAGAACAAAAAAGAGCTTCAGAAAAAATATTGTCTGCAAGCAAAAATGACAACTTTTGCAACCGTTGTTTTTTCTTGGATGGTCCAGGAGGTAGTGGTAAAACGTATCTTTACAAAACCCTTCTAAGCACAGTTCGTGGAGAAGGTAACATTGCACTCCCTGTAGCCTCAACAGGTATAGCAGCCAATCTTCTTGAGGGTGGAAGAACATACCACTCTCAGTTCAAATTACCTGTTCCGATAGTTGAGAACTCAATATCAAATATGCGTCTCAATTCTGCTGATGCTGAAAATTTTAGATCTACAGTGCTCATTTGGGATGAGTGTACAATGGCCCCGTCTATTGCTCTTACAGTGGTTGACAAACTGCTAAAAGAAATAATGGATAACCAGAAACCCTTTGGAGTTAAAGTTTTATTACTTGGTGGAGATTTTCGGCAAACACTTCCAGTGGTTCCTCATGGTGACCGGACAAAAATTGCTGAAGCATGTATAAAGTATATTAAACTGTGGCAAAACTTCCAAATACTTAACCTTAACTGAATTCAGCAATTGGTTGATCCAAGTTGGCAATGGTGATACACTACACATTGACGGTTTGCCTGAAGACATAATTGAAATCCCTTAAAAATGTTATGTACAGGAAATATTGTCAACTTTTTTGGAGAAAGAATTTTAGTTGCTGATGTCTCAAAGATAACAAAAAATGTATTCTTTGCACAAAGAACTCTGATGTTGATAGCATAAATGAAGAGGTGCTAAACATTTTGGAAGGAGATACTGTGACATTCCTTAGCTCAAACTCAATTGATGACTCAACTGAGGAAGATATGCAGAACTATCCTATTGAGTTTCTTAATGAGTTAACTCCAACAGGAATGCCGAGGCATAAACTGAACCTTAAAAAGGGAGCAATAATTATGCTCCTCAGAAATATAAACACTAAAAGAGGATTGTGCAATGGAACCCGCCTCTTTGTTAAAGACTTGAAAATAAACCTCATTATTGCTCAAGTAATAACAGGTTCAGCGGAAGGGGACATGGTCTTTATTCCACGTATTGATTTAGCTCCATCCTCTACTAATTTACCATTTACCTTAACCACTTGCCATCTGGGCCATTTGCCCCCTTCCTGACCAGGCCTAATTTTGCAAAACTGACATATCTCACTTTATGTGGTAATAACTTTGGAACGCCTTTACTTATCCAAGTCATTCAGAGACTGTTTGTTTTCTCGTGACACATTGTACTTCATGATAGTCATAAATTTGAGTCAAAATATTTAACCTTTATTTATGAAAAAATCCCAAATTTACCAAAAATTTTGAAAAATTCGCAATTTTCTAAATTTCAATTTCTCTGCTTTTAAAACAGAAAGTGATACCTCATAAAATATTTATTACTTAACATTCCCCATATGTCTAGTTTATGTTGGCATCATTTTGTAAATGTCATTTTATTTTTTTAGGACGTTAGAAGTTTAGAAGCAATTCTTCAAATTTTTAAGAAAATTGCCAAAACCCACTTTTTAAGGACCAGTTCAGGTCTGAAGTCACTTTGTGGGGCCTACATAGTGGATACCCCCATAAATGACCCTATTGTAGAAACTACACCCCTCAAGTTACTTAAAACCGATTTTACAAACTTTGTTAACCCTTTAGGCGTTCCACAAGAATTAAAGGAAAATGGAGATCAAATTTTTAAATTTCACTTTTTTGGCAGATTTTCCATTTTAATCAAATTTTTTCTTTAACACATCGATGGTTAACAGCCAAACAAAACTCAATATTTATTACCCAGAATCTGCGGTTTACAGAAACACCCCACATGTGGTCATAAACTTCTGTATGGGCACACGGCAGGGCGCAGAAGAAAAAGAACTCCACATGGTTTTTAGATGCCATGTCCCATTTGAAGCCCCCTGATGCACCCTTACAGTAGAAACTCTCAAGAAGTGATCCCATTTTGGAAACTAGGGGATAAGGTGCCAGTTTAATTGCTCATATTTTTGGGTACATATAATTTTTTGATCATTCATTTTAACACTTTATGGGGCAAGGTGACAAAAAATTGGTTGTTTTAGCACAGTTTCTATTTATTTATTTTTACAGCGTTCACCTGAGGGGTTCAGTCAAGTGACATTTTTATAGAGCAGATTGTTACGGATGTGGCGATACCTAATATGTATACTTTTTCTTATTTATTAAAGTTTTACACAATAATAGCATTTTTTAAACAAAAAAAATATGTTTTAATGTGTCCATGTTCTGAGAGCTATAGTTTTTTTATTTTTTGAGAGATTTTCTTATGTAGGGGCTCATTTTTTGAGGGATGAGGTGACTGTTTTATTGGTACCATTTTGTGGGACATAAGCGTTTTTGATCACTTGGTGTTGCACTTTTTGTGATGTAAGGTGACAAAAATTGCTTGTTTTGACAGTTTTTTTTTTTTTTACGGTGTTCACCCGAGGGATTAGGTCATTTGATATTTTTATAGAGCTGGTTTTTACGGACGCGGCAATACCAAATATGTCTATTTTATTTTTTTCTATTTTTAACTTTTTTTTATTCCTTACTTGGGGAATTTTTTTTTTAAAATGTGAAACCTTTTTTTTATTTTATTTTTTCAACCCTTTATTTTTTTATTTTTTATTTTACACTTTTCGTCCCCCATAAGGTCATACAAGACCTCTGGGCGACATTTACTTCACTTTTTTTTTTTTTTTACTGTTGATTTCTCCTGTAACTGGGGCTGACATAGTAGCCCCAGTTACAGGAGAAATACACCCCCCAGAGAGGCTGTACAGCATAATACTGCGCTGTACAGCCTCAGTGCAGGGCTGATCGAGGTCTGTGAAAGACCTCACACAGCTCCTGCACTCTCCGGTCACGGCGGTCACATGACCGCCGGGCCGGAACAGGAAGCGCATAGCGCTTCCTGCTCTGCATACACAGCGCTCGGTGAGCGCTGTGTATGCAGCGATCCAGAAGGCAGGGACACCTGATTACTGTCACTGCCTTCTCTCTGGGTTGCCCCGCTGTCACTGACAGCGGGCAACCCGATCAGCAGCTGCACGATTAGCGTGCAGCTGCAGTTTCTGAACGGACGTTCTGGAACGTGCATTCAGAAATAGAGATCCACCTCCCGGACGTTTATATCCTATGGGCGGATGGGAGGTGGTTAAGAAGATGACAATTTCCAGTTGCATTAGCCTTTGCCATGACAATTAATAAAGCTCAGGGGCAAACCTTAGAAAAAGTTGGCATTTACTTGCCAGAACCAGTATTCTGCCACGATCAGTTATATGTTTCATTATCTAGAGTTAGAACTTTTTCAGATGTGGTTGTAAAGGTTGTAGATGGTCCTGAACAAGGCAAACTGTTGCCAAATTCAGATAGAATATTTACAAGAAATGTTGTGTATAAAGAAATTTTATAGAAAAATTTCAAGAGGTTAAAAAATACCTTTTTCCTGAATATCTGATTCATGTATTGTATATTGCAGATTGTTACAAACTATACTTACTGTATCGTGATATATATATACGTTTCCATTTTATTTTTATTATTAATTTACTTTTGACTTCTTTCAAAATATTTTTGACAAAAGAAAATAAAACAAGAAATACAATGTGGTTAAATTATCTTACTATTTAATATAGACTGTTTCTACTAATGTTTATACACTACTGTTCTAGCGCCCGTTATAACTTAACTACAACTAGCTTTATAGAAGACAATATTTAAGCACATATTTACCGAATTTGTTTGCTCCTCTGGTCAAAATTCAGGGTGAATGGCCCACATCAATAAATCCCCTCGGTGTCTTTTTCACCTTCCAACAAATATTAACCCTTAAAAAAAAATTTGCCCTCTATAGAAAGCTCCAAAAATGCCTTTGCTTCTTCCTATGTAACGGAAGAATTTAACTAAAACTCAGCTATAGGCCTCCTGCACACGACCGTTGTGTGCATCCGCGTCCGTGGTTCCGTGTTTCCTGGCCGCATCAGAAAATGCACCGTTTTGCAGCCGCATCCGTGATCCGTGTTTCCTGGCCGTGAAAAAAATATGACCTGTCAAGTCAATGGGTCCGTGAAAGAACACGGATGCACACAAGATTGGCATCCATGTCCGTGATCCGTGGCCGTAGGTTACTTTAATACAGACGGATCCGAAGATCCGTCTGCATAAAAGCTTTTTCATAGCTGAGTTTTCACTTCGTGAAAGCTCAGAACCGACAGTATATTCTAACACAGAGGCGTCCCCATGGTGATGGGGACGCTTCAGGTTAGAATATACTAAAAGAACTGTGTACATGACTGCCCCCCCCTGTAGTTAACACATTGGTGGCCAGTGGGCCCCCCCCCTGTAGTTAACACATTGGTGGCCAGCGCGGCCGGCCCCCCCCTCCCTCCCTTGTAGTTAACTCATTGGTGGCCAGTGGGCCCCCCGTAGTTAACACATTGGTGGCCAGTGCGGCCGGCCCCCCCTCCCTCCCCTGTAGTTAACTCGTTGGTGGCCAGTGCGGCCGGCCCCCCTCCCTCCCCTGTAGTTAACTCGGTGGTGGCCAGTGGGCCCTCTCCCCTCCCTCCCCCTCCCCCTCCTAATTAAAATCTCCCCCCCCTATTATTGGTGGCAGCGGAGAGTACCGATCGGAGTCCCAGTTTAATCGCTGGGGCTCCGATCGGTAACCATGGCAACCAGGACGCTACTGCTGTCCTGGTTGCCATGGTTACTTAGCAATTTGTAGAACCATTATACTTACCTGCGAGATGCGATCTCTGCATCCGGCCGGGAGCTCCTCCTACTGGTAAGTGACAGGTCATGTCACTTACCAGTAGGAGGAGCTCCCGGCCGGACGCAGAGATCGCAGCTCGCAGGTAAGTATAATGGTTCTACAAATTGCTAAGTAACCATGGCAACCGGGACAGCAGTAGCGTCCTGGTTGCCATGGTTACCGATCGGAGCCCCAGCGATTAAACTGGGACTCCGATCGGTACTCTCCGCTGCCACCAATGATAGAGGTGGAGATTTTAATTAGGAGGGGGAGGGAGGGGAGAGGGCCCATTGGCCACCAACGAGTTAACTACAGGGGAGGGAGGGGGGCCCACTGGCCACCAACGAGTTAACTACAGGGGAGGGAGGGGGGCCCACTGGCCACCAACGAGTTAACTACAGGGGAGGGAGGGGGGGCCACTGGCCACCAACGAGTTAACTACAGGGGAAGGGGGCTGGCCGCACTGGCCACCAATGTGTTAACTACAGGGGGGGGCTGCCCCCTGCTGCCTGGCAGCACCTGCCAGGCAGCAGGGGGCAGTCATGTACACAGTTATTTTAGTATATTCTAACCTGAAGCGCCCCCATCAACATGGGAACGCCTCTGTGTTAGAATATACTGTCGGATTTGAGTTTCACGATCTAACTCATATCCGACAGTATATTCTAACATAGAGGCGTTCCCATGGTGATGGGGACGCTTCAAGTTAAAATATACCATCGGATTGGAGAAAACTCCGATCCTATGGTATATTAACTCCTGACTTTACATTGAAAGTCAATGGGGAACTGATCCGTTTGAAATTGCACCATATTGTGTCAATGTCAAACGGATCCGTCCCCATTGACTTGCATTGTAATTCAGGACGGATCTGTTTGGCTCCGCACGGCCAGGCGGACACCAAAACAACTTTTTTTTCATGTCCGTGGATCCTCCAAAAATCAAGGAAGACCCACGGACGAAAAAATGGTCACGGATCACGGAAAAACGGGACCCGTTTTTGCGGACCGCAAAAAAATACGGTCGTGTGCAGGAGGCCATAGAGTTGAGTAGCTAGAAAAAGGTAATTCTCTGGGGTTGTGTTTAACAAACATGACAAAACTGTGGTTGTCCAACTGTCTTAATTGTCCACTGATCTGGTCTGACTTCTTTTATGCGTCATCCCATTCTTACTATAGCAACCTTCTGTTTTGCACATTGGTGACCAAGCTTTTTTTTTTTCCTTGTCACTTTCAAAATGCTTTAAAGGGAACCTGTCATACCAAGCTTTATTTTCTGAAAGCTACATTTCTTTTACTTTTCTACTGATCGTCTTGTGCAGGGGCTCTTTTATTGCAGGAAGATCTGCCATTTTTATTGGTACCATTTTTGGGTACATATGATTTTTTGATCATTAAATATGACACTTGTTTGGGGGCAAGTTGAGCAAAAAATTGCTATTTTGTCAGTTTTTTTTATAGAGATGGTTGTTATTGATGTGGCGATACCTAATATGTCTACTTTTTTAAAATGTATTTCAGTTTTACAATATAAAAGCATTTTTGAAGAAAAAAAAAATAATGTTTTATTGTGTCCATTTTCTGAAAACCATTATTTTTTTTTTTTTTATCGTTTGGGTGATTGTCCTATGTAGGGGCTCATTTATTGCTGGGAAAGATGATGCTTTTAGTGGTACTATATTGGAATACATATGTCTTTTGATCGCTTGGAATTACACTTTTTGTCATTTATGGTGACAAAAAATAGCATTTTTGGTAATTTTAATTTTTTTATGGTGTTCACCTGAAGGGTTAGGTCATGTGATATTTTTATAGGATTTTTTATAGAGATGGTTGTTACGGACGTGGCGATACCTAATATGTATACTTTTTTAAAATTTATTTCAGTTTTACACTATAAAAGCATTTTTGAAGAAAAAAAAATCATGATTTAGTGTCTCCATTTTTTGAAAGCCATATTTTTTTTTATCTTTTGGGCGATTGTCTTAGGTAGGGTCTCATTTTTTGCGGGAAGAGATGATGGTTTCATTAGTACTATTTTGGGGTACATATGTCTTTTTGATCGCTTGGAATTACACTTTTTGTGATGTAAGGCCTCCTGCACACGAACGTGTGCGCCCCGTGGCCGTGCTTCGGCCCGCAAAATGTAGGCCGCAATGCACGAACACCGTCCGTGGGACAGCCGCAGAAGATTGCGGACCCATTCACTTTAATGTGTCCGAGATCCGGCCATTCCGCAAAAAGATAGGACATGATCTATCTTTTTGCGGAACAGAAGTACGGGACGAAACCCCATGGAAGCACTCCGTAGTGCTTCAATAGGGTTCCATTCCGTGCTTCCGTTCCGCACCATTCCACATCTCCGGATTTGCGAACCCATTGAATTAAATGGGTCCGCATCCGTGATGTGGAATGCCCACGGAACGGTGCCCGTGTATTGCAGGAGGCCTCAGGCTCATTTTTTTATTTTTTATTGTGTTCACCTGAGGTGGTAGATTATATGACATTTTATAGAGCACATTGTTACGGACGCGGCGTTACCTAATATGTCTGGGGTTTTTTTAACACTATTTTATGGTGAGGGGGCTTTTTATTTTATTTAAAACTTACATTTTTTTCATTTTTTTTTAACTTTTTATATTTGTCCCACTGTGGGATTTCACCTTTTCAGGGTTTGATCCATATTTCAAATCAACGCAATACATTATGTATTGTACTGAATTGAACTGTCAGCGTCTTACGCAGTAAGCCGCTGACAGTTGCCTAGGAGACCCAGCCCTCAGGCTGGATCTCCTAGGCTTCCGTTGCTGGCAAGCTCCGATGCCTGTGGAAGGCATCATGGCTGCCTTGGCAACCATCGGTCCCCTGTCAGCGCAGAACGGGGGGCCGATGGAATCAGAGGGAGCCCCCTCCCCCTGTAAACCCTGCACATGAAGCGGTCAGCACTGACTGCGGCATGTGAAAGGGTTAATCCACCGGCATCACCGCATAAAGCGATGGCGGTGGATGCAGCAGGGGCCCGGTTATCAGTAACAGCCGGGCTCGTGCTGCGGATCTGCAGGAGCTGCACCCGCCCGATCACACATATACGTGAAAATAACATTTGTTATACCTGTAAACAATATATAGCCCATAACCAAACTTCAAAACTATGAGAATACATGGTAAAAGGTGTGTGGTTTGGTTGCACGGTTTTTGGTTGCACAGTATAATTGCAAATTGTGAACCTAACTTTGTAATAATTTATTTCTAGTCATAACAAATGTACTTACATTACCTATTTATAATATGATCCACTTACACAATTACAAAAGTATAGTTACACATTTAAATAGTATTTATAAATATACTAAATATATGTGTTCTAACAATTCCATCAGCACTACTTATCAGACACTGCACATAGTACATAAGTTGCACTCAACTACAACTAGCTTTATAGAAGACAATATTTAAGCACATATTTACCGAATTTGTTTGCTCCTCTAGTCAAAATTCAGGGTGAACGGCCCACAGCAATAAATCCACTCGGTGTCTTTTTCACCTTTCAACAAATATTAACCCTTAAAAAAAAATCTGACCTCTATAGAAAGCTCCAAAAATGCCTTTGCTTCTTCCTATGTAACGGAAGAATTTAACTAAAACTCAGCTATAGAGTTGAGTAGCTAGAAAAAGGTCATTCTCTGGGGTTGTGTTTAACAAGTATTAAGGCTGATTTCAGCCTGTATTTGTGGGCAGGGCGTTAGCTCCCTATATATACCTGCCAATTCCTTCCCTCAGGTGGTGTGTCTCACTTGCATCTGTAGGAAGAGCCACACCTAGCTGCCCAGCAAGCTTCACGTCTGTTTTTTCTCTTCAGTACGATTCTCTGCACAGTGCGACATTCCTGAGAGAAGTTGCTGCCGGCACGTGCAAGCATCACGGTTGTTTCAAAAGTTTCGGTTCGCTACACGGTATAGTGCAATACTTAAACTGTTTTTCCGGTCTGTCACCAGGTAAGTACTTGTCCAATGGAGCGTGCCGTATACTTGCGGCCACGGGTCGGTCTCCCCTTCTCGCGGATGGCGTGCGGTTCACGGTGAAACGCACACGTGACCGCCGGGCCTCCACAGGCATGTTCAGCTGAGCGCCGAAGAAATGACCCTCCTGTACACGTCCACCGCTCGCTCTGCCTTCCGGAGCTCCTACGGTGGCAGGAAATGGGCAGTCGGGGGTAGCTATGTTTAGTTAGGGAAAGAGTACAAGTCTAGGTTCCCCTTGAAAGGCACACACGTCCGTCCACTCCAGGCTCGCACTTGGGGACCGCACATCCCAGTCCTAGCAGGGTCGCAGGCACGGGGGTCCCCCTTCCCCTCCCTGCAGCGGCCATGAGCGCGCCACATGTCCATTCGGAAATATCCGCCCCAGTTTAAAAAAAAAAAAAAAGGGATAATTAAATCATTGCCCCAGCAGAGACGCTATATAGCAGAGGCGGCACAGGTGGGAAGCAGTGGGCATTGTTGCCGGCGTTACGCCAAGCTGCGGCAGCCTAGCTTCCAGCCTGTGTCAGGGGCAATTTTGGTGTGCGTATTTACATATATTAATCAACAGCACATGGGCCAGTAAGCTACTTGGTCCCTGCAGGTCAGAATTGTGTCTCGGCATGGAGGCAGGGATTCTCTGCCAGCAGGTGCCAGGGGTACAAAATTGCGCGTGGCAGGCTCCCCGTTTTCCAAACGCAGATTTGGCTGGGAAGATTCGTCAGTGGCGCGCGATCAGTTTAGTTACCACATATACTGCGTACTTAAATTATCTGTCGCCTGGACCACTCAGGCCAAGATCAATGTTGTACGTCACCTGGATCGTCCAGGCCGTGTTTAATGTTGTATGTCACCTTGATCGTCCAGGCCAACTTTAGCGTTGTATGTCACCTGGATCGTCCAGGCCGAGTTTAACGTTGTATGTCACCTGGATCGTCCAGGCCGAGTTTAACGTTGTATGTCACCTGGATCGTCCAGGCCAACTTTAACGTTGTATGTCACCTGGATCGTCCAGGCCGAGTTCAGTGTTGTATGTCACCTGGATCGTCCAGGCCGAGTTCAATGTTGTATGTCACCTGGATCGTCCAGGCCGAGTTCAATGTTGTATGTCACCTGGATCGTCCAGGCCAACTTTAACGTTGTATGTCACCTGGATCGTCCAGGCCGAGTTCAGTGTTGTATGTCACCTGGATCGTCCAGGCCGAGTTCAATGTTGTATGTCACCTGGATCGTCCAGGCCGAGTTCAATGTTGTATGTCACCTGGATCGTCCAGGCCGAGTTCAATGTTGTATGTCACCTGGATCGTCCAGGCCGAGTTCAATGTTGTATGTCACCTGGATCGTCCAGGCCGAGTTCAATGTTGTATGTCACCTGGATCGTCCAGGCCGAGTTCAATGTTGTATGTCACCTGGATCGTCCAGGCCGAGTTCAATGTTGTATGTCACCTGGATCGTCCAGGCCGAGTTCAATGTTGTATGTCACCTGGATCGTCCAGGCCGAGTTCAATGTTGTATGTCACCTGGATCGTCCAGGCCGAGTTCAGTGTTGTATGTCACCTGGATCGTCCAGGCCGAGTTCAGTGTTGTATGTCACCTGGATCGTCCAGGCCGAGTTCAATGTTGTATGTCACCTGGATTGTCCAGGCCGAGTTCAATGTTGTATGTCACCTGGATCGTCCAGGCCAACTTTAGCGTTGTATGTCATCTGGATCGTCCAGGCCGAGTTTAATGTTGTATGTCACCTGGATCGTCCAGGCCAACTTTTGCGTTGTATGTCACCTGGATCGTCCAGGCCGAGTTCAATGTTGTATGTCACCTGGATCGTCCAGGCCAACTTTAACGTTGTATGTCACCTGGATCGTCCAGGCCAACTTTAACGTTGTATGTCACCTGGATCGTCCAGGCCGAGTTCAGTGTTGTATGTCACCTGGATCGTCCAGGCCGAGTTCAGTGTTGTATGTCACCTGGATCGTCCAGGCCGAGTTCAGTGTTGTATGTCACCTGGATCGTCCAGGCCAACTTTAGCGTTGTATGTCATCTGGATCATCCAGGCCGAGTTTAATGTTGTATGTCACCTGGATCGTCCAGGCCAACTTTTGCGTTGTATGTCACCTGGATCGTCCAGGCCGAGTTTTAATGTTGTATGTCACCTGGATCGTCCAGGCCGAGTTCAATGTTGTATGTCACCTGGATCGTCCAGGCCAACTTTAACGTTGTATGTCACCTGGATCGTCCAGGCCAACTTTAACGTTGTATGTCACCTGGATCGTCCAGGCCGAGTTCAGTGTTGTATGTCACCTGGATCGTCCAGGCAGAGTTCAGTGTTGTATGTCACCTGGATCGTCCAGGCCGAGTTCAGTGTTGTATGTCACCTGGATCGTCCAGGTCGAGTTCAATGTTGTATGTCACCTGGATCGTCCAGGCCGAGTTCAATGTTGTATGTCACCTGGATCGTCCAGGCCAACTTAACAGTGTATGTCACCTAGATCGTCCAGGTTCAGCTACCACTGATACCATGTCACATCATTTATCTTGCCTCTGGGTCCCGCCAGGATGAGCCAAATGCTGGGCGACAACTGGACCTTCAATTTACCCATTGTTGTTTCCACGCCATATGTCATATTGAGTCCGCCACACCCCACTCCAGGCCATCCGGGCTCGGTTCTTAGTTAGGAGTCTCCCGGATGGTCAAGGGGTCTCACGGTCCTTATCCTATCCCCACGGGTACGTTATTCAGTTTACTTTATGTTTCCCCCAGATTCCTAGAAGCGTCTCCGGCCATTATCATTCTAAAAGCAGGCAAAGCCCCGCAAGGAGATGCCCGACGCGGACCCCACGGGTGCCACAATCCCAGCATACAACACCCCAGTGATGGATTAGAATCTCTGATCTCAACAGCAAAACACCTCATAACACAATCATTAGCCCCAAATATGTCCAGGAATTATAAAGCGGGGTTGAAAGCGTTTGAGAGATTTAGACTTCTCTATTCTCAGGGCGGCCGCGACGAAATATCTTACTTACTGGCGTTCATAGCCTTCTGCCATTCCCAACAAAAGCTCTCATATAATACTATCAAATTATACCTAGCAGGCCTTCAACTCCATTTTATGCTCAGTAATCCGGGTTGTTCTTCTATCTTGTCCAACCAGGTCATCAAGGCGGCCCTCAGGGGAATACAGGAAAATGCAAAACAGGCTGCCACCCGCAGACAGCCGGTGTTCGGCAAGCTGTTCAGGGATTTGTCTTCTGCCCTGGACGGCGATCCTTTTTGGCCCTTGACCAGCACGGTAATCCAAGCGGCCATGTTCTAAGTTTTTACGGCTTCCTCCTGCCAGGAGAGTTCACTGGCAGCTCTCCGAGACCCGGAGGTCTTCGCAAAGAACAACTGTCGTGGCACTATAACTATTATGTACTCAGCATTCCGTCAACCAAAACAAACCAGACAGGGCCATCCACGGAAATTAAATATTTCCCTACCCGGAATAATTGGTGTCCAGTCCAGATCCTCAATAAATTATTGTCCCTGTTGCAGACAGCGCCTCCTGACAGTCTGCTCCTGCCCTTCAAGAACAAACCCCTCACTTCAAACCAATTCACGTCCCACATCCGCTCTCTGGCGGCAGGTCTGGGGTACGACCCAGGAGCCATTTCGGGTCACTCGTTCCGTATTGGGACGGCATCGTCAGCTTCGAAACACCAAGTCCCCGCTCACGTTATTCGATCCATGGGGCGCTGGAGGTCATCTTGCTTCAACAGATACATTCCGAATCCACACCGGGAAATTTCTCAAGCTTTTCAGTTGTTGGCGTTATAGGTCATGCGGGCTGGAAGAATATGAATAAACCAGTGTAGACAACATAGCGTACTTGTCTTTTTGCCCTCTCCAGGCTTACCCACGCCCGTGGCTTCCGGCACAACTCAGCCATAGTTCAGGTTCGGCATGCCTTACCCACGTCCAAGACGCATTTAGCCCTGCCCATAAGTATTAAGGCTGATTTCAGCCTGTATTTGTGGGCAGGGCGTTAGCTCCCTATATATACCTGCCAATTCCTTCCCTCAGGTGGTGTGTCTCACTTGCCCCTCCCTCCCACCCCTTTTTTCACACACTCCAATAGGGTACGCCCTCTCCAGGCTTACCCACGCCCGTGGCTTCCGGCACAACTCAGCCATAGTTCAGGTTCGGCATGCCTTACCCACGTCCAAGACGCATTTAGCCCTGCCCATAAACATGACAAAACTGTGGTTGTCCAACTGTCTTAATTGTCTCCTGATCTGGTCTGACTTCTTTTAAGGGTCATCCCATTCTTACTATAGCAACCCTCTATTAACCATTTAGTTGCCAGTCTGTTTTGCACATTGGTGACCAAGCATTTTTTTTTCCTTGTCACTTTCAAAATGCTTTAAAGGGAACCTGTCATCAACTTTATGCTGACCATACTAACGGCAGAATAAAAGTAGAGACAGGTGAGTTGATTTCAGAGGTCTGTCATGTATAAGTTAAAAATAAGGGTGGGTTCACACTAGCATTAACCCTTAGGCCCCTTTCACACGAGCGTGACGGATTTGGTCCGGATGCGTTCAGGGTGCGTTCAGTGAAACTCGCACTATTTTGCAAGCAAGTTCAGTCAGTTTTGTCTGCGATTGCGTTCAGTTGTTCCTTTTTTTCCGCACGGGTGCAATGCGTTTTGATGCGTTTTTCACGCGTGTGATAAAAAACTGAAGGTTTACAAACAACATCTCTTAGCAACCATCAGTGAAAAACGCATCGCATCTGCACTTGCTTGCGGATGCAATGCGTTTTTCACACAGCCCCGTTCACTTCTATGGGGCCAGGGCTGCGTGAAAAACGCAGAATATAGAACATGCTGCGATTTTCACGCAACGCAGAACTGATGCGTGAAAAACAACGCACATGTACACAGACCCATTGAAATGAATGGGTCAGGATTCAGTGCGGGTGCTATGCGTTCACGTCACGCATTGCACCCGCGCGGGAAAACTCGCTCGTGTGAAAGGGGCCTAAAGGAAATAGGACCCTTAAAATATAACTTTTATTACTCATCTAGTTAAAATTATATATATGACCCAGTCTCAGTAGCAGATAGCGACGCAAACATGGGCAAACAATTAACTGCACATATGGCATCCACCACAATTGTGACTAATAGATATAAATGTAATACAACAACGGATGGGGAAGTAGGTCATTAACTAAATGTTGAGGTAAAGAAGCTGATGTTTCACTATACAGGAAATCTTTCCCTAGTAAGATCCTGACATATCGAGCACCTGGGTGGAGGCAGTCATGTTATCAATGGGGATCTTCAACTAGTAGCATCTCCTCTACTCAGCAGGAACTAGTGATGTGTAGAGATGTCGCGAACATAAAATGTTCCGTTCGCGAACGCCGAACGTGAATTTCCGCAAATGTTCGCGAACGGGCGAAACGGGCGAACCGCCATAGACTTCAACAGACAGGCGAATTTTAAAATCCACAGGGACTCTTTCTGGCCACAATAGTGATGGAAAAGTTGTTTCAAGGGGACTAACACCTGGACTGTGGCATGCCGGAGGAGGATTCATGGCAAAACTCCCATGGAAAATTACGTAGTTGACACAGAGTGTGGTAAGTTAAATTTGCAATGCGATTAATATAACCTGTATTAATCTCATTGCGATTACAACTTAGATCTGAGTTCCTAATGGTTGCATTGCTAGAATATAACGAAGTGCTATATTCATCAATTCTAGCAATTCTAGCAATACAACATAAAGTAAAACAGTACTGTGTCTTAAGTAGTACTATTCCTATCAGTTTAATCCCTGTTACGTTCACTAGTATTATTATTATTATAAGGTGTGTTAAGTAGTACTATTCCTATCAGTTTAATCCCTGTTACGTTCACTAGTATTATTATTATTATAAGGTGTGTTAAGTAGTACTATTCCTATCAGTTTAATCCCTGTTACGTCCCCTATCAGGGGACGTGTATATGGAATCGATTTTAGGAACCGGGAGATGGAAAAAGATGCTTGGTTGGTCCTCCTACTTCAAATTTGGGGCACCGCGCGTGCAATCTAATGTGCCACCAGATATGAGTGGTGTGTTAAGTAGTACTATTCTTATCAGTTTAATCCCTGTTACGTTCCCTATCAGGGGACGTGTATATGCAATCGATTTTAGGAACCGGGAGATGGAAAAAGATGCTTGGTCGGTCCTCTTAATTCCAATTTGGGGCACTGCGCGTGCGCTGTGTATTGTACTGTGCAATCCCAATATGTGTGGTGTGTTAAGTAGTACTATTCTTATTAGTTTAATCCCTGTTACGTCCCCTATCAGGGGACGTGAATGCGGAATCGATTTTAGGAACCGGGAGATGGAAAAAGATGCTTGGTCGGTCCTCCTACTTCAAATTTGGGGCACTGCGCGTGCAATTTAATGTGCCACCAGATATGAGTGGTGTGTTAAGTAGTACTATTCTTATCAGTTTAATCCCTGTTACGTCCCCTATCAGGGGACGTGTATATGGAATCGATTTTAGGAACCGGGAGATGGAAAAAGATGCTTGGTCGGTCCTCTTAATTCTAATTTGGGGCACTGCGCGTGCGCTGTGTAATGTACTGTGCAATTCCAATATTTGTGGTGTGTTAAGTAGTACTATTCTATCAGGGGATGTGTATGGAATAGATTTTAGACAACCGCAAAGAGTTGTCAATAGTTGACACACTCATGACATAAATTTTATACCTCTATGCGTCAATCTTGGTGTAGTTATGACTGTGCTCGTGCGCACGTTTTGTAGATTGCAGGCGATGGGGGTTTTTCAAAGCCTATGGTTGTGCTGAGGTAGTTCAGTGACAGTTAAGTGACCCAGAAAACAATGATTCTGCAGTGTGGGCCCATTGTTGGCCTACTAGGCTTTAATGATCACCTTAGATGATCACAAAGAAAATTTATGTTTTTTCTATGCAAAATTATCCAGCCGATCGCTTTTGGTCTGTTCACAATGAAGCAACAACCTTATCATCTGGGGTGTGGCAACATTGCCATTGCCAACACACTCATAGAGGTGGTCACTTCATTGTGATACGCAAACCCCTTCACCACAACAAGGTAATGATCACGAAGGGGAATTGACACATGTATGTGCCTTTTTTTTTGTTTGGTTTTTGAAGCCACAGTGCAGCACTAAAGGCCAGAAAAATTAGGCATGTACACATGCCTGAAAAATTAGGTATTGTTGCAGCCGCTGCTGTAGCAGTGGGCAGAAAAATTGATGTTTGTTTCTCAGGCAGAAAGTGCCCTAAAACATTGTAGCTTGAACCCTAGTTGGTGGCGGATAAGTCACGCAAGTCATCCGGCATTCAGAGATAAAATACAGCAGCGTGTGGACCATTTTTGGCTCAAGGCAGCTCATCTCATCAGGCCTTTTTTAGTCGAATGTATCGCCCACTGTCAGTTCCTTCGGGTTACATCCCTCATTCATCTCAATAAAGGTGAGGTAATCTAGACTTTTTTGACCTAGGCGACTTCTCTTCTCAGTGACAATACCTCCTGCTGCACTGAAGGTCCTTTCTGACAGGACACTTGAAGCGGGGCAGGCCAGAAGTTCTATCGCAAATTGGGATAGCTCAGGCCACAGGTCAAGCCTGCACACCCAGTAGTCAAGGGGTTCATCGCTCCTCAAAGTGTCGATATCTGCAGTTAAGGCGAGGTAGTCTGCTACCTGTCGGTCGAGTCGTTCTCTGAGGGTGGACCCCGAAAGGCTGTGGCGATGCGTAGGACTTAAAAAGCTCCGCATGTCCTCCATCAACAACACGTCTGTAAAGCGTCCTGTCCTTGCCGGCGTGGTCGTGGGAGGAGGAGGATTACTTTCACCTCTTCCCCTGTTAGATTCCCGTTGTGCTGTGACATCACCCTTATACGCTGTGTAAAGCATACTTTTTAATTTATTTTGGAACTGCTGCATCCTTTCCGACTTGCGGTAATTCGGTAACATTTCAGGCACTTTCTGCTTATACCGGGGGTCTAGTAGCGTGGACACCCAGTACAGGTCGTTCTCCTTCAGCCTTTTTATACGAGGGTCCCTCAACAGGCACGACAGCATGAAAGACCCCATTTGCACAAGGTTGGATGCCGAGCTACTCATGTCCCGTTACTCGTCCTCAGTGATCTCATTGAAGGTATGTTCTTCCCCCCAGCCACGTACTACACCACGGGTACCAGATAGGTGACAATGAGCAACCTGGGATGCCTGTTGTGGTTGGTATTCCTCCTCCTCCTCCTCAAAGCCACATTCCTCCTCTAACTCCTCTTCCTCACAATCCTCTTCCAGCGTTGCCGCAGGTCCAGCAAGCGATGCTGATAAGGATGTTTCTGGTGGTGATGGTGACCACAACTCTTCCTCTTCCCCTTCACGCTCATCTACGGCCTGATCCAGCACTCTTCGCAGGGCACACTCCAGGAAGAAAACAAATGGGATGATGTCGCTGATGGTGCCTTCGGTGCGACTGACTAGGTTTGTCACCTCCTCAAAAGGACGCATGAGCCTACAGGCATTGCGCATGAGCGTCCAGTAATGTGGCAAAAAAATTCCCAGCTCCGCAGAGGCTGTCCTAGCACCCCGGTCATACAAATACTCGTTGACGGCTTTCTCTTGTTGGAGCAGGCGGTCGAACATTAGGAGTGTTGAATTCCAACGTGTCGGGCTGTCGCAAATCAAGCGCCTCACTGGCATGTTGTTTCGCTGCTGGATATCTGAAAAGTGCGCCATGGCCATGTAGGAACGCCTGAAATGGCCACACACCTTCCTGGCCTGCTTCAGGACGTCCTGTAAGCCTGGGTACTTATGCATGAAGCGTTGTACGATCAGATTACACACATGTGCCATGCACGGCACATGTGTCAACCTTCCCAAATTCAATGCCGCCAACAAATTGCTTCGGTTGTCACGCACCACTTTGCCGATCTCCAGTTGGTGCGGAGTCAGCCACTGATCCACCTGTGCGTTCAGGGCGGACAGGAGTGCTGGTCTGGTGTGACTCTCTGCTTTCAGGCAAGTCAACCCCAAGACGGCGTGACACTGCCGTATCCGGGATGTGGAATAGCCCCTGGGGAGCTGGGGGGGTGCCGTTGATGTGGAGCAAGACGCAGCAGCAGAAGAGGACTCAGCCGAGGAGGTTATGGAAGAGGATGGAGTAGGAGGAGTAGAGGAGGTGGCAGCAGGCCTGCCTGCAAGTCGTGGCGGTGTCACCAACTCATCTGCAGAGCCACGCATTCCATGCTTGGCAGCCATCAGCAGGTTTACCCAATGCGCAGTGTAGGTGATATACCTGCCCTGACTGTGCTTTGCAGATCAGGTATCAGTGGTCAGATGGACCCTTGCCCCAACACTGTGTGCCAGACATGCCATTACTTCCTTTTGCACAATCGAGTACAGGTTGGGGATTGCCACTGCAGTGTCCCAATAGCTACAAATTTTTGGAACGCCTCAGACTCCACCAGCTTGTATGGTAAAAGCTGGCGGGCTAAGAGTTCAGACAAGCCAGCTGTCAGACGCCAGGCAAGGGGGTGACTTTGTGACATTGGCTTCTTACGCTCAAACATGTCCTTGACAGACACCTGACTGTGGGCAGATGAGCAGGAACTGCTCAAGGCGAGAGACGGAGTGGCGAATGGTTGAGAGGGGGCAAGGAGGACAGCAGTGGTTGACGTGGCTGAAGATGCTAGACCAGGAGGATGATGGCGGTTTTGTGTTTGTGTGCTGCTTGTACTCATGTGTTGATCCCATAGGCGTTTGTGATGTGCGATCATGTGCCTTCGCAAAGCAGTTGTACCTAGGTGGGTGTTGGACTTCCCATGACTCAGTTTCTTTTGGCACAGGTTGCAAATGGCATCGCTGTTGTCAGAGGCAGACACACAAAAAAAATGCCACACTGCTGAGATCTGCAATGACGGCATTCTGGTGGTGGCAACAGCATGCTTTGATTTGCGTGCTGTCTGGCTGACCCCGGGTGCCGATGCATGCTGTCTGACTGTGCCACTAGCTCCTTGCGACAACCTCCCCCTGCTTCCAACTCGTCTCCTCCTCCTCTCTGTCTCCCTATCTGAACTTTCCCCCTGTTCTTCTTCTCTTCGAGCGGGCACCCACGTGACATCCACGGACACATCGTCATCATCAACCGCTTCACTTGTATCTGACAACTCAGCAAAGGAAGCAGCAGCGGGTACAACATCATCATCATCACACCGTACATCCATGTGTGTAATGCTGCCTAACTGAGACATATCCCTGTTATCTTCATCCTCTGGCAATAATGGTTGCGCATCACTCATTTCTTCCAACTGATGTGTAAATAACTCCTCTGACAGATCAAGGGAAGCGGCTGTGGTGCTAGTGTTGGTGGTGGCGGCAGGCGGGCGAGTGGTAACTTGAGAGGTGCCCGAAGCTAAGCTGGAGGAGGATGGTGCGTCAAGGTTCCGAGCGGAAGCTGTAGAAGATTGGGTGTCCTGTGTTAGCCGGTCAACTATGTCCTCAGAACTTTTCGAGTTCAGGGTACATGGCCTCTGAACACTGGGCATTATTCTAGGGCCAAAGGGAATCACAGCACCACGACGGCCCCTGCGGGGTGGCCTGCCTCTGCCTGTCATTTTTCCGATTAGTGGTGCTATGTGTGCAAGCTACTGTGACACCAGATATGATGGCACTGTGCACTGGCAAAAGTTGGCAGAGTAGACGCTGTAGGCCTGACACACACGCTTGAAGACAACTAACTGCTATTCAATCTATTACAGTCAAAAAAAATTTTTTATGTACACTACTGTTACACCTGATATGAGTTGCACTGGTGTGACACTGTGCCCTGGCAGGGCCTAAAAACGCACACGTGTGCAGGCAACTGACGAGTTTTTTAAAATGCAAGCTATTGTGACACCAGATATGAGTGGTGGCACTGGGCAAGTGGGCACAGTATACGCTGTGAGCCTGACACACATGCTGGCAGGCAGGCAACTGCAATTAGATTACACAGGAAAAAAAAAAAAAGCAGACTGATGTTCTAGCCCTAAAAAGGGCTTTTTGGGGTGCTGTCCTTACAGCAGAGATCAGATGAGTCTTTCAGGACTGTAGTGGACACTGAATACACTAGCCTAGCTATTGATTTCCCTATTAAATCAGCAGCAGCAGCACTGTCCCTCCTCTCACTAAGAATGCAGCTTCCGAATTAATCTAAAATGGATGCTGTCCAGGAGGTTGGAGGGTCTGGGAGGGTGGGTACGCTGCTGATTGGCTGGAATGTGTCTGCTGACTGTGAGGTACAGGGTCATTAGGAACCCAGCTCTAAGTTGAATTCGCAATGCGATTAATATAACCTGTATTAATCGCATTGCAATTACAACTTAGATCTGAGTTCATAATGGTTGTATTGCTAGAATTGACGAATATAACGAGTATAGCGCTATATTCTCAATCTTCGTTATATTCTAGCAATACAACTACCCTTAGGAATCCAGCTCTAAGTTGAATTTGCAATGCGATTAATATAACCTGTATTAATCGCATTGCGATTACAACTTAGTCAAATTTGTGACACTGCAGCTTCCGAATGAATCTAAAATGGATGCTGTCCAGAAGTGGGAGGGTCTGGGAGGGAGGGCATGATGCTTATTGGCTGGAATGTGTCTGCTGACTGTGAGGTACAGGGTCAAAGTTTACACAATGATGACGAATAGGGGGCGGACCGAACATCGCATATGTTCGCCCGCCGCGGCGAACGCGAACAAGCAATGTTCGCCGGGAACTATTCGCCGGCGAATAGTTCGGGACATCTCTAGTGATGTGTTCAAATTCCCCTACATAAGGTCTGTCTCAATGTTTGTGATGTTTATAATATCATCCAGGACAACAATTCAGTTAGAATAATGGAATGCATCTTAAGGTGACTACATATAAGAAAATACCATATTTTCTTAACGTCCGTATTTTTCTAATTACCATTTGTATCTTGATCCCCTGAGGAGCCCTTTTTGGGGCGAAACGCGTTGGCATACTTTGTTACGGGGTATCTGTTATCATTTTTGTACGGCAACTTTCATCTATGTTGGGGCATTATCATTGCCAATGTATATATGTATATAATTTTCAGTTCTCCCCTTTTTTTAGGGCGATATAGGGTAAGTAGCGGAGGTACGAGGACAGAGAAGTCCCTGGGCTGAGGTTAGATCAGGGTCTTACTAGGAAAAGATTACCTGTATAGTGAAACTTCAGCTTCTTTACCTCAACATTTAGTTAATGACCTACTTCCCCATCCGTTGTTGTATTACATTTATATCTATTAGTCACAATTGTGGTGGATGCCATATGTGCAGTAATAGGTGGGAGGCAAATTGCTTGCCCATGTTTGCGTCGCTATCTGCTACCGAGACTGGGGCATATATATAATTTTAACTAGATGAATAATAAAAGTTATATTTTAAGTGTCCTATTTCCTTTAGGGTTAATGCACCTTGATTAAAAAGACTTGTTTATTACCTCTAAATATTGTTTGAAAGTGTCAACTGGGTTCACACTAGCATTAGGGATTCCGCCATGGCTTTCCATTATAACATAGTTATAATGGAAAATAACGGAATGCCCAGACAGAATGCAAAACGGAAGCCTTTAAAAGGCATTCCGTTTGCTTTCAGTCATAATAGAAGTCTATGGGAAAGCATAATGTATCCGTCTGGGTCCCGTTATGCAAGACGAAAAAAAGGTTGGATTCACACTAGCGTTAGGGATTCTGTTATGGCTTTTCGTTACAACATGGTTATAACGGAAAATAACGGAATGCCCAGACAGAATGCAAAACGGAAGCCTTTAAAAGACCTTCCAATTGCTTTCGGTCCTAATAGAAGTCTATGGGAAAGCATAACAGATTTGTCTGGGTCCCGTTATGCAAGACGGAAAACAAAGTCCAGGTAAACAGGTGTCTGGGAAGGTTTTAGACCGGGTCTCAGCTCTCTAGGACGTACCGTTCCTGAGTTATTCCCAGAAAATGACCTGCATTAGCCAATAGAAGCCAGCAAGCCTTTCACTTAAATCCGAACTGCCATTTACACGGTCACATGTCCCTTATTAGCCAATAGAAGCTCGCAGGTCCTACTCCAGGTTTCCATAACAACTGATCACAGGTTTTAGCAGTTTGCAGGTCCTTAAATATTCAGTCATATGAGGTGTGTCAGTCAATATAAGTTCATATTTAATTTATCCAGGTTTTCATAACATAGAGAAAAAAGACAATGCAACAGCACTCTGCAAACCAGTACAATAAGGCCATAGTCACAAAAAAAAATCATTCAAGTGCTAATGCTACGCTTATTTATAAAGTTAGATACTTGGCAAATGCATTTTGTACAAAACCATTTGAGCCCGTCTGCCAAACGTCAAGGTGATCTCTGTAAGATGGGAACCTAACACGAAATACTACCTGTTATTAGGGGTGCACCGAAATTCCGGCAGCCGAAAATATCGGCCGAAAATGTACCTAATCCATTTCGGCCGATATTGTTACATATCGGCCGAAAATATGGGGTGTGGGATTTGTCACCCACCATCTGCGGGCGCCGGGCGGGCGGTACACTGCATCTTTATGTTACCTTACAATCGTGACGCTCCAGTAACAACTCTGCAGGCAGAGCGGAGGGCGGCGTAACGTCACTTACTCACGTGACGCGCCTGCTCCGCCTCCTTCATTCATAAAGTGGGCGGAGCAGGTGCGTCACGTGAGTAAGTGACGTTACGCCGCCCTCCGCTCTGCCTGCAGAGTTGTTATTGGAGCGTCACGATTGTAAGGTAAAATAAAGATGCAGTGAGTGATGCTGTGAGCAGCAGGGCCGGGGCTGTTATGGGTAGGGGGATCGGTCTATGGCACTGCTATGGGGAGGGGGGATCTGTGCACTGTTATGGGGAAAGGGATCTGTGCACTGTTATGGGGAAAGGGATCTGTGCACTGTTATGGGGAAAGGGATCTGTGCACTGTTATGCCCATAACAGTGCACATATCCCCCCCCCCCCTCCATAACAGCGCCACCCACAGATCCCCCTCTCCATAACAGCGCCACCCACAGATCCCCCTCTCCATAACAGAGCCACCCACAGATCCCCCTCTCCATAACAGAGCCACCCACAGATCCCCCTCTCCATAACAGAGCCACCCACAGATCCCCCTCTCCATAACAGAGCCACCCACAGATCCCCCTCTCCATAACAGCGCCACCCACAGATCCCCCTCTCCATAACAGCGCCACCCACAGATCCCCCTCTCCATAACAGAGCCACCCACAGATCCCCCTCTCCATAACAGCGCCACCCACAGATCCCCCTCTCCATAACAGCGCCACCCACAGATCCCTCTCTCCATAACAGAGCCACCCACAGTTCCCCCTCTCCATAACAGCGCCACCCACAGATCCCCCTCTCCATAACAGCGCCAATCATTAAAAAAAAAGTATTTTAAAAGTATTTGGGCAAAAAGGCAGTTTCGGTTTCGGTTTTCGGTCAAGGGCATCCTGAATTTTCGGTTTCGGTTTCGGACCAGAATTTTCATTTCGGTGCACCCCTACCTGTTATGCGCCATAATGGTCGCCATAAAGTTCAGGAAGTGTTGGTTCCACATGCATGCTGGGTCCACTCTGCCTTTTAGCATTTTTGGTGCATTAAAGGCCTCCATTACTTTCAGGGGATGCAGGTACCAACATCCAACAAGCTGTAGCCTGCTCTCACTACATTCATTAGAAGCTGTCTGGCCCCAGGAGAGGTATGGAGTGGGCTCAGCATGCACTAGTGGCATACACTAACAGGCAATGCATTACAATACAGATGTATTGTAATGCATTGCAGAGGGGATCAGACCCCAAAAGTTGAAGTCCCAGAGTGGGACAGAAATAAAGTAAAAAAAAAAAAAAAGTAAAGAAAAAGTGTTTTCAATAAAAATAATAAAGTTTCAAGTTAAAAAAAAGAAAAAAACGCCCCTCTCCCCTAATTTTATAATAAAAAAATAGAAAAAAAACCCACATTTTAGATATTGCCGCGTCCGTAACGGCCGGCTCTATAAATATATCACCTGATCCACCCCGTAGACACCATAAAAAATAAAAACTGTGTCCAAAACAGCAATTTTTGTCACCTTACATCACTAAAAGTGCAACACTAAGCGATCAAAAAGCCGTATGCCCCTCAAAATAGTACCAATCTAACCGTCCGACCTCATCCCACAAAAAATGAGCCCCTACATAGGACAATCGCCCAAAAAATAAAAAAAACTATGGCTCTCAGACTATTGAGACACTAAAACATGGTTATTTTTTTTGTTTCAAAAATGATATTAGTGTAAATAAAAAATGCAGATATATTTGGTACCGCCGCATCCGTAAAAACCTTTTTTCTAAAAATATCACATGACCTAACCCCTCAGATGAACACTGTAAATAAAAAAACATATAAAAGCCATTGTTTTGTCACTTTACATCACAAAAAGTGTAATACCAAGCGATCAAAAAGTCATATGCACCCTAAAATAGTACCAATCAAACCGTCATCTCATACCAAAAAAAATGAGCCCCTACATAAGACAGTCGTCCAAAAAAAAATATATATATGCTTTTTAGAATATGGAAACAGTGTTAAAGGGGCAGGCACTGCGAGGTCACTGTTAAAGGGGCGGGCACTGTAGAAATCACTGTTAACCACCTCAGCTCCCCTAGCTTAAACACCCTTAATGACCAGGCCACTTTTTACACTTCTGCACTACACTACTTTCACCGTTTATTGCTCGGTCATGCAACTTACCACCCAAATTCATTTTACCTCCTTTTCTTCTCATTAATAGAGCTTTCATTTGGTGGTATTTCATTGCTGCTGACATTTTTACTTTTTTTGTTATTAATTGAAATTTTACGAAATGTTTGCAAAAAAATGACATTTTTCACTTTCAGTTGTAAATTTTTTTTTAAAAACGACATCCATATATAAATTTTTCTCTAAATTTATTGTTCAACATGTCTTTGATAAAAAAAAAATGTTTGGGTAAAAAAAAAAATGGTTTGGGTAAACAGAAGGGAGGGGGTAGCTCCCAAATACAGACACTGGTAAGAAGGTTACATTCACTACAGATTACGTCATGTAACTTTATAGCAGGTCAGGATTTTATTTATTTTTTTGCGGGAGTTGACATCATTCATCCCGTAGTCCTGGTGACTGACAAATAAAGTGGCCTCCTCAAAGGATCTGAGCAAACGAAAGGTGTCATGCATGAGCTGCCACTCGCTTAAGGCAAAGGTCATTTGTGGGGTAGTTATACTGCCCTGGCCTTTTAGGGGCCCTAATGTGTGAGAAGTAGTTTGAAATCAAAATGTGTAAAAAATGCCCTGTGAAATCCGAAAGGTGCTCTTTGGAATGTGGGCCCCTTTGCTCACCTATGCTGCAAAAAAGTGTCAAACATCGGGTATCGCCGTACTCAGCAGAAGTAGGGCAATGTGTTTTGGGGTGTCTTTTTACATATACCCATGCTGTGTGAGAGAAATATCTCGGCAAAAGACAACTTTTCCCATTTGTTTTATACAAAGTTGGCATTTGACCAAGATATTTATCTCACCCAGCATGGGTATATGTGAAATGACACCCCAAAACACATTCCCCAACTTCTCCTGAGTACAGCGATACCACATGTGTGACACTTTTTTACAGCCTAAATGCGCAAAGGGGCCAACATTCCTTTTAGGAGGGAATTTTTAGACATTTGGATTCCAGACTTCTTCTCACGCTTTAGGGCCCCTAAAATGCCAGGGCAGTATAAATACCCCAAATGTGACTCCATTTTGGAAAGAAGACACCCCAAGGTATTCAATGAGGGGCATGGAGAGTTCATAGAATTATAATTTTTTGGGCACAAGTTAGCGGAAATTGATTTTTTTTGTTTTTTTCTCACAAAGTCTCCCTTTCCGCTAACTTGGGACAAAAATTTCAATCTTTCATGGACTCAATATGCCCCTCATGGAATACCTTGGGGTGTCTTCTTTCCGAAATGGGGTCACATGTGGGGTATTTATACTGCCCTGGCATTTTAGGGGCCCTAAAGCGTGAGAAGAAGTCTGGAATATAAATGTCTAAAAAAATTTACGCATTTGGATTCCGTGAGGGGTATGGTGAGTTCATGTGAGATTTTATTTTTTGACACAAGTTAGTGGAATATGAGACTTTGTAAGAAAAAATAAATAAATAAAAAATAAATAAATAATTTCCGCTAACTTGGGCCAAAAAAATGTCTGAATGGAGCCTTACAGGGGGGTGATCAATGACAGGGGGGTGATCAGGGAGTGTATATGGGGTTATCACCCCCCTGTCATTGATCACCCCCCTGTAAGGCTCCATTCAGACGTCTGTATGTGTTTTGCGGATCCACGGATCCGCAAAACACATACGGACGTCTGAATGGAGCCTTACAGGGGGGTGATCAATGACAGGGGGGTGATCAATGGCAGGGGGGTGATCAGGGAGTCTTTATCGGGTGATCACCCCCCTGTCATTGATCACCCCCCTGTAAGGCTCCATTCAGACGTCCGTATGTGTTTTGCGGATCCGATCCATGGATCCGTGGATCCGCAAAACACATACGGACCTCTGAATGGAGCCTTACAGGGGGGTGATCAATGACAGGGGGGTGATCAATGACAGGGGGGTGATCAGTAGTGTTGAGCGCGAATATTGGAATATCGAATTTTTTTCGCGAATATCGGCACTTCGCTAATTCGCAAATATTTTGAATATAGTGATATAAATTCGATATTTCGAATATTCTTTTTTTTTTTTTTTTTTTTTTTTATTGTTATATTTTTTTCTTTCCCACTTCCCTAAAGTTGTTCTTACCTGTCTTTTGGATTCCTGGCTTCCTGGCTGCTCCAGTCAGTGCCCGTTGCCGCTTCTGCCGACTTCCGTGCTCATGGAGCGTCCCCATCACCATGGGAACGTCTCCATATACTAGAATGTACTGTCGGATTTGAGAATTACGTGAAAAATCGCAATTCGATTATTTCAAGTTATAATAATCGAATTTCGATTTTAACTTAGCACTGCTATATTTAATTCTAGCCTAATATGGAATATAGCAGTGCTAAGTTAAAATCGAAATTCGATTATTATAACTTGAATTAATCAAATTGCGATTTCAACTTGGACCTGGTTTACTATGGTTGGCTTGGTAGAATTAGCGAATATGACGAATGTATTCGTCATATTCCACAAAACGAATATAACGAATGTATTCGTCATATTCCACAAAACGAAGATAACAAAGTATTCTGCATCTTCGTTTTAGCTACCTATTCATCAACTTCGCTAATTCTAGCAATCATATAGGAAAGTTTACTATAGAGACAGCTAAGTTTAATTCGCTATGCGATTATATTACTTTGCTTTTTTTTAATAAATAGAATAATTATAATAATTATCAGGTATTATAATTATTCTATTTATTTTTTTTAAAAAGCAGTCATATAATCGCATAGCGAATTAAACTTAGCTGTCTCTATAGTAAACTTTCCTATATGATTGCTAGAATTAGCGAAGTTGACGAATAGGTAGCTAAAACGAAGATGCAGAATACTTCAAATTGCGATTTTTCACGTAATTCTCAAATCCGACAGTACATTCTAGTATATGGAGACGTTCCCATGGTGATGGGGACACTCCATGAGCACGGAAGTCGGCAGAAGCAGCAACGGGCAGTGACTGGAGCAGCCAGGAAGCCAGGAATCCAAAGGACAGGTAAGAACAACTTTAGGGAAGTGGGAAAGAAAAAAATATAACAATAAAAAAAAAAAAAAATTCAAGTTATAATAATCGAATTTCGATTTTAACTTAGCACTGCTATATTCCATATTAAGCTAGAATTAACGAATATGGAATATAGCAGTGCTAAGTTAAAATCGAAATTCGATTATTATAACTTGAATTAATCGCTTTGCTATTTCAATAGGAGAGTAGCCTTTAAGTTAAAATCGCAATACGCGATTATTTAAATCGCATAATAATCGCGATAACAAGAATAATGACGAATATTCGGTTTCGACGAATATAAAACGAATATTCTATCGAATATTCGCGAATTTCGTCGAAATCGAATATGGCACCTGCCGCTCATCACTAGTGATCAGGGAGTCTATATCGGGTGATCAGGGGTTAATAAGGGGTTAAAAAGTGACAGGGGGGGTGTAGTGTAGTGGTGTTTGGTGCTACTTATTACAGGGCTGCCTGTGTCCTCTGGTGGTCGATCCAAGCAAAAGGGACCACCAGAGGACCAGGTAGCAGGTATATTAGACGCTGTTATCAAAACAGCGTCTAATATACCTGTTAGGGGTTAAAAAAAATCGCATCTCCAGCCTGCCAGCGAACGATCGCCGCTGGCAGGCTGTAGATCCACTCGCTCACCTTCCGATCCTGTGAACGCGTGCGCCTGTGTGCGCCCGTTCACAGGAAATCTCGCGTCTCGCGAGATGACGCATAGATGCGTGACTCTGCCTGGAGCTGCCGCCTCCGGAACGCGATCCTGCGTTAGGCGGTCCGGAGGTGGTTAAAGGGGCGGATACTGTGGAGGTCACTGTTAAAGGGGCGGCCACTATGAAGGTCTCTGTTAAAGGGGTGGTTGTCACGGAACCATGAACCAGACGTACAACAAGAGATAAGTGAAAATAGAAGGCTTTATTGAAAATAAAGCTGTAAAGCAAAAGTCCAAACGGATGGTGAAACCGAGCAGAGTCTTTGCGAAGCCAGAGGTCAGGAACCAGAAGGGTAGTCAGACGAAGCCAGGATCAGGAACCAGCAGGGTAGTCAGACGAAGCCAGGATCAGGAACCAGCAGGGTAGTCAGACGAAGCCAGGATCAGGAACCAGCAGGGTAGTCAGACGAAGCCAGGATCAGGAACCAGCAGGGTAGTCAGACGAAGCCAGGATCAGGAACCAGAAGCAGCAGCAGTCTAGAAGCATGTGAACACAGGAGGACCAAGCAAGGAACTGAAGCCACAGACCTCCTATATATATGAGCTAGGCATCCAGCTCCTCCCAGGGGAAGGAGGAGCCGCAGGGTGGAAGGCTACAAGAAACCCAGAACCCAAGATGGCCGCCAGCACATGTCAAACGAAGGAGAGCACCAAGCAGGTAAGACCATGACAGTGGTCAATGTTAAAGGGGCGGACACTGTGGAAGTCACTAATAAAGGGGCAGCTACTGTGGAAGTCACTGTTAAAGGGGTGTGCTCTGTGAAGATCACTATTAAAGGGCGGGCACTATTAAAGGGACACGCAATGTGAAGCTTACTGTTAAAGGGGCGGGCACTGTTGAGGTCACTGTTAAAGGGGTGGTCACAGTTAAAAGGGAGGGCATTGTGGAGGTCACTGTTAAAGGGGCAGACACTGTGGAGGTCACAGTTAAAGGGGCGGGCACTGTAGAGGTCACTGTTAAAGGGGTGGTCAATGTTAAAGGGGCGGGCACTGTGGAAGTCACTGTTAAAGGGGTGGGCACTGTGGAAGTCACTGATAAAGGGGCGGGTACTGTGGAGATCACTGTTAAAGGGGTGGCTACTATGAAGGTCACTGTTAAAGGGGTGGTCAATGTTAATGGGGTGGGCACTGTGGAGGTCACTGTTAAAGGGACGGGCACTTTGGAAATCACCGTTCAAGGGGTGGGTAATGTGGAGGTCACTGTTAAAGGGGGGGGCCACTATGAAGGTCACTGTTAAAAAAGGGGCCACTGTGAAGGTCACTGTTAAAGGGGTGGTCAATGTTGAAGGGGCGAGCACTGTGGAAGTTACTGTTAAAGGGGCAGGCACTGTGGAGGACACTGTTAAAGGAGCAGACACTGTGGAGGTCTGTCACGGAACCATGAACCAGACGTACAACAAGAGATAAGTGAAAATAAGAAGGCTTTATTGAAAATAAAGCTGTAAAGCAAAAGTCCAAACGGATGGTGAAACCGAGCAGAGTCTTTGCGAAGCCAGAGGTCAGGAACCAGAAGGGTAGTCAGACGAAGCCAGGATCAGGAACCAGCAGGGTAGTCAGACGAAGCCAGGATCAGGAACCAGCAGGGTAGTCAGACGAAGCCAGGATCAGGAACCAGAAGCAGCAGCAGTCTTAGAAGCATGTGAACACAAGAGGACCAAGCAAGGAACTGAAGCCACAGACCTCCTATATATATGAGCTAGGCATCCAGCTCCTCCCAGTGGGAAGGAGGAGCCGCAGGGTGGAAGGCTACAAGAAACCCAGAAACCAAGATGGCCGCCAGCACATGTCAAACGAAGGAGAACAGCAAGAAGGTAAGACCATGACAGTACCTCCCCCTCAAGGGCCCCTCCTCCGCGGAGCACAAAACGGTTTCTGAGGGAAGCGTGCGTGGAAGGCTCGGAGCAAGGCAGGAGCATGGACCTCTGCGGAGGGAACCCAGGAACGCTCCTCTGGACCATAACCACGCCAATGGACCAAAAACTGCAACCGACCGCGGACCAGGCGTGAGTCCAGGATATTGCTCACCTCATATTCCTCACGATTGCCCACTTGGACCGGACGAGGCCGAGGAACCGAGGAAGTGAAACGATTACACACCAGTGGCTTCAACAGGGAGACATGAAACACGTTGGAGATCCGCATGCCAGGAGGAAGCGCAAGGGCATAGGCTACCGGGTTTACCCTGCGAAGCACTCGGAAGGGACCAACAAAGCGAGGCGCCAGCTTGGGAGTGGGCACTCGAAGGTTGAGGTTGCGGGTGGACAACCATACACGGTCTCCGACCTGGTAGGAAGGAGCAGGCGCTCGTCTGCGATCAGCCTGGAGTCTCTGGCGCTGCGCAGAGACCTCAAGGGACTTCTGGATCTGTACCCAAGAAGCACGTAGGACGGAAAGGTGATCCTCCACAGCCGGAATATCCTGGGGAGAGAATACCTCCGGTAACACGGCAGGTTGGAACCCATAATTGGCCATGAAGGGAGACGTCCCAGAGGAAGAGTTCACCGCCGTATTCCTGGCAAACTCAGCCCAAGGCAGGAGGTCAACCCAATTGTCTTGGTGATCGGAGACATAGCAACGAAGGAATTGCTCCAAGGCCTGATTGGATCGTTCTGCGGCCCCATTGGACTGAGGGTGGTAGGCCGAGGAGAAGGAGAGATGAATCCCTAACTGGGAGCAAAAGGCGCGCCAGAACCTGGACACAAACTGACTCCCCCGATCCGACACAATCTCCTTGGGCAAACCGTGCAACCGGAAGACCTCCCTGGCAAAAATCGTGGCCAACTCTTGTGCAGAGGGTAACTTCTTGAGAGGAACACAGTGGCACATTTTGGAAAACCGATCCACAATCATGAGAATGACCGTATGGCCTCGGGATGCAGGGAGGTCCACAATGAAATCCATCCCCAGGTGTGACCATGGGCGCTCCCCGGTGGCTATGGGTTGCAGAAGGCCCAACGGAAGGTGCCGAGGGGACTTACTCTGGGCACAAACGGAGCATGCCGCTACATATGCGGCGATGTCGGAACGTAGGGAAGGCCACCAGAACAGACGTGAAACAGCCCAGGACAGCTGATTCTTTCCAGGATGCCCCGCGGTCTTGGAGTTATGGTAGGTTCGCAACAACCGAGTGCGCAACTCCTCAGGCACAAAACATCTGCCGTTGGGTCTCCCAGAGGGAGCACCAGATTGAGCCGCCAAAATCTGCTCACCCAGGGGAGAGGTCAGGCTGGTGCGAATGGCGGCCAGGATCTGATTCGGAGGTATGACCGAAGTCGGAATCGACTCCTCCCTGGACAGCTCGGAGTACTGCCGTGATAAGGCATCCGCCCTGATGTTCTTGGAACCGGGTAGGTAGGAGACCACGTAATTAAAACGTGACAAGAACAGAGCCCATCTGGCCTGACGTGGTGTCAATCTCTTGGCCTCAGAAAGGTAGGTCAGATTCTTGTGGTCCGTCAGGATGAGAACCGGAACCACCGAACCCTCGAGCAAGTGCCTCCATTCTTTAAGGGCCTGCACGATGGCCAATAACTCCCTGTCACCAATCTGATAGTTGCACTCCGCGGAAGACAGTTTCCGGGAGTAAAACCCACAAGGAAGCAGAGGACCCTCTGGTGTTCTACGCTGAGACAGAAGGGCGCCTACTCCCGTCTCAGACGCGTCCACCTCGAGGACAAAGGGCAACCCAGGGTTGGGATGCGACAGAATCGGAGCCGACACAAAGGCGGACTTTAGGGCCTCAAAAGCTTGGATGGCCTCGAGCGGCCAGACCTGGGAATTACTGCCCTTCCTGGTCAGATCCATGAGAGGCTTGGCCAGCATGGAAAAGTCCCTGATGAACTTCCGATAATAATTGGCGAAGCCCAAAAAGCGCTGCAGGGAACGAAGACCACTGGGCTGGGGCCACTGTAAGACAGCCGAAACCTTCTCAGGATCCATGGAGAACCCCTCAGCGGAAATGATGTAACCTAAGAAGGTTACCTGGGATCGGTGAAATTCGCATTTCTCAAGCTTACCGAACAGCTTGTTCTCTCGTAACCGTTGCAACACTCGTCTGACATCCAGAATGTGGGCCTCCATGGATTCAGAATATACCAAGATGTCATCCAAATAGACCACCACACACTGCTGCAACAGGTCATGGAAAACATCGTTGATGAATTCCTGAAAGACTGCGGGCGCATTGCACAACCCAAAGGGCATAACCAAGGATTCGTAATGACCGAACCTGGTGTTAAACGCGGTCTTCCACTCATCTCCCGCCTTGATCCTTACCAGGTTATATGCCGCCCTCAGGTCGAGTTTGGTAAAGACCGTGGCCCCTTTAAGGCGATCGAACAGCTCGGAAATCAAGGGTATCGGGTAAGCGTTCTTGATCGTGATGCGATTGAGACCCCTGTAATCGATGCAAGGCCTCAACTCACCGCCCTTCTTTTTCACAAAGAAAAATCCAGCCCCTGCCGGGGACGAAGATTTGCGAATGTGTCCGCGTGAAAGCGCCTCCCTCACGTACTCCTCCATGGCCTCATTCTCCGCTACCGACAGTGGATAGACTTTGCCACGAGGAGGAACGGCACCAGATTGTAACTCTATGGCACAATCGTATGGGCGGTGCGGAGGTAGGGCAACCGCGCGCACCTTATCGAATACATCCCGGTACTCCTCGTATTCAGGAGGCAACAGAGAGTCCGAGGAAGTACACAGCAACTTGACAGACCCATGGATGCAACTAGCCCCACACTGCGGTGACCACGAGAGGATCTCGACCGATCTCCAATCGAAAGTCGGATTATGCTTCTGGAGCCAGGGGTACCCCAAGACCACCGAGTAGTGTGGAGACGAAATAACCTGGAGGCAGACCGACTCTCTGTGAACGGCACCAATGGCTATCCCCACTGGAAGGGTCTCATGAGTCACGTGTGGCGGCAGAAGGGGTCTGCCGTCTATCGCCTCAAGAGCCAGTGGGGAACCTCGAGCCTGCAGAGGAATGGAATTGGCGGCAGCGAACACACTATCAATGAACAAACCACCAGCACCAGAGTCCACCAACGCCTGGGTCGTCACCGAGCCCCCGACCCAGGAGAGGACAACAGTGATCAGTGGTTTGTCAACACGGGAAACCGGGGACGAGGAGACTCCACCCAAGATCTGCCCCCGACAGGATCTCAGGTACGAGCGTTTTCCCGGACGGTTCGGACATGCCAACCGAAAATGCCCACCGAGACCACAGTACATGCATCGGCCCTCGCGTCTCCGGAGTGCCCTCTCCCCCTCGGACAGGCGAGCAAACCCCAGCTGCATGGGTTCACCCCCAGACAAGTCATCCCCAGGAGGCGTGGGAGGAGAGGGAGGCACGGGTGGGACAGCAAACGTAGGCACCAATCTGTTAGAAGACCTCCGCAGGTTCTCCTTAAAGGAAGGTCTCTCCCTGAGTCTGGTGTCAATCAAAATCAGGAAAGAAATAAGAGACTCGAGCTCAACTGGTAGGTCCTTAGCTGCAACCTCATCCTTCAAGGCATCCGAGAGACCATGAGAGAAAGCAGCGACCAGAGCCTCATTATTCCAGCCCACCTCTGCTGCCAGTGTACGAAACTCAATGGCGTATTCAGCTACGGATCGTGAACCCTGTCTGATGGACATAAGGAGCTTCGCAGCAGAGGCAGCACGAGCCGGCACATCGAATACCTTCCGAAGAGAAGCAACAAAACCGGAAAACTCGGCAACCACCGGATTGTTGTTCTCCCATAAAGGGCTGGCCCAGGCCAAGGCCTTGTCCGAGAGCAGCGAGATCAAGAAGCCCACCTTTGATCTCTCAGTGGGAAAGGCATGTGGCAGCAACTCAAAATAAATGCCCACCTGGTTAAGGAAACCTCGGCACTGAGTTGGCTCTCCCCCAAAGCGCTGTGGAAGAGGGGCAGAACCGGTCATACCCCGAAACACCGCAGGCGCAACAACAGGTGTCGGGGTAGACTCTGGCGCAACAACCGGAGCGGCAGTAGGAGCGAGCCCAGGAGCGACAACCGACCCATCGGCAACGGGAGCGAAATGAGCCGTGCGTTCAAGCAGGGTTTGCAACGCCACAGCGAACCGACCCAACAGGTGATCCTGCTGATCAAGTCTGGCAACCAGCGTGGGTAGCGAGGATGGCCCTGTACCGTCAGAATTCATGGCTTGGTCCTAATGTCACGGAACCATGAACCAGACGTACAACAAGAGATAAGTGAAAATAAGAAGGCTTTATTGAAAATAAAGCTGTAAAGCAAAAGTCCAAACGGATGGTGAAACCGAGCAGAGTCTTTGCGAAGCCAGAGGTCAGGAACCAGAAGGGTAGTCAGACGAAGCCAGGATCAGGAACCAGCAGGGTAGTCAGACGAAGCCAGGATCAGGAACCAGCAGGGTAGTCAGACGAAGCCAGGATCAGGAACCAGAAGCAGCAGCAGTCTTAGAAGCATGTGAACACAAGAGGACCAAGCAAGGAACTGAAGCCACAGACCTCCTATATATATGAGCTAGGCATCCAGCTCCTCCCAGTGGGAAGGAGGAGCCGCAGGGTGGAAGGCTACAAGAAACCCAGAAACCAAGATGGCCGCCAGCACATGTCAAACGAAGGAGAACAGCAAGAAGGTAAGACCATGACAAGGTCACTGTTAAAGGGGCAGGCACTGTGCAGGTCACTGTTAAAGATGCGGCCACTGTTAAAGGGGTGGGCACTGTGGAGATAATTGTTAAAGGGGCGGCCACTGTGGAGGCCAATGTTAAAGGAGCGGCCACTTTGGAGGTCACTGTTAAAGGGACAGGCACTGTGGAGGTCAATTTCTAAAGGGGCGGGCCCTGTGGAGGTCATTGTTAAAGGGTCAGGTACTGTAGAAGTCACTGTTATGGGGGATACGGTTGATATCTTTTTTTTGACACATGGAAACATGAAATGAAAAAGATAAAATATACCCGTGCGAAGCCAGGTCCTTCTGCTAGTCTCTTATATATAAAAATTAGTTTCTGTCTGTCTAGACGTCTGTCTGTCTGGACGTTCTTTTGCGCGACCAAACGACTGGAGCAATCTTCACCAAATTTGGCACACAGGTACATCAGGTGTCCGGGAAGGTTTTAGACCGGGTCTCAGCTCTCTAGGACTTACCGTTCCTGAGATATTCCAATAAAATGACCTGCATTAGCCAATAGAAGCCAGCAAGCTTTTCACTTAAATCCGAACTGCCATTTACACGGTCACATGTCCCTTATTAGCCAATAGCAGCTCACAGGTCCTACTCCAGGTTTCCATAACAACTGATCACAGGTTTTAGCAGTTTGCAGGTCCTTAAATATTCAGTCACATGAGGTGTGTCAGTCAATATAAGTTCACATTTAACCACTTCCCATCTGGGCCCTTTGCCCCCTTCCACCCCAGGCCAAATTTTGCAAAATTGACATATCTCACTTTATGTGGTAATAACTTTGGAACGCCTTTATTTATCCAAGTCATTCAGAGATTGTTTTCTCGTGACACATTGTACTTCATGATAGTCATAAATTTGAGTCAAAATATTTCACCTTTATTTATGAAAAAATCCCAAATTTACCCAAAAATTTGAAAAAAATCGCAATTTTCTAAATTTCTATTTCTCTGCTTTTAAAACAGAAAGTGATACCTCATAAAATATTTATTATTTAACATTCCCCATATGTCTACTTTATGTTGGCATCATTTTGGAAATGTCATTTTATTTTTTTAGGACGTTAGAAGGCTTAGAAGTTTAGAAGCAATTCTTCAAATTTTTAAGAAAATTGCCAAAACCCACTTTATAAGGACCAGTTCAGGTCTGAAGTCACTTTGTGGGGCCTACATAGTGGATACCCCCATAAATGACCCCATTGTAGAAACTACACCCCTCAAGGTATTCAAAACCGATTTTACAAACTTTGTTAACCCTTTAGGCGTTCCACAAGAATTAAAGGAAAATGGAGATCAAATTTTTAAATTTCACTTTTTTGGCAGATTTTCCATTTTAATCAATTTTTTTCTTTAACACATCGATGGTTAACAGCAAAACAAAACTCAATATTTATTACCCAGATTCTGCGGTTTACAGAAACACCCCACATGTGGTCGTAAACTGCTGTATGGGCACACGGCAGGGCGCAGAAGGAAAGGAACTCCACATGGTTTTTAGATGCCATGTCCCATTTGAAGCCCCCTGATGCACCCTTACAGTAGAAACTCCCAAGAAGTGACCCCATTTTGGAAACTAGGGGATAAGGTGTCAGTTTTATTAGTACTATTTTTGGGTACATATGATTTTTTGATCATTCATTATAACACTTTATGGGGCAAGGTGACCAAAAAATTGGTTGTTTTAGCACAGTTTCTATTTATTTATTTTTACAGCGTTCACCTGAGGGGTTCAGTCAAGTGACATATTCATAGAGCAGATTGTTACGGACGTGGCGATACCTAATATGTATACTTTTTCTCATTTATTAAAGTTTTACACAATAATAGCATTTTTGAAACCAAAAAATTATGTTTTAATGTGTCCATGTTCTGAGAGCTATAGTTTTTTTATTTTTTGAGAGATTTTCTTATGTAGGGGCTCATTTTTTGCGGAATGAGGTGACGGTTTTATTGGTACCATTTTGTGGGACATACGCGTTTTTGATCACTTGGTGTTGCACCTTTTGTGATGCAAGGTGACAAAAATTGCTTGTTTTTTTTTTTTTTTGGTTGAAATACCTTTTATTTAACGTGACTTAAGTAGACACACAGGTTGTTCCTCATGATAAATACACCAGTTCACTCTAGATTTACGTCACATCTACAGGTGAAACTTGAAAAACTAGAATATCTTGCAAAAGTTCATTTATTTCAGTAATGCAACTTAACCACTTAAGGACCCTGGGAATTTCCATTTTTGCCTTTTTGTTTTCCACTCCCCGCCTTCCCATAGTCATAACTTTTTTTATTTTTCCATTCACATAGCCTTATGAGGGCTTATTTTTTGCGGGACAAGTTGTACTTTCTAATGGCACCATGTACGGTTGCATACAGTGTAGTAGGGAGCAGGAAAATAATTCCAAATGGGGTAGAATTGGGAAAAAACGCAATTCTAATAAAGTTTTTTTTTTTTTTTTTTTTTTTACACTGTACACTATGCGGTAAAATTAACCTGTTATCTTTGTTCTCCAGGTCAGTATGGTTCCAACTATACCACACTTGTATTTTCTTGCGTTTTAATACTGAAAAAAATATTTTTTTCAGAACCATATTCTGACCCCTATAACTTTTTTTGTAGCTATGTGTACGGGACCATCTGTTCTTTTCAGTGATACTAATTTTAAGTGTGTGCGACTTTTTGATCACTTTTTATAAAACAATTATTGGGTAGTTGAAGTAACAGAAAATAGCAAATTGGCTGTTTTTATTTTTTTCTCGCTGCACCATTTGCCGTATGCCATTTATATTGTTATATTTTAATAGTATGGGCATTTTCGCACGCGTCGATGCCTATGATGTTTATTTTTTTTATTGGTTAAGTATTTTTATTTTAAGGAAAGGGGGGTGATTTAAGCTTTTAGGTTTTTTAATTTTTTTTATATTTGTAAAAACTTTTTAAAACTTTTTTTTAAAACTTTTTTTTTAAGTCACCTTGGGTGACAATAACTGGCAACCATTCGATTGCCCATAGTATTCAGTGATAGACTTAATTTACACTATATCAATACAAGGCTTCCACCTAGTGGCCTGTATTAATATATATATATAATTGACTCTGAAGCCTGCTTGAGGCTTCGGTCAATTAGCTCTCTCCGTGGGGGAGATTTATCAAGACCAATGCTTTCTGTGCTGGTCTTGATATCCCCTTCTCTGCCAGAAGATGCACCTATTTTATGATGAGGTGCAGGTCCTCCAGCAGTTCGTGTGCCTAAACAGAAATCTACGACAGCTCAGAGCTTCCATAGATCTCTGGTTTCATTTGCACCAGACAACTGGTAAATGAAGATAAAATTGTCTCAGCTGTTGGCCTTGGCTCTTTCCCACCCTTTCCATGTTACTTTTTGTATTTAACAATTTTTATTGTTTTAAATAATAAAATCTTACAATCAAATGATGTGCTGATCTAGCATACAAGTATGATATACAAAAGGGAATCAAAGGAATATCAATATGAGATGAATACAATCATAAAGTGAGCATTGAAGGCAGTTATAGATGCTTCATATTCAATGACATATTTTTTGGAGAAAAATTTTTCAATTAAGAACTAAATAAGAACCTAAATAAACCAAAAGTGTGGGCAACTATGCTCTTAAATAATGAGTCTAGCCATCAGTGAAAAGCTACATTTTACATATAATCCAAGTATAATTCTAAGTATAATTCTCGGTGTGAAGGGGGGATCAGAAGTATGAAGGGGAAATTAATGGGGGAGGGTATAGGAAGAAGAGGGGAATCAAGAGAAACCCCTAAAGCTCTTCCATGGGGACCACACATCCACAAAAACAGAGCGTGAATGTGCTTCCCAATGGGAGAGTTCCTCTAGTCTGTAAATCTGGTCTACTTTTTGGATCCATGCGGCTTCAGCTGGAGCCTCACTGGAGAGCCAAGCCGTAGCAATAAGAATCCTAGCAGCAGCTAATAGCGTAAGAAACAGAGACCTGACTTTTTTGCAAACCTTACCTAGTCCCAAACTAAGTAGAGTCAATTCAGGAGAGCACGTGAGGACTGTGTTACAGATGCCATTACATTTATTTATTATGTTAATCCACCAATCTTTGATGATGTGACAGCTCCACCATATATGATAAAAGGTGCCTTTCGAGGCCTTACATCTCCAACACACACTAGAAACATCAGGAAAGTATAAAGCAATGTTTTCTGGGGTCTTATACCATCGCATCATAACCTTGTAGCCATTTTCTTGAATGCGGACGCATCTAGAGATTTTGTGAGGTATAGAGAACATAAGTTTGATTTCTAAGGGTGATAATGAACGATCAAGATCTTTTTCCCATGATCCAACAATAGCTGGCTTGACAAAAGAACCTGGCGTTTTTAACCGTTTATATAGGGATGAAATGATTCTTTGTGGTGGAAGTTTTGAACCTATTAAAATATCAAACCAGGTGGAAAGCTGTTGCAGAGGAGAGGTATCAAATATAGATGTAGTTGCAGACGTGAGGTACTTTTGAGTGAAAGAGAGAGACAAGGAATCCTTCAGGTCCGCAAAGAGAGATGAAAGAGAAAAATTGCTTGTTTTGACACAGTTTTTTTTTTTTTTTTTTTTACGGTGTTCACCCGAGGGGTTAGGTCATGTGATATTTTTATAGAGCTGGTTTTTACGGACGCGGCAATACTAAATATGTCTATTTTATTTTATTTTTTCTATTTTTAATTTTTTTTTTTATTCCTTACTTGGGATTTTTTTTTTTTTTACATGTGAAACTTTTTTTTATTTTATTTTTTCAACCCTTTATTTTATTTTTATTTTATTTTACACTTTTCGTCCCCCATAAGGTCATACAAGACCTCTGGGGGACATTTGCTTCACTTTTTATTTTTTTTTCACTGTTGATTTCTCCTGTAACTGGGGCTGACATAGTAGCCCCAGTTACAGGACAAATGCACCCCTAGAGAGGCTGTACAGCAGCAATCCAGCGCTGTACAGCCTCACAGCAGGGCTGATCGAGGTCTCTGAGAGACCTCACACAGCCCCTGCACTCTCCGGTCCCGGCGGTCACATGACCGCCGGGCCGGAACAGGAAGCGCACAGCGCTTCCTGCTCTGCAGACACAGCGCTCGGTGAGCGCTGTGTCTGCAGCGATCGTGAAGGCAGGGACACCTGGGCACTGTCCCTGCCTTGTCTTAGGGTTGCCCTGCTGTCACTGACAGCGGGCAACCCGATCAGCAGCTGCACGATTAGCGTGCAGCTGCTATTTCTGAAAGGACGTTTTAAAACGTGCTGTCAGAAATAGACGTCCACCCATAGGACGTTTATATCCTATGGGCGGACGTGAGGCGGTTAATGTATCCAGGTTTTCATAACATAGAGAAAAAAGACAATGCAACAGCACTCTGCAAACCAGTACAATAAGGCCATAGTCACAAAAAACATTCAAGTGCTAATGCTACGCTTATTTATAAAGTTAGATGCTTGGCAAATGCATTTTGTACAAAACCATTTGAGCCCGTCTGCCAAACGTCAAGGTGATCTCTGTAAGATGGGAACCTAACACTAAATACTATCTGTTATGAGCCATAATGGCCGCCATAAAGTTCAAGAAGTGTTGGTTCCACATGCATGCTGGGTCCACTCTGCCTTTTATCATTTTTGGTGCCGTAAAGGCCTCCATTACTTTCAGGGGACACCACGTGGGACGCTGACATTCGAGCGCAATAACAAAGCACTGCGAAAGAAAAGAGAGGAAACTGCAGCCCTTGATTGGGTGAGTAGCTGTACTGCAGGTGGGACACCCCTGCAGTAAGCAACACCAAAGTCTTAAAGTAAGTAGAGACAATTGAATATATAAAAATCATTTGCAAGTAAAAACGTATATAATTCAAAGGATTTATCGATAAGTCCCCTACTGTTTGATTAATCCACTTTACTATAGCATTTTCCTGCAGGATATGTATTCAGTAGTTCGGTTTCCTTAGCCCGCCAGACGCGTTTCAAGGTGACCTCATCTCTTCATCGAATGCCACTGATGAAGAGGTGAAGTCACCTTGAAACGCGTCTGGTGGGCTAAGGAAACCGAACTACTGAATACATATTCTGCAGGATCCAAAAGTGCACATCCGAAAAGTTAATATTGAAAAGAATATCTTCATTTGTCTCTAGCCTACACTTGCAGTTAAAATCACGTGATCACAGAACACCACGTGGGACAAAGCACTGCGAAAGAAAAGAGATAGAGGAAAAAGCAGCCCTCGATTGGGTGAGTAGCTGTACTGCAGGTAGGACGCCCCTGCAGTAAGCAACACCAAAGTCTTCCAGTAAGTAGAGACAATCGAATATATAAAAATCATTTGCAAGTAAAATCGTATATAATTCGAAGGATTTATTGATAAGTCCCATACTGTTTGATTAATCCACTTTACTATAGCATTTTCCACTTGAAAACACAGTGGATCAATCTCAATACCATTGAATTAAAAGACACTGTTTTCATTGCTATACGTATATCATTATACAAGAATAACTACAAGTGCAATAACGATCACGTATACGAAAATACGGGACTCACCATTGGCGCACTATATGGATCTTAACATCATATTGTTTCTCAATTAATTTCCACCAGCAAGAATCCTCACTTGACTTTTATTCAATTTTTTTATTCGATTTTTATCTGAATTCTACCAAGACTCAATTTTTACAATTTTTACCATATAAATTCCACCAACTATAATATATGCATTTTTTAATTGTCATTTGTATAATCAATATTATATTGTCTTACTATATGGTCCGTATTTAAGCTGTGTGTTCTATATTTTTATCAATCTATATTTTTAGTACTATATTTTAATACAATATCATTTATCAATACAATAATTAAATTTGCTTTATATGAAATCCAGATGGTGAGCGCCTGCTAATTATATATATATTTTCAATATTCAAAGTCAAGCGATTAGGTGAATCACTTTTGGCAGAGCACCATCACCACGGTGACAAGAGGGGTGAGCCACTATATTGCAAAGCATATTGGTTAAACTAAAAGTCAGAGATATCAGAATTCTTCTAATGCCACAGCGCAAAAGGCACTTCATAGTGCTGCGCCTGCCACAAGGGGTAGGTGGACACATTGTAGCAGGAGGCTTGCCTGGGCTCCTTCCTGCAAGAATGATGCCCCTCTGGGCACCTTACTGGCTCATTTGCATATGCCGGCGTATTAACCCCTTGTATGCCGCGATCAACGCTAACCGCGGCATGCAGAGGGTTTGTGGAGGATACGGGTGCCCTCCGCTTCCCCATCGGGTCCCCACGCTTCAGTGGTGGGGACCCAATGGCAGAGAAGGCAGCCCGATGCCTTCCATAGGCATCTGGGCTTGCCTTCCACGGAAGTCTGTGAGATCCAGCCCTTAGGCTGACAGCCAATGCATTACAATACAGGTTGTATTGTAATGCATTGCAGAGGGGATCAGACCCCAGAAGTTGAAGTCCCAGAGTGTGACAAAAAAAAGGTTCAAAAAAAGTGTTTTTCATAATAAAAACTATAAAGTTTCAATAAAAAAAAAGAAATAACATTTCTTAAAATAAAACACATAAAATTGTAAAAAAAGAAAGAAAAAGAAAACCAGACATATTGGGTATTGCCGCGTCCATAACGACCAGCTCTATAAAAATATCACATGATCAACCCCCTCATCTGAACGCCGTAGAAAAATTTAAATAAAAAAATCTAAAACAATCATTTATTTTTGTCACCTTGCATCAAAAGTGCAACACCAAGCGATCAAAAAGGCAAATGCCCCCCAAAACAGTACCAATCAAACTGTCATCTCATCCCGCAAAAAATGAGCACCTACATAAAAAAAATCAGGCAAAAAAAAATAATTATGGCTCTCAGAATATGGAGACATTAAAACATGAATTTTTTTTTTCAAAAATTATTTTACTGTGTTAAAAATGAAAAAAAAAAAAGTTGACATATTAGTAGTGATACTCGGCCGAATACCTGTTCAGCTCCAGCATCGCTATGCTCTGCACATGACGGTAGTCGGCCGAGTACCGCATGTGCTCGAGGACCATGCTCGAGTCTCCTCCAAGCACGTTTTGCGGCTGCTAAGCAGCTAATAAACGTGCAGGTAAGTACTGCCATCACTGTAATGCCAGTATCCATGTTGGCTGCTGGCATTACAGTAATTGGCTGGCCGGAACGCGTCATCAGGTGCTTTATATCACCCAATGACACGTGCTCGGATCAGTCATAGTCATGGAGAGCAGAGGGTAGGAAGGTAAAGGCAGTGTAGGGAGCAAAACTCTCAGTTATTATTCGAAGAAAGCTTTTCAAAGACCCAAAAGTCCTTTTAAGGACTACTGTGTGTGTCTGTGTGTTTTAGAACAGCAATATATTTTTACCTGCGCTAAATTGATCAGTCTCAGGGACATCCGTGCTGAGGAAGGGACAGATAGTGCAGGGAGAGAAATTTGCAGTTTTTACTACCAAAAGCTTTTCAAATACCCCAAAGTCCTTTTAGGGACTACTGTGTGTGTTTGACAGCAGCAAGATATTTTTCTTTAATACCTATTAGTGACATATACTGTACATCATCCGCAGACTGTCTTTTTGCGTAAATTCAAATAATCAGCGCCACATTTATTGTCTATTGTGTGCGTTTAATACACATCCGTCAGTCCTCATCTACTGTCTCTGTAGTGTGTGCGTGTAATACACATCCGTGACATATACAGTACTCTATCTGAAAACTGTTTCTTTAGGGCAAATTTAACTTATCTGGGCCTAATATAGTGTCCATATTCTGTGGGTTTCTGTGACATATACTGCCCTACATCCAAAAACTGAGTTTGTATTGCAATTTCCAATAATCTGGGCCTAACCTACGGTCCATAATGTGTGGCTTTCTATGACCTATACATTACGCCATCCGAAAACTGTTTCTTTTGGACAAATTTAACTAATCTGGGCCTAATATAGTGTCTGTTGGAACCAAGAAAATTAACATCTATGATGCAGCTTTGATGCAAAGATGTTCCTTGATTTCTTGAACTGAATCAGCCCGGGTTTACTTTATATGCAAATGAGGACCATCAAAGGGTTCTTGGGGTGGGACACTAATGAAAGGAAGATCTGCCAGGACTGTCACGTCCTGGGGCAAGCCCGACCCCCTGCTGGTATTTACTGCCCACACCTGTGTCAGCAAGGACATACATGCTGGGATGGGGGCAGGGGTATATGATAGAACTTTCTTCCTGTGTAATTATCTGCACTTACCTAGCTCACAAGTAGGAGCAATGGTGACCTTGGTGACCTCTGGGACAAGACAAGTCTTTCTGGACTCTACAATCAAGAATGTGATTCACTGAGACCTGCTGGAGAGGAGTGTTCTGAATACAGAGTAAAACCCATGGCATGTGTGACAGAGAGAGAATGGTGAAGCTAGCTCAAGGATCCTGACCCCCTCCAATCCCCTCTCCCATTCCCTTAATTGTTTTTAGAATGTAGGTATATCTCTATTTGTAAATAAATCCAACACTGAGTTAAGATACAGTTGTTCGTCAGTAATTTAAGGCTCCTGCAAAGCAGAGCAGATTCTACATTTGGCACTCCAGAAAGAGTGTGGAATCCACATAGAACCTATAAGATGGAATTGCTCTAATTCAAATTGCTGAAAGAACAGACCAGATCTGTTGCACAGATCCCGTGGTGAAGTCAGCTGGATCTTGGACTTCGTAGAAGGATTGAAAGTGTGGTGAGTTATTCATTGGATATGCAAAAGTTCTAATTGTTTGTTGTCCTTGAGTGTATGTGGAGTTGTAATAGTGGATAAAGTATTGAATGCTGTATGTTAATGAGCGTTAAAGCAGAGGAAAGTGTGGATTCTCTGTAGAGGAAAAAATGTGGCTTTGTTTGGAATCTTGACTTGAGTTCAGACTGAGTGTGTGCATATATGTACAGGGAGTGCAGAATTATTAGGCAAGTTGTATTTTTGAGGATTAATTTTATTATTGAACAACAACCATGTTCTCAATGAACCCAAAAAACTCATTAATATAAAAGCTGAATATTTTTGGAAGTAGTTTTTAGTTTGTTTTTAGTTTTAGCTATTTTAGGGGGATATCTGTGTGTGCAGGTGACTATTACTGTGCATAATTATTAGGCAACTTAACAAAAAACAAATATATACCCATTTCAATTATTTATTTTTACCAGTGAAACCAATATAACATTTCAACATTCACAAATATACATTTCTGACATTCAAAAACAAAACAAAAACAAATCAGTGACCAATATAGCCACCTTTCTTTGCAAGGACACTCAAAAGCCTGCCATCCATGGATTCTGTCAGTGTTTTGAACTGTTCACCATCAACATTGCGTGCAGCAGCAACCACAGCCTCCCAGACACTGTTCAGAGAGGTGTACTGTTTTCCCTCCTTGTAAATCTCACATTTGATGATGGACCACAGGTTCTCAATGGGGTTCAGATCAGGTGAACAAGGAGGCCATGTCATTAGATTTTCTTCTTTTATACCCTTTCTTGCCAGGCACGCTGTGGAGTACTTGGACGCGTGTGATGGAGCATTGTCCTGCATGAAAATCATGTTTTTCTTGAAGGATGCAGACTTCTTCCTGTACCACTGCTTGAAGAAGGTGTCTTCCAGAAACTGGCAGTAGGACTGGGAGTTGAGCTTGACTCCATCCTCAACCCGAAAAGGCCCCACAAGCTCATCTTTGATGATACCAGCCCAAACCAGTACTCCACCTCCACCTTGCTGACGTCTGAGTCGGACTGGAGCTCTCTGCCCTTTACCAATCCAGCCACGGGCCCATCCATCTGGCCCATCAAGACTCACTCTCATTTCATCAGTCCATAAAACCATAGAAAAATCAGTCTTGAGATATTTCTTGTCCCAGTCTTGACGTTTCAGCTTGTGTGTCTTGTTCAGTGGTGGTCGTCTTTCAGCCTTTCTTACCTTGGCCATGTCTCTGAGTATTGCACACCTTGTGCTTTTGGGCACTCCAGTGATGTTGTAGCTCTGAAATATGGCCAAACTGGTGGCAAGTGGCATCTTGGCAGCTGCACGCTTGACTTTTCTCAGTTCATGGGCAGTTATTTTGCGCCTTGGTTTTTCCACACGCTTCTTGCGACCCTGTTGACTATTTTGAATGAAACGCTTGATTGTTCGATGATCACGCTTCAGAAGCTTTGCAATTTTAAGAGTGCTGCATCCCTCTGCAAGATATCTCACTATTTTTGACTTTTCTGAGCCTGTCAAGTCCTTCTTTTGACCCATTTTGCCAAAGGAAAGGAAGTTGCCTAATAATTATGCACACCTAATATAGGGTGTTGATGTCATTAGACCACACCCCTTCTCATTACAGAGATGCACATCACCTAATATGCTTAATTGGTAGTAGGCTTTCGAGCCTATACAGCTTGGAGTAAGACAACATGCATAAAGAGGATGATGTGGTCAAAATACTCATTTGCCTAATAATTCTGCACGCAGTGTAAAGACATTGTGGGAACACTGAAAACTTTGGTTCTTTGTCTTGTTCACTTGTGAGTGTGTATTGGCAGTACAATAGTTTTTATATTAATAGTTGTAATTGTGTTGAGTGTATATTGGTGAAATGGAACTGGCCTATACAGGGTGGGCCATTTATATGGATACACCTTAATAAAATGGGAATGGTTGGTGATATTAACTTCCTGTTTGTGGCACATTAGTATATGTGAGGGGGGAAACTTTTCAAGATGGGTAGTGACCATGGCGGCCATTTTGAAGTCGGCCATTTTGAATCCAACTTTTGTTTTTTCAAAAGGAAGAGGGTCATGTGACACATCAAACTTATTGGGAATTTCACAAGAAAAACAATGGTGTGCTTGGTTTTAACGTAACTTTATTCTTTCATGAGTTATTTACAACCACTTATAAAATGTGTTCAATGTGCTGCCCATTGTGTTGGATTGTCAATGCAACCCTCTTCTCCCACTCTTCACACACTGATAGCAACACCGCAGGAGAAATGCTAGCACAGGCTTCCAGTATCCATAGTTTCAGGTGATGCACATCTCGTATCTTCACAGCATAGACAATTGCCTTCAGATGACCCCAAAGATCAAAGTCTAAGGGGGTCAGATAGGGAGACCTTGGGGGCCATTCAACTGGCCCACGACGACCAATCCACTTTCCAGGAAACTGTGAAACATAATGTGGTGGTGCATCGAAGAAAAATATTGAGAGACGCGGAACTCACCGAACTTCTGTATAACTGGTTGCTGTTTATTGCATGTAGGATAGCGTGCTGCGCAGGCAGGGGGGCGGGATGGCAACAGTGTGCGTCGGCGGCGACGGCCGTTTCGCGCAAAGATAGCGCTTCTTCTGGCCGGATATGACGTGCAGGTGCACGGGTAACCTTATATAGAGGAAGGGAAGCCGGGCGTGTCTGTGGTAATCCCGGACCTCCCCTGTGTGCAGCTGCGTTTAAAGGTGTACAGACAGAGACACAAGTAAATAATACAAATAATACAAAAAACGGGTGCGTGAGCACATCAATTCTATCCGCACCGGACGGGGTTCCCCCTGCCTCATTGAACATGTGCATGCGGCCCATCACGGCGATCCATCTGGCCTCTCTTTTGCTGGCATTGAGGCCGTGGGACCCATCCTCCGTGGAGGGGATCGCCACCGTCTCTTGCTGCAGCGGGAGGCCAGATGGATCATCAGGACCAATGCCATGGGACCCCTCGGTCTCAATGACAAGAATGACATGGCCGTCTTCTTGTAATGGTACGACCACGTCGCCCTCTCCCTGTTTCCGCTCCTACTACTTTACTCTATTAGTATTGCCTGCATCAGCTATACCATTGTTGTTTATTCGTCATATAGTCCCCTTCTTAGGCTTTGCGCCCATGCATCCATAAGATTCCTCTATATATATCCCTTCAACGCTATTACCCTCGATCTGGCCCCTGAAACTTGTCGCTCTATTATGGAATTAGTATCTCATTGTTGCATTGTCTGGTCAAAATGACATTTTTTGTATTATTTGTATTATTTACTTGTGTCACTGTCTGTACACCTTTAAACGCAGCTGCACACAGGGGAGGTCCGGGATTACCACAGACACGCCCGGCTTCCCTTCCTCTATATAAGGTTACCCGTGCACCTGCACGTCATATCCGGCCAGAAGAAGCGCTATCTTTGCGCGAAACGGCCGTCGCCGCCGACGCACACTGTGGCCATCCCGCCCCCCTGCCTGCGCAGCACGCTATCCTACATGCAATAAACAGCAACCAGTTATACAGAAGTTCGGTGAGTGCCGCGTCTCTCTCTATTTTTCTTCGATATACCACTCGACTACGCAGAGCACCACTCCTTACCTGGTCTTCATTTTCGGCTGCCTCCCCTGGGTTCGATACGGGACTTTACAGATATACAGGTGTATGTAAGTAGTGCCGCTGCATTTTTTCCTTTCCCTGCTTCCCCGTAATAATGTGGTGGTGCACCATCTTGCTGGAAAAACTCAGGGAACGTGCCAGCTTCAGTGCATAAAGAGGGAAACACATCATCATGTAGCAATTTCGCATATCCAGTGGCCTTGAGGTTTCCATTAATGAAGAATGGCCCCACTATCTTTGTACCCCATATACCACACCATACCATCAATTTTTTTGTTCCAACAGTCTTGGAGGGATCTATCCAATGTGGGTTAGTGTCAGACCAATAGCGGTGGTTTTGTTTGTTAACTTCACCATTCACATAAAAGTTTGCCTCATCACTGAACAAAATCTGCTGCGTAAACTGAGGGTCCTGTTCCAATTTTTGTTTCGCCCATTCTGCAAATTCAGTGCGCCGATCTGGGTCATCCTCGTTGAGATGCTACAGTAGCTGGAGTTTGTAAGGGTGCCATTTGTGAGTAGCTAATATCCGCCGAAGGTATGTTCGACTAATGCCACTCTCCAGTGACATGCGGCGAGTGCTACGCTGTGGGCTCTTGCTGAATGAAACTAGGACAGCCACTGATGTTTCTTCATTAGAGACAGATTTCATGCGTCCACATTTTGGCAAATCCAACACTGAACCAGTTTCACGAAACTTAGCAAGCAGTTTGCTAACTGTAGCATAAGAGGTGGGTGGTCTCGTAGGGTGTCTTGCATTGAAATCTGCTGCAATGACCAGGTTACTGCGTTCACCAGACATCAACACAATTTCTATCCGCTCCTCACGTGTTAACCTCGGCGACATGTCAATGGCTGTAAACAAAGAGAAACTTGTAAATAACTCATGAAAGAATAAAGTTACGTTAAAACCAAGCACACCATTGTTTTTCGTGTGAAATTCCCAATAAGTTTGATGTGTCACATGACCAAAAAAAGCAAAAGTTGGATTCAAAATGGCCAACTTCAAAATGGCCGCCATGGTCACCACCCATCTTGAAAAGTTTCCCCCCTCACATATACTAATGTGCCACAAACAGGAAGTTAATATCACCAACCATTCCCATTTTATTAAGGTGTATCCATATAAATGGCCCACCCTGTAGTTATGTTAAGAAATATGCCTCTGCCAAGAACCATTCATGTGCAGATGAATCTCTTAAGAGTCAAGTTAATGCGTTGTTGTCTCAGTGTCAGCAACATAATCTCAAGCTGCAGAGTAGACCGCCTACAAAAAAAAGGGAACAATGTAAGTTTTTCATTAATCTTGAGTACACTGGTGCCCTCCCCTAAATTTCCACTAGCATTTTCAAATGCCACCTCATTTAATGTATTCATATCAGTGACAGTACAGATATTGGCTAAATGGACATTTTTTTTCCGTTAATTGGGGGATAATATCCATTGCTCTTTTCTAAGTAGCTGGGAGTTTGCATCTTCCAATTTCATCTCCAAAGACATTACTAATTCCTCCATACAAGATCATTTTAGTTGCAATGAACCAACAAGCCTACTCTACATATCAAAGTTTGCATTGCATTGTTCCAATTGTTCTTGCAGCTCACAATTTCTTTCGGATAAATTGCACACCGTAGCCTTCAAGTCATTCATTTCAACACTGGAGGAAGTTGCAATGCTCCTAAAATTATCTCCAATTTTCTCTATCTGCTCTCCAAGTTGACTCCTTTCTACTCTCCATTGCTCCCCCATTTGCTCATAAATTTCTGTGATTCTGAGCAATACTGCAATTTCGTTAGCCAATTTATGATTGTGCCAGATTCTGGGTGAGTTTAATACACTGGAGTCATCCATGTGCCTGTCTAATAAATTTGAGGCTATGGTACAGAAATACACTTTGAGTGATAAAAATGCATGCTCTCTTCTAAAGGCTTGGGTACCAGCACCTCTAGCAGCCCAGGTATCTGCATATGAGAATGATAACTTAGATGCAGAGGGAAGGATGAAAGAACTGCAGCGTGTGTTTAAGAGTCGTGATGATAGAGTCATTAATGCATTACAAAGAATGAGATTTAGAAGAGGAGATGACCCTATAATGTTCTGTAACCAATATTTTTCACTGTACATGATAGGGTTATTGGTTACTTACTCAGGGCCCCCCATAACTTCCCCATTTTCCCCCATCCAAGTACCATCCCAATAAAACACCACACACTTTGCTTGGATTAAATCGGCCACAGCAGCCGTTTTATTAATAAAATAAATACATCCATAAATAACAATAACATTAAAATTAACATTAACCCCTGACGAGGGAGATCGTAGAAGCCCCAAAATGTTACCATCCACAAAAAGCCAACCTGGCAACTCCATCTTGCCTCCAGCCGTAAGCACCAGCTCGGAGACACCAACTGATGGACGCCTTCTCCAATTAACCAAGTACCTGAAACTATGGGAGTCCAGCCCCACCATTGAGGCCCTCCCATTTCCATTACCGTCATATACCACCAGCTTCTATCTCCCACCGCCAACAACGCGCAGCTTGACCTTACAACCACCCTCAAGCCTGCGCGTTCCTCCACAAACGCAAAGCACGTTCAATTCCATTCTGCAAACCTAGCGCCCAAAGATCAATGCCCACCGCATTCAGATGAACACCATCCGACCTCCCAAAACCCCCACTCCCTGCTTCCAGATCCGTATGCCGAACCGCTATCGCTCCATTCCGCGCCAAAAATCTCCCAATAGCCCTATTCACCTTCACCCTGGCCTTGTTAATCCGCTCAACCGAACGCGCCTCTCTCCACGTCTTCCGAGCCACTATGTCGGACCAAACAGTCACCATACCCAGAAACAGAGACCACAACCTCAAAAGATCAAACTTAATATCCTTAATAAGCTCCCGGTACGGTCTAACCCCCAAGTCATTACCCCCGACATGCAACACTAAAATATCAGGGTCTCGATCCAACCTCAAAAAACGGTGCACCTCCCTCAACACACTGCCCCACAACATACCCCTACTCCCCAGCCACCGCAGCACCGCCTCGTCCCTACTGAAACCAAGCTGACGCCCCTCCAGTCGCACATCAGCCCGCAGCGCACCCCAGAAAACAAATGAATGCCCAAGAATCCACACCAAAACCGCACCTGCAATACAAACAAAGAAAAATTTATGCCAACACTCCAGCTCACCAACCTCCCAACCGAACATAGGATTTAAAACGTGAAGATTCTCATCTCCCTATATTCTTAATCACCTCCTCACTCAAACCTAACCTCGCCGCCTCCGTAGCTGCCCCAATCCTGAAGGAATGACCCGTAAAAAGCTTAGAGTCCATTCCCAACGCCCCCAAACATTTTTTAAACACTGCCACGAACTGAAATCGCGACAGAAACGATCCTTCCTCATGCCTCAACAGGGGCCCCATGTTCCCAAAACTCACACCCTCACGGTACTGCCTCAAGCAACGCACCGGGCACAACTCACAACCCGGAACCCCAAACAGAGACACACTACACCCCCAACATTCCCTATCCATCTGAGACACCCGTATCCGCACTACCACCCTGTCACCATACAAATCCACATCCCCCCAACACAAACTCCCTACCCTATGAACACTAGGACACACCAACTCACCCAGCCGAAAAGCCCCAAAAAACGCTAACGAAAAGGCTAATCTAAACAACCGTACCTCACCCACAGACCGACAAATCATCTGCTCCCCTATCTTCAACAATAGAGCAAATGAAACCGGTCGTCTCTGATCAGCAATTCCCCTCCTACACCCCTTCAACACCTGCCTCACCAAAAAGGTCTTCGTAACGTCAGGTAGGCCCCTAAGCTTAAAACCAAATGCCAAAGCCGCCATAACCCGATTCACCTGCGCTACTGACCTCCCCATCTCAGCTAAATTCCCCAAGAACAACACCAGCGGAACCTCACCCTCATCTACCCCCACTCCTAGCTCAGCACACCACCCCTCCCACTCACACCAGGCCTTCCCGTACGCCGCCCAAGTGCCAGCGCTCAAAGACTCCCTCAACAGCCCCGCTACTGTACCTCCAAGAGCTCCCACAGGGACTCCAGACACACCAACCCGACCGCCTCCGGGGCGAGTTGCCGAAAACGCTCCCACTGCAAACGAGAAAGAGAGTCAGCCACACCGTTATCAACCCCTGGCACATGCACAGCCACAATCCAAGCATTCATTTCCAAGCAACACAACACCAAATGCTGCAATAACTTAACTCCTGGGGGAGAAGAAGCCGTCAATCCATTAATCGCCTGCACCACCCCCAGGTTGTCGCAGTGAAAACGAACCTTCCTATCACGGAACCTATCCCTCCAGAGCACCACCGCCAAAACAATCGGAAACAATTCAAGAAAAGCAACATTGCGGACCCAACCCCTCAACACCCAAGACTCAGGCCACCGACCCGCACACCACTGCCCATTACAGAATACCCCGAAACCTATCCCCCTGGCTGCATCCGAATACAAATCGAAATCAAAACTATCCACCACCTCCCCCAACACCAATGCCCTGCCATTGAAATCCTTCAAAAACTTGTCCCAGACCGCCAAATCCCCTTTTAACTCCCACCCCAAACTCCCCCCCCAGTATCAGCCGCCAATCTCCTGCAAAAAATCCGCCCCATCGGCATAATCCGACATGCAAAATTCAATTTGCCCAATAACGACTGCAAATCCCGCAGACGAATCTTGTGCGTCCTCAGTGCATTCCCAACAGCCCCCCTCAGATCCTGAACCTTTTCTTCAGGCAACCGACACTCCATCTTAACCGTGTCAATAACAATGCCCAAAAAACTCAACTCCGTTGTGGGCCCCACCGTCTTCTCTGCTGCCAACGGCACCCCGAACAACTCAAAAACATACTGCAACGTAGACAACAATAATGAACAAACACGTGACTCCGCCGGACCCAGGCATAAAAAATCATCAAGATAATGGATCAGCGACACACACCCTGACACATCCTTAACCACCCATTCCAAGAATGAACTGAATGTTTCAAAGTATGCACAAGACACCGAGCACCCCATTGGCAAACACCTATCCACAAAGTACCCGCCATCCCAGAAACAACCTAACAAGTGTAAACTATCTGGGTTAACAGGCAACAACCGGAACGCCGCCTCAATGTCCGTTTTTGCCAACAAGGCCCCAGGCCCCAACTTACGCACCCAACCTACCGCCGCATCAAAGGAGGTATAAACCACCGAACAAAGTTCAGGATCAATTCCTTCGTTGACCGACGCCCCCTTTGGGAAAGACAAGTGATGAATGAGCCGAAACTTGTTCGGCTCCTTCTCGGGCACCACCCCCAAAGGGGAAACCCTCAAATCCTCCCACGGCAAGTCAAAAAACGGCCCATCCATCCTACCCAACGCTACCTCTTTGGCAAGCTTTTCCGATACTACCTCCCTGTGTTCCAAAGCTGACCGCAAATTCTTCCTAACCCCACACCCCTGTTCCGCCGGGCGAGACGGAATACTAAAACCCTCCGTAAACCCCTTCCGCAAAAACTCCGCCGCTCCCCTGTCCGGGTATCTATCTAGGTACCCCGCCATCATGGCCACCCGCAACGGCGTCCGGCCCTTTTGCACCGGCCTCACCCCCCTTTTGCTTCGCCCCCCTAAAACAACGGCTGGCCCCGTGTCCACCCCCGCAGGAAGAACACTCGTGCTTAAACTTGCACTTGGGCCCGAACTTGCAACTCCCCTCGTTGAAGAGAAAGCACAATCCCTTGGCCGCTGCCGTTGCAAATCCCGACTGACCTGACCCCCCTTGCTCCCCACGAAAGGGCTGCCCAGACCGTACGGGCGCCATCACCTTCATCCATAACCCTATATCCTTATGGTCCCACCGCATACTCTGGCGGACCGCTTTCCTCTGACGAAACTGTTCGTCATATCTCAACCACCCAGAACCCTCATAAACCCTATACGCCTCCCCAATCGCGTCCAAATAACAGAAAAGCGCCGAACAGCTGCCCGGCGCCCTCTCCCCAATCACGCTAGCCAAAATGGCAAACGCCTGTAGCCAATTAGCAAAAGTGCGCGGTATCAGTCTATAACGCCATCTCTCCTCCTCCTCCCTCTTTGACCCATCCCACTTCGCCAAGTCCAGATTAAAACGCTCCAGGGGAAGCAGCGAAAATATATCCACGTACTCCCCTTGCCAAATTCGATCCCTGACCTCTTGTTTCAAGTGCGCACCCAGTGGGCCCTCAAAACACACATAAACCTCCCCCCTGGCCGCATCATCCACCCGCGGCCGGTCATCCTCACCACCCGCCTGCGTCTGCACCGATACGGACGCCGCCGCCGCGGCGCCTGAGCCCCTTGCCTCCACGCCCCCAACAGGCCCAATCCCCCACGCCTGCAGAGGTCCCCCACCTGACACACTACTCCCAGAATCCACACAAGCCAACCCACACAATAGCCTCCCCAAGCCAGCAATCATATCCTTTTGCCCCCCTCCTAAACCACCCAGCCCTGAACCCTGCGCCAGCGCAAGAAAAACTCCTAATGCTGCCTCACCTGGCTGCCGGGGCGCTGTGAATTCCCGCAGCTGGAATTCCTGAATCCTGACGAAGTGACCCCGCTGTCACTGGAACGACCACTCCAGACGCCACTCTCCCACTCGGACCGGGCATCCCAGCATCTTCCACGCTGGATGCGCTGCGCAGTGAAAACGACTCCTCCTCATCATCTTCCCCGTGGGCAGGACCAGCAGCACGCTGTCCGTCAAACTGCTGAGGCCTGTGCACCCCACCCCGCTCCTGGTGCACAGCCTCATGTCCCCTGCTGTTTCTGCTGCCTCTCCCACGTCGAGCAGCTCTCCCCCCCCCCCCCCCCCCAGCCTAGAGAGGGGAGCCTGCAGTACCAGCTCCAGCCTCCATGTCGCACGCTGCAGGTGACGGAGCACTTGCCGCCCCGCCCCTCACTGGGCCCCGCCGAACACCTGGATTCCTCCCGCGTGGGGAGGACCTGGAGGGAGTCTGCGCATTGGCCCCCCAGCTCAGAGGGTCCCCTGAGGGGCTCCTGACCCGGCGCCAGACCCTGGGGGTATCTTCTGGGCTCTGGCGCACCGGCGGCCGGACCCGCCGCGATCGTGTGGTGCCCGGCGGCGGGCTCGCTGTCCCCGCCGCCCCCCCTGCAACAGGCTGGCTACCTGTCCTTGCAGCCACTCCGGACCTCTGACCTCCGCCGCCGCTCTCAGCTGCTGCAACATCTCCTCCACCTGTGACATGGTAAGCTGCTCCTCCAGTTTGATTCCAACAAAATGGCGCCGGCTGACTGCCGGTCACCTCTATTTAATCCCTAAACTCCTCCTACCTAATCACCCTAACCACACCTCCCCACCCCAGTTTAACTAACTCCAACCCAGGCCCTTCCTACCAAAACCCATCATGACTGAAGTGTGCATAACTGTCCTGGTATGTCTGCTGATGATCCAAGCTTCATATATTCAATGGCCAATATATGTTATGTGAACCATCCTAATAGGATTGCCCCCAGAAATGGCAATTCATACCAGAGCTTTTACAATATACTTAGAGACTGGTGTGAAGAATCCAGTGATGGTTATAGATCAGATGCAGATATATCAGTAGTGGGCAGAGGTACAAGAAGGAAGAAATTCATCAGGTGTTACAAATGTCACAGACCAGGGCACATTCAGAGATTTTGTAGAACCCCTGATATTTCCAGCCTGATACCGGATGATGAAAGTAATTAGTAATTGTTTGCAAACAATTAAATAACAGTTAGGCATTTGTTGGTTAAAACAGTCATGTATACTGTACCTTTGTGATGTGAATGTATTTTTTGTCGTCCCCCCCATATAACCTTTTGTGTTTTAGGTGTAAATAGCATTTGCTCTTTCAATGGACCTCACAGGAAGATGTCTTTGTTCACACACCAGAACAAAAGTTGAATTGGGAGATGGTGTTAGTATGTGTGTGTCTGTCTGTGTGCGATGTGTTAAGGGCCAGCAGAATTTTTTTTTTTTTTTACATGTGATTTTTTTTTTCTACCTTTGCATTTGTTTTCCTTGTTAACATTTTTAAATTAACAATTTTTTTTAAAGTATTTTTTATATATATATATATATATATATATATATATATATATATACAGACCTACTGCTTGGGTAGGCACTAAACTTCAAAGTTGTTTACCAGATTTTCTAGTTAGTATGGTACCAGTGTAGTATGGTACCAAATGGGGGAATGTGTTTGAAAGAATTATAGTTACACTAAGAGGCCATTTTTTTTTTTTTTTTGTGTGGTTTAAAAATACCCCCCCAGCTAGGATGCAGTTAGATTACTGCCTGGTCTGAACCTAGGCATATTAGTGAGGTTACATGTAGGTGTAGAAAGGTATTGACTGCTAAGAATAATGATACTGCTCTTGATTTTTATTTCCAGGATCCGTAATGAGGCGAAATTACATATCCAAATTTGGGACCCTGAAGAAGTAGCAGCATCCCAATATTGTGGTGGCAATTGGACTACATTCGTAGCGTTAATCTTGCACATAGTTATTGACAGATCTTAGACACTGCTTAGCAAAAAAGAGTGACTGGGATTTTTTGCGGGGTGTGGCAGAGTATTTGAAACAAGACGACAGTGCCCAATTTAAATGCGCACAGACATCAGCTAGAAGTCTGCATGGGGGAAGGCCTGCCATGGACAATAGAAGAACACGTGGTTGTTTTGCATAAATTTTAAATAATCCCTGAAATCATTATATTGCTGAGTACTTTTTGTTTTTTTCTTGTTTCCTCTTACTTGCACCATTAAATCAGTGAGTGGAAATGGAGAAAGCAGAAGTTCCTATCAATATATAAGCCATACTGAAGTTCTAAAAACTAATTGTCCGTAGTCTGATATGGACTTGTCTATTCAATCTTCAGGCACATCTTTGAGCCGTTGAATAGCCAGATAATAGGTCTCTTGCAGCACCTATTATACAGGGGTAAGAATGCAAAATGACCAACAAGAAAAACTATCCAGCCTGCTGGAAATTGTTAATGTGTATGCCAGACATTTGTAGCACGTGGTTGGTGATTAATTTACTCAAATGGTGTACTTGATTATCATGAATGAGGCCTGAATTTTCACGTCTAGTTTAAAATCATGCAGAGTAGGGCATTATGGGTAACAGTCCAAGGTTTTACTTTAAGCTTATTGGCCAATATAGAGCACAACGGACATTAGAATCACCTGTATTAGAAATATATACATCTATCATGTATCTTTGATTTTATTTTTTAGGAGATCTTGCGAGAAGTAGAATTCAGCTGGATTGGACTTTTGCAATGCACGGACTGTCACATATTGCTAAAGTGGGCTTGCCCATATTCCAGTTATATAAGGCAGCTGACGAGCAAGAGTAGTTGGTAGTGAAATGACAATCTGGTTAAGGGATCGAGTCAATTAGCATGGTGTAATGTTATATACTGTATATGATATCAATGTAGGATATGTAGATTTTCCTGTGATTATCATGAGGGATATTGGTGACTTGTTATTTATTTATTAATATCCATAATGAATAGCGTGTGACTGTTGAATGAATGGGTTCCTGTTCTGTCTATGCCTGGCCATGTTGACGAAGAAACTGTCTCCGAAGAAAGGCCGCAATGCTGGAAAGTTCACAGGACTGGAGTAATGCAGATATCAAGTTTCTGTGGTTTATTTTTTTGATTGTGTGTGCCAATAGGCACAAGAAGAGGGAATGTTGGAACCAATAAAATTAACATCTATGATACATCTTTGATACAAAGATGTTCCTTGATATCTTGAACTGAATCAGCCCGGGTTTACTTTATATGCAAATGAGGACCATCAAAGGGTTCTTGGGGCGGGACACTAATGAAAGGAAGATCTGCCAGGACTGTCACGTCCTGGGGCAAGCCCGACCCCTGCTGGTATTTACTGCCCACACCTGTGTGAGAAAGGACATACATGCTGGGACGAGGGCAGGGGTATATGATAGGACTTTCTTCCCTTTGTAATTATCTGCACTAACCTAGCTCACATGTAGGAGCAATGGTGACCTTGGTGACCTCTGGGACAAGATAAGTCTTTCTGGACTTTACATTCAAGAATGTGATTCGCTGAGACCTGCTGGAGAGGAGTGTTCTGAGTACAGAGTAAAACCCATGGCATGTGTGACTGAGAGAGAGAATGGTGAAGCTAGCTCAAGGATCCTGACCCCCTCCAATCCCCTCTCCAATTCCCTTAATTGTATTTAGAATGTAGGTATATCTCTATTTGTAAATAAATCCAACACTGAGTTAATATACAGTTGTTCGTCAGTAATTTAAGGCACCCGCAAAGCAGAGCAGATTCTACAGTGTCCATATTCTGTGGGTTTCTGTGGCATATACTGTACTGCATCCGAAAACTGAGTTTGTATTGCAAATTCCAATAATCTGGGCCTAATTTACCGTCCATAGTGTGTGGCTTTCTGTGACATATACAGTAAGCCATCCGAAAACTTTTTCTTTAGGGCAAATTTAACTAATCTGGGCCTAATATAGTGTCCATATTCTGTGGGTTTCTGTGACATACTGTCCTGCATCCAAAAACTGAGTTTGTATTGCAAATTCCAATAATCTGGGCCTAATCTAAGGTCCATAGTGTGTGGCTTTCTGTGACATATAGAGTACCCCATCAGAAAACTGTTTCTTTAGGGCAAATTTAACTAATCTGGGCCTAATATAGTGTCCATATTCTGTGGGTTTCTGTGACATATACTGTTCAGCATTATAAAATTGTGTCTTTAGCAGACTGTAAAACAATCTGCGCCACATCTAGTGACAAAACCATTAATATGAAGAAGGCAAGCACTAAGGGACGGGGAAGTGGGCATGATGCTCATGGTGCAATCAGAGGCCGTGGCTGTCACGGAAGGTAAGGGAAGGGAAGCAAACCAAACACAACAAGATTAAACAAGACAGCAGGCTAGGCCCCACAACTAGGGAACAGGGAAAGGTCACCTCCTGACAATCCCTGAGCCTTTCCCTGACTGCTACCAACATGAACAAATCTTGATGGTAGAAGTGTTCATGCCTTCGAACCTAAGCCCTGCTGCATCTGACACAAACCCTCAGCTTGGGAGAAGGTAAAAAGACTACCGGTTCCTTGCACAAGATGAAGGAACCAGCCTCTACCTAAGGCCTAGCCAATACAAACAACAGAAGGGAAGGAAGGAGGACTTAAATGAAGATGAACTGGGAGCAGGAGATCCACCAAATACCAGCAGAGAACTCTAGGAGAAACTATAAACCGCAAGGGCTATAGTGAGAGGCAGGTATAAATAGCATCACTAACTAACTAATGAGCAGAACCTGTGAGGGGGTGGGATCCTGCCCAAAGCCACAATAAAGCAATCTGTCAAATAGATTCATGTGCAGCAAGTCTGAAAGATCTTCTCAGATCACTTACAGGGCAGGGCCTGACTGCTGCCAGTGCACCATAGTAACATAGTACATAAGGCCGAAAAAAGACATTTGTCCATCCAGTTCGGCCTGTTATCCTACAAGTTGATCCAGAGGAAGGCAAAAAAAAACCTGTGAGGTAGAAGCCAATTTTCCCCACTTTAGGGGAATAAAAAATTCCTTCCCGACTCCAATCAGGCAATCAGACTAACTCCCTGGATCAACGACCCCTCTCTAGTAGCTATAGCCTGTAATATTATTACGCTCCAGAAATACATCCAGGCCCCTCTTGAATTCCTTTATTGTACTCACCATCACCACCTCCTCAGGCAGAGAGTTTTATAGTCTCACTGCTCTTACCGTAAAGAATCCTTTTCTATGTTTGTGTACAAACCTTTTTTCCTCCAGACGCAGAGGATGGTTCCTCCAGCCGCAGAAAAAAAAAACATCCATTGTACCCAGCTTTATGTCCAACTTAGCTGAGCGCCGCAGGACCACGCTATCCAAGTCGGACCAGTGTGAACGGTTGGTCAGTTGGATTGCTGAAGATAATGCTTCCAGTCGGTTAAGCACCACCCTCTCTTCCACCAAGTCCAGTCTCTGTAGCCAAGAGTCTGGTTAACCGAATCTTTCCTCCCACCATGGAGAGGCTTGCCAAACGAGTGATCCCACATTCGGAAATTCTGAGGAGCTATTTCCAGCGCCACTATTACATTTGGCCCTCGCGCCCAGCATGCTTAGAGGGACCTGATAAATTGTGCCCTGATTCCTAACCTCTTGAGCCATCACAGTCTCAAGAAGATGAGGGTGGTGAACGGCAATCATTCGTTCTCGAGGTGGATGATGATGAGACACGGTTGTCAATCACTGAGGTTGTGATTAGGTCAAGTCAGGAGGATGAGCAGAGTGAGGAAGTGGAAGAGGACGTGGTTGACGATGAGGTCACTGAACCAACATGGGAAGGTGAAAAGCGGAGCGAGGACAGCAGTACATAGGGGGAGGGATCCGCAGCACCGCAACAGGCTGGAAGAGGCAGTGAGGTTGCAAAAGGGAAAAGTCGGCCCACACCAAACAGACCCGCAATCGTTACACCGAGCACCCCCATGCATAAATCTACCTTGTCGAGGGGTAGGTGTACCGCAGTATGGCGATTTTTTGATGAAAGTGCAGACAACAAAAGAGTGGTAGTTTGCAACCTGTGCCGTGCCAAAATGAGCCAGGGCGTAAACACTAGCAACCTCACCACCACCAGCATGATCCGCCACATGGCATCCAAGGACCCTAATAAGTGGGCCGAACGCCTGGGTCCACAATCTGGGTCTGCAGGTCACACCACTGCCTCCTCTTCTCCTGTGTTACGCACTGCTCGCCAATCCCCTGTCAAAGGCTCAGGCCCGGATGCCCCTCGCCCTGCACCTGGACCTTCGCCTTACACCAGCATGTGTCCCAGAACATCACCCGTGCCCTGACCAACGCAGTTACTGGGAAGGTTCACTTAACCATGGACACATGGACAAGTGCTGGAGGCCAGGGATGCTACATTTCCCTGACCGCACACTGGGTGAATGTTGTGGAACCCTCGCGTTATACGCATTTTAGATAACACGGATTACTGGCTTTTCACCCTTCTCGACCCCCGCTACAAAGAGAACTTCTCATCTCTAATTCCTGTGGTGGAGAGAAGGAGTAAAACGGTGCAATACAAGAAGGTACTTGTTGAGAGATTGCTCCAAAATTTTCCATCTGACAACGCGGCCAGCAGAGTCCGTACTTCCTTAGGCAACAAGCAGAACACACAGCAGTTCCAACAAAGGCAGGGCAACACTCTCCAATGCATCCTAACCCTCAAGTGCGGCCCAGTGGTACAATGAGGAAAAAGTTTTGGAAGATGATGAAGGAATACATAGCAGACCGTGTCAGCGTCCTAAATGATCCCTCAGTGCCTTACCTTGGACACCCAGCACGAACTGGCGCTCTATTCCTTGGAGGTGCTGGCCTGCCCTGCCGCCAGCGTTTTGTCTGAACGTGTATTTAGTGCTGCTGGTGGCATTATAACAGATAAGCGTATCCGCTTGTCCACTGGCAATGCTGACAGGTTGACTCAGATAAAAATGAACAAGGCCTGGATTGCCCCTGACTTCTCAACTCCACCAGAGGAGAGCTGAGCTGATGATGAATATAAAGGCAATTTCATTCTATCATTTATAATGTACTCAATCTACTGTAGTGTATTCCCATGCACCTTTTCCACCACAAAAAATAGTATATGGTTGAATCTTGTTTTCTCCTCCTCCTCATCCAGATTGTATATATTCCCTCCACTCTAATTTTTTTAATAGGGTCAGCTTAACTGCAGACCCTCAACAAATTTTTTTTTAGACGGTCAGCTGAACAGCATACACTCGCATATAATGTTTTAGAGCATCAGCTGTACAGCATGCACTCGCATATAATGTTTTAAAACATCAGCTCACCTAAAGGCACTTGCAAATAATGTTTTAGAGTGTCAGCTCAACAACATGCACTTGAAAATATTGTTTTAGAGCGTCAGCTCTACAGCAGGCATTCGCATATAATGTTTTACAGGGTCAGCTCAACTGCAGGCCCTCACATTTAATGTTTTACAGGGTCAGCTCAACTGCAGGCCCTCACATATAATGTTTTACAGGGTCAGGTTTCCTGCAGGCACTCACCTAAAATCTTTTACAGGGTCAGCTCACCTGCAGGCCCTCGCATATAATGTTTTACAGGGTCAGCTCAATTGCAGGCCCTTGCATATAATGTTTTACAGGGTCAGCTCACCTGCAGGCCCTCACCTACAATCTTTTACAGGGTCAGCTCACCTTCTGATGATGACAGCGAAGTTTTGCCTATTGGTACTCTGGCACACATGGCTGACTTCATGTTAGGCTGCCTTTCCTACTACCCGCGCGTTATACACATTTTAGACAACACAGATTACTGGTTGTTCACCCTTCTTGACCCCCACTACAAAGAGAACTTCTCATCTCTCATTCCTCTGGTGGAGAGGACAAGCAAAATGGTGCTATACCAGAAGTTCCTTGTTAAGAAAATTGCTCCAAAGTTGATAGGGCAGACATCCAAATGGATTGTCGCCATCACAGGGACGTGCGATCGCCTAGAAGTTATCTAGAGTCAAGAAAGCGGCAGCAGGCCCTCACCAACAAGTCCAGTCTCAGTAGCCAACACAATCTTCACCCTGATGGCACACTGGGTAAACGTTGTGGAGGCCGGGAACAAGTTGGCTGCTGGCACCAGACTTGCCCTCCAATAGATCCTTGTTAACGGAAAGTGTACTCATTCCAATAACAGGGCCGCTTAGGAGTGCTGCATTGTTATTGTAATTGCCACGCGCCTGCTGCCTTCCTTGGAATCTTGAGCTTTAATACCTTGACCCACCCTCTCTGGGTGGTTCACAATTAGTAAAAAAAAAGGGGCAAGGCAACAACAGCCAATCAGATTTCAGCCATTGACCTCCCTTTGATGTGGTATCCCTCTCTCAAGATCAGCAGGCCCTTGCCCCAAATGTTTTTGAGGGTCACCAGCAGGCTATCAATCATAATTTTTCATGGGTGTGTATTATGACCTCCTTTATGTGTAACAAAGGGTGTTATGGAGTGCCGGTTCCTTGTAATTTATGGCAGCCCTTTCACTTAGTGCATAGGCTTTATAAGTGTAGGAGTCCCACGACCTGAACAATTGTACCACAATGTGAATGAGGCCCTCCTTTATGTGATATACAGGCTGTTTTGGAATGCCTCTTGCTTGTAATTTTTTGCAGCACTTGCACTTTATATACAATTGAATATACACAAAATAATGTTTCCTAACATTTTTTCCTGTAAAATCGTTCCCAGCAGCGACCTGGGAATCCAAGGTGAATCCAGACATCCCCCCCATGCTGTTCCCGATCAATTTCGGTGGTGTTTCTGTCACTTTCTTACCTTTTCCAATGGACCAGGCACCCTCCCCTCTTCAGAGCAGGGGGTGCCGGGTTGTCTCCCATTGACTTCCATTATACTCGGGTGCTCGGCCGAGCACACAAATATAGCAATGTGTTCAGGCCGAACACACGAATACTTTGGTGCTCGATCATTGCTAAATATTAGGTATCGCCATGCAGTGGCGTATCCAAGCTATGGCAGCCATGGCTAGTGCCATAGGCGCCAAGCGGGGGGGGCGACCAGGGCCGATCCTACACGGGGTGCAGTGGGTGCCTGGGCCCCGCACCCCAGCGCTGCGGCCCTGGTGACAAGTGGGGGCGGCCGCGGCCGGCGGCAGGGCAGAGCAGGAGATGAGCGCCTCCATTGCGGAAGCGCTCATCTCCATAGTCATCTGTATTGCCGTCCTCAGGACGGCAATACAGATGCCTGTCTGTGCTGCGGCAGAGGAGGGAGAGGTGTGTCCCCTCCTGTTCCTCTGATAGGCTGCCGGCTTAGTGCTGGCAGCCTATCAGAGGCCGGTGATGGCGCGATGACGTCATCGCGTCGCCTGAGCCGTATAGCGAGGGACACACAGACGGAAGAGGTGGCCTGCATCGCATCGCATTGCTGGAGGTAAGTATAAGTGTATTATTTTTTTTTATTTTTTTATATAGGTACAATACTGGGCTGGCACATGATAAGGGGGGCTACTGGGCTGGCACATAAGGGGGGCTACTGGGCTGGCACATAAGGGGGGACTACTGGGCTGGGCTGGCACATGATAAGGGGGGACTACTGGGCTGGCACATGATAAGGGGGGACTACTGGGCTGGCCCATGATAAGGGGGGACTACTGGGCTGGCACATGATAAGGGGGGCTACTGGCACATGATATGGGGGGCTACTGGCACATGATATGGGGGCACTCTGGCTACTGACACATGATATGGGGGCACTCTGGCTACTGACACATGATATGGGGGGGCTCTGGCTACTGACACATGATATGGGGGGGCTCTGGCTACTGGCACATGATGGTGGGGGGGGGGGCTCTGGCTACTGGCACATGATATGGGGGGGCTCTGGCTACTGGCACATGATATGGGGGGCTACTGGCACATGATAAGGGGGGCTACTGGCACATGATAAGGGGGGCTACTGGCACATGATAAGGGGGCTACTGGCACATGATAAGGGGGGCTACTGGCACATGATAAGGAGGGCTACTGGCACATAGGGGGGCTACTGGCACATAAGGGGGGCTACTGGCACATGATATGGGGGGGCTCTGGCTACTGACATGATATGGGGGGGCTCTGGCTACTGGCACATGATGGTGGGGGGGCTCTTATTACTGGCACATGATTGGGGGCATCTATGGGGGCACATCTTACTGCAGATTATTGGGGGGCATTATAGGGGCATCTACTGAGGCTAAAAAAGAAGATATTTTATATGGGGGCTCTGTATAGGGGCATTTTATACTGGGACACATTATGGTGGGTACTATGGGGAAGGGGGGGGCACTATGGGGGTCATCTACGGGGGCACTGAGAAGGGGTATTTTATATTGGCACATTATGGGAACATTAGCTCAACTGGGGGCATTACAAATGTTTTGCATATTATAAGGAGAATTATTACTACTGGGGGGGCATTATGGTGGGCTTTATTACTCCCCCATGGTATGACCCCCTAGTAGCAGCACCAGCCTCTCCCTGCTCTGCTATCCCTCTGCCCTTTCTCCAAATCCTTATTATGAAATCTTTCTCATTAGGTTAAAGCACAACATCAGCTCCGCCGAGCCCCCGGCCAAAGTGTTGAAGTGGCGTCCGAGATCCCCAAGGGCCAAGTCAAGTAACTGTAAGTTTTTATGAGGGTTCTACAAAAGAGCTATCGTGTTTTTTTTTTTGTTAAGGTTATCTGAAAGATGGGTTTAAAATATTTTGACAGGGGCGCAGTTTCAGTGCTTGCCATAGGCGCCATTTTCACTAGATACGCCTCTGTCGCCATGTCCGTAACAACCAGGTCTATTAGAATATCACATGACCTAACCCATCAGGTGAACACCGTAAAAAAATAAAAATAGTGTCAAAAAAGCTATTTTTCTCACCTTACTTTACAAAAAGTGTATACCAAGCGATCAAAAAGTCATATGCACCCCAAAATAGTACTCATTAAACTGTCATCTCATCCCGCAAAAAATTAAGCCTTACCTAAGACAATCGCCCAAAAAACTAAAAAAACTATGGCTCTCAAAATATGGAGACACTAAAAAATCATTATTTTCAAAAATGCTTTATTATATAAAACTGAAACAAACAACATATTTGGTATTGTCGCGTCTGTAACAACCTGCTCTATAAAAATATCACATGATTAGAGTTCAGCGGACACCTGGATGTTCGGGTTCGGCAGGTTCGGCCGAACTTGAAAAAAAAAATTCGGGTTCGGGAACCGAACTTGACCCCGAACCTCATTGAAGTCAATGGGGACCCGAACTTTGAGCACTAAAATGGCTGAAAAAATGGCATGGAAAGAGCTAGAGGGCTGCAAAAGGCAGCAACATGTGCTTAAGAGCATGGCAAATGCTCTGCAAACAAATGTGGATTGGAAAATGAATTAAAAAAACATAAAAGATCTTAAAAAAATAAAAATTAGGAATGATGTAGGAGGAAAAGGTTGAGAAGGCGGTGAATGGGTGGATGTGGCCGCGTAGGCTCACGTGACGGTCTAGGTGGAAGCGGCGGCGAAGGAGGAATAGGTTGCCAACACAGATGTGTGTTATTTTGCATTTTTACATAGGGGTATCCCCCAAAATATTGGGACATATAAAAAATATAAAAAAAGGAATAAGTACACTTGAGTACAAGGATGGATGGTTGAGGCTGTTAGAACTGTCTATTCTGCACAAGGTACAGACTACAAGTCCTGAACGATCCAAGCCTGGTTCATTTTAATGAACGTGAGCTTGTCCACGTTGGCTGTTGACAGGTGGCTGCGTCTGTCTGTAATGACGCCTCCTGCTGTGCTAAATACACGTTCAGAGAGTACACTGGCTGCAGGGCAGGCCAGCACCTCCAAGGCATACAGGGCAAGCTCTGGCCATGTGGACAATTTGGAGACCCCGAAGTTGAATGGGGCAGAACCATAAGTCAGTATGTGTAGGCGTGTGCACAGGTACTGTTCCACCATGTTGTTCAAATGCTGCCTCCTGCTAACACGCTCCATATCAGCAGTTGGGGCCGGTTGTTGCGGCGAGGTCACAAAGCTTTTCCACATGTCGGCCATGCTAACCCTGCCTTCTGAGGTGCTGGCGCTGACACAGCTGCGTTGGCGACCTCTTCCTCCTCCCCCGCCTGTAGACGCGCATCTTCCGATCACGCTCCAGTGAGGGAATTAAGGACGGCACATTGTCTTTGTAACGGAGATCCAGCAGGGTGGCCACCCAGTAGTCAGCACACGTTAAAATGTGGGCAACTCTGCTGTCGTTGCACAGGCACTGCAGCATGTAGTCGCTCATGTGTGCCAGGCTGCCCAGAGGTAAGGACAAGCTGTCCTTAGTGGGAGGCGTATCGTCTGCGTCCTCCGTATCCCCCCAGCCACGCACCAGTGATGGGCCCGAGCTGCGTTGGATACCACCCCGCTGTGAACATGCTTCATCCCCATCCTCCTCCTCATCCTCCTCCTCCTCGTCCTCCAGTAGTGGGCCCTGGCTGGCCAAATTTGTACTTGGCCTCTGCTGTTGCAAAAATCCTCTTTCTGAGCCACTTCTAAAAGACTGGCCTGAAAGTGTTAGAGATGACCTATCTTCCTCCTCGTCCTGGGTCACATCCTCTTCCATCATCGCCCTAAGTGTTTTCTCAAGGAGACATAGAAGTGGTATTGTAACGTTGATAACGGTGTCATCGCCATGTTGGTGGAGTACTCGAAACAGCGCAACAGGGCACACAGGTCTCGCATGGAGGCCCAGTCATTGGTGGTGAAGTGGTGCTGTGCCGCAGTGCGACTCACCCGTGCGTGCTGCAGTTGAAACTCCACTATGGCCTGCTGCTTCTCACACAGTCACTCCAGCATGTGAAAGGTGGAGTTCCACCTGGTGGGCACGTCGCATATGAGGCGGTTAGCGGGAAGGCCGAAGTTACGCTGTAGAGCAGACAGCTGAGCGGTGGCAGGATGAGAACACCGGAAGTGCGCACAGACGGCCCGCACTTTATGCAGCAGCTCTGACATGTCGGGGTAGTTGTGAATGAATTTCTGCACCACCAAATTCAGCACATGCGCCAGGCAAGGGATGTGCGTCAAACCGGCTAGTCCCAGAGCTGCAATGAGATTTCGCCCATTATCGCACACCACCAGGCCGGGCTTGAGGCTCACTGGCAGCAACCACTCGTCGGTCTGTTGTTCTATACCCCTCCACAACTCCTGCGCGGTGTGGGGCCAGTCCCCCAAACAGATCAGTTTCAGAACGGCCTGCTGACGTTTACCCCTGGCTGTGCTGAAGTTGGTGGTGAAGGTCTGTCGCTTACCGGATGAGGAGGTGGTAGAAGAGGAGGAGGAAGCCGAGTAGGAAGAGGAGGCAACAGGAGGCAAAGTATGATGCCCTGCGATCCTTGGCAGTGGAAGGACGTGCGCCAAACGGCTCTCCTCCTGGGGCCCAGCCGCCACTATATTTACATAGTGTGCAGTTAGGGAGATATAGCGCCCCTGGCCGTGCTTACTGGTCCACGTATCTGTGGTTAGGTGGACCTTGCCACAGATGGCGTTGCGCAGTGCACACTTGATTTTATCCGATACTTGGTTGTGCAGGGAGGGCACAGCTCTCCTGGAGAAGTAGTGGCGGCTGGGAACGACATACTGTGGGGCAGCAAGCAACATGAGCTGTTTGAAGCTGTCCGTCTCCACCAGCCTGAATGACAGCATTTCAAAGGCCAGTAGTTTAGAAATGCTGGCATTCAGGGCCAGGGATCGAGGGTGGCTAGGTGGGAATTTACGCTTTCTAACTAAGGTTTGTGAGATGGAGAGCTGAACGCTTCCGTGTGACATGGTGGAGATGCTTGGTGACGGAGGTGGTGTTGTTGGTGGCACATCCTCTGTTTGCTGGGCGGCAGGTGCCAACGTTCCTCCAGAGGCGGAGGAAGAGGCCAAGGCAGCAGCAGAAGAGGGGGCAGGAGGGGCCTGAGCCCTTTCTTGGTTTTGAAGGTGCTTACTCCACTGCAGCCCATGTCTCGCATGTAGATGCCTGGTCATGCAGGTTGTGCTAAGGTTCAGAACGTTAATGCCTCGCTTCAGGCTCTGATGGCACAGCGTGCAAACCACTCGGGTCTTGTCGTCAGCACATTGTGTGAAAAAGTGCCATGCCAGGGAACTCCTTGAAGCTGCCTTTGGTGTGCTCGGTCCCTGGTGACGGTGGCCAGTAGCAGGCGAACTGTTTTGGCGATGGCTGCTCTGCTTTTGCACCCTGCTCCCGCTTTTGCTATGCTGTTGGCTTGGTCTCACCACTGCCTCTTCCTCCGAACTCTGAAAGTCAATGGCACGACCTTCATTCCATCGTCCCCTGCATCGTCTTCCACCCAGTCTTCCTCCCTGACCTCCTTTTCGGTCTGCACACTGCAGAAAGACGCAGTAGTTGGCACCTGTGTTTCATCATCATCAGAGACGTGCTGAGGTGGTATTCCCATGTCCTCATCAGGAAACATAAGTGGTTGTGCGTCAGTGCATTCTATGTCTTCCACCCCTGGGGAAGGGCTAGGTGGATGCCCTTGGGAAACCCTGCCAGCAGAGTCTTCAAGCAGCATAAGAGACTGCTGCATGACTTGAGGCTCAGACAGGTTCCCCGATATGCACAGGGGTGATGTGACAGACTGATGGGCATGGGTTTCAGGCGCCACCTGTGCGCTTTCTGCAGAAGACTGGGTGGGAGATAATGTGAACGTGGCCACCCAATTGACTAGCGCCTGTACTTGCTCAGGGCTTACCATCCTTAGAACGGCAGTAGGCCCGACCAAATATCGCTGTAGATTCTGGCGGCTACTGGGACCTGAGGTAGTAGGTTCAGTAGGACGTGTAGCTGTGGCAGAACGGCCACGTCCTCTCACTGCACCAGAGGCTCCACCAACACCACCACGACCATGACCGCGTCCCTTATTAGATGTTTGCCTCATAGTTAGCGTTCACAAAGCAAAGTAAAAAGTGGTTAAGTCTGTTAAAAATAATTAACCGCCAATAAAAACCCTGATGCACTCAATTTTTTTTAAAAATCTATATGCACCTCAAATCCCAGATGTGCAGTATATCAGAGGATTTTTTCACCCCAGTAAGCAAAAAGCTGTATTTCTGGCCTAAATGTGACACTCACTTATGCACTTCTAATCCTAGATGTGCACTATATGAAACAGATGGTTTTTTTTCACCCCAGTATGCCCCAGTAGGAGAAAGCCGCATTTGTGGCCTAAATTTCACAGTCACTTATGCATGTCTAATCCAAGATGTGCAGTATATCAGAGGGTTTTTTCACCCCAGTAAGCAAAAAGCTGTATTTCTGGCCTAAATGTGACACTCACTTATGCACGTCTAATCCTAGATGTGCACTTTATGAAACAGATGTTTTTCTTTCACCCCAGTATGCCCCAGTATGAGAAAGTCGTATTTGTGACCTAAATGTGACACTCACTTATGCATGTCTAATCCTAGATGTGCAGTATATCAGAGGGTTTTTTCACCCCAGTAAGCAAAAAGCTGTTTTTCTGGCCTAAATGTGACACTTACTTATGCACGTCTAATCCCAGATGTACACTATATGAAACAGATGTTTTTTTTATTAACCCCAGTAAGCAAAAAGCTGTATTTCTGGCCTAAATGTGACACTCACTTATGCATGTCTAATCCTAGATGGGCACTATATGAAAAAAAGTTTTTTTTTTAACCCCAGTAAGCAAAAAGCTGTATTTTTGAACTTGCAGATATCCTGTGCTGGTGCACTATCGTTGCATAAAATGGCTGCCGATTAAGTATTGATATTGACAAACTGAAGTAAAAAAAAGTTCGTTTTCAGCAGTAGTTGGCTCAGGGCAGGCTTAAAAAAATTGTGCACTGCACCCACAAAGCACATTTGCAGTAGATCGCTGAGTAAAAAATGCAGTTCTTCATAAGATTTCTCCCTGATCTCTCCCTCACAGCAGCTGCAGCCTCTCCCTACACTAATCCGAGCAGAGTGACGGGCGGCGCTACGTGACTCCAGCTTAAATAGAGGCTAGGTCACATGCTGCAGTTGGCCAATCACAGCCATGCCAATAGTAGGCATGGCTGTGATGGCCTTTTGGGGCAAGTAGTATGACGCTTGTTGATTGGCTGCTGTGCAGCCTTTCAAAAAGCGCCAAGAAAGCGCCGAACACCGAACCCGAACTTTTACATAAATGTTCGGGTCCGGGTGCCGAAAAACCTAAAGTTCGGTACGAACCCAAACTTTACAGTTCGGGTTCGCTCAACTCTACACATGATCTAACCTGTCAGATGAACACTGTAAATAACAAAAAATAAAAACTGATCCAAAACAGCTATTTTTGTTACCTTGCCTCACAAAAAGTGTAATATAGAGCAACCAAAAATCATATGTACCCTAAAATGATACCAACAAAACTGCTACCTTATTCTATAGTTTTCCCAATGGGGTCATTTTTTGGGAGTTTCTACTCTAGGGGTGCATAAGGGGGTCTTCAAATGTGACATGGCAACTTAAAATTAGCCCAGTGAAATCTGCCCTCCAAAATGCACATGGCGCTCCTTTCCTTCTGCGCCCTGCCGTGTGCCAGTACAGAGGTTTACGATCACAAATGGGGCGTTTCTGTAAACTACCGAATCAGGGTAATAAATAATGAATTTTGTTTGGCTGTTAACCCTTGCTTTGTTACCAGAATATTTTTTTTATTAAAATGGAAAGTCTGCCAAAAAAGTGAAATTCTGAAATTTCTTCTACAATTTCCTTTAATTTTTGTGGAACACCTAAAGGGTTACGAAAGTTTTTAAAATCAGTTTTGAATACCTTGAGGGCGTAGTTTCTAAAATGGGGTCATTTTTGGGTGGTTTCTATTATGTATGCCCTACAAACTGACTTCAGACCTGAACTGGTCCTTAAAAAGTGGGTTTTGGAAATCTTCTGAAAAAATTCAAGATTTGCTTCTAAGCCTTCTAACGTCCCCCAAAAATAAAATGCCATTCACAAAACGATCTAAACATAAATTAGACATATGGGAAATTTAAAGTAATAACTATTATATGAGGTATCACTTTCTGTTTTAAAAGCAGAGAAATCAAAATTTAGAAACTTGCTAATTTTTCAATTTTTTTGTAAATTTTGTATTATTTTTAAAATAAAATTGAAAAATATTAAATGAAATTTACAACTATCATGAAGCACAATGTGTCACGAAAAAACTATCTCAGAATGGCTTGGATAAGTAAAAGTGTTTCAAAGTAATTACCACATACAGTGACTCATGTAAAAATTCCAAAAAACGGCCTGGTGCTTAAGGTGAAAATTGGCAGGGTCCTGAAGGGGTTAAATAATCTGTAAATATTATAAATAGATGCAAAGTAATAACTGAACTGAGCATCTCCATATGGTCTCTTTATTATGGTCATCACAGAAGAGGGAGACAAAGACAACCTCAAAAGGTACTGTAGCTTCTCAACTACATAATGTTAGATATGAAACCCATACTACATAAAAAGTTGAGTATATTTTCAAATATTTTATTGTTATTGAACTGTCATTTACATTTTTTCTCTCCATTGAGATACATAGCTTTTTTCTTAATTAAACTAGGCACCATTTAATCCCAAATTGCTGTCATGTGAGTTTCCACAGTGCGTTGATCTGTAGAATGATGAAACCAGCAGAACTTAAAGGGGTTCTGCACTTTGTTTTAACTGATGATCTATCCTCTGGATAGATCATCAGCTTCTGATCGGCCGGCATCCGACACCTGGGACCCCTGCTGTTCAGCTGTTTGAGAAGGCAGCTGCGATCCAGTAGCGCCGCAGTCTTCTCACTGTTTACCGCCGGCTCACTGACGTCACGACTAGTATCAACTAGTATCAACCATTCAAGTGAACAGAGCTTAGCCCTGCCCACGCTAGTTGATACTAGTCGTGACGTCAGTGGGCCGGCGGTAAACAGTGAGAAGGCCGCGGGACTGCTGGAGCACCACTGCCTTCTTAAACAGCTGATCGGCGGGGGTCCCGGGTGCCGGACTCCCGCCGATCAGAAGCTGATGATCTATTCAGAGGATAGATCATCAGTTAAAACAAAGTGCAGAACCCCTTTAAATAATGATATAATACAATCACTGCCTGAAGAAAAGCTTAAAATACAAAACAAAAATAATTTAATGAGATAATTGTATAAAACTGGAAAAATAAAACCCGGTGAACTTGGTTTAAATGAGCGAAGATATTACTCTGGGTTCAAAAGAAACACCCCAAGGATGCTCACTAGTGTTGATCGAGCACCAGTGCTCAGGTGCTCTGGCTGAACACAGACACCCCCTGCTCTGAAGAGGGGAGGGTGCCTGGTTCATAGGAAAAGGTCAGAAATTGATGTAAACACCACCGAAATGGTTCGGGAACAGCATGGGGAGGATGTCTGGATGCACCTTGGATTCCCAGGTCGCTGCTGGGAACGATGTTGTCCAAGTAGTACGCCACTTTTACAGACTGACAATAATACGCACAAAACCAAAGATAAAATTGATTTTAGAGGAAAAATTGTTAGGAAACACTCTTTCTTGTATATTTACTTGTATATGAAGTGCAAGTGCTGCCAAAAATTACAACCAAGGGGCACTCCAATACAACCTGTATACCACATAAAGGAGGGCCACATTGTGGTACAATTCATTCATTTAGTAGGACTCCTACACTCATAAAGCCTATGCAAGTGAAAGGGCTTCCAAAAATTACAAGGAACCAGCACTCCAATACACCATTTGTTACACATAAAGGATGGCAGCATACACACCCTTGAAAAATTCTGCTTGATGGCCTGCTGGTGACCCTCTAAAACATTTGGAGCAAGGGCCTGCTGATCTGACCATCTAAAACATTAGGGGCGAGGGCCTACTGCTGAGCTGACCCTCTAAAACATTATGAGTGAGGGTCTGCTGCTGAGCTGACCATTGAAAAATTATGGTTGAGGGCCTGTTGCTGAGCTGACCATTTAAAAAATTATGGGAGAGTGCCTGCTGCTTAGCTGACCATTGAAAAAATTTACAGTGTTCAAAGCAGGCCGGGTCGCCTGAATACTTCAGCTACGAATAATGGAATAGGACTCTATTTTGTTGGTTTTCAGAACTGGGGCCATGATAAAGAGGGAAGGCCGGGGGCATCCGTATTGCGGCGCTAGAGGTGAAATTCTTGTCTTGGACCAACGCAAGACGAACCAAAGTGAAAGCATTTGCCAAGAATGTTTTCATTAATCAAAAACAAAAGTAGGAGGTTCGAAGACGATCAGATACCATTGTAGTTCCGACCATTAACGATGCCGACGGCGTTATACCCATGACCTGCCGAGGATCTTCTGGGAAACCAAAGTCTTTGGTTTCCGGGGGAGTATGGTTGCAAAGCTGAAACTTAAAGGAATTGACGGAAGGGCACTACCAGGAGTGGAGCCTGCGGCTTAATTTGACTCAACACGGGAAACCTCACCCGGCCCGGACACGGAAAGGATTGACAGATTGATAGCTCTTTCTCAATTCTGTGGGTAGTGGTGCATGGACGTTCTTAGTTGGTGGAGCGATTTGTCTGCTTAATTCCGATAACCATCATGACTCCTCCGTGATAAATAGTTACGCAACCCCCGGAGGTGAGGATTGTGTTGACCAGACTCTTGGATAGTGAGACTGGACTTGCAGGTGAGGGCCTGCTGGTGAGCTGACTCTCTAAAAAATTATATGCGAGGGTCTGTAGGTAAGCTGACCCTGTAAAACATTATATGCGTGGGCCTGCAGGTAAGCTGACCCTCTAAAATATTACATGCGAGGGCCTGCAGATGAGCTGACCCTATAAAAGATAGTAGGTGAAGGCCTTCTGTAGTATCCCACTAGGTAAATGTGGGCACTATACACGGGTCAATTGGGCCACGTTGTTCTCCACCTCCTGTGGGACAGTGGCAGTGTATTTCACAGTACATTTTAATATGTATTTATGTGTATTTTCCTGTGAGATGTGTAGCAGGCCTATTAGGGTGTAGTTCAGCATCCTAGACACTAGAGGGAGCTAGGGAACCCCTGGTATATATACCTAGACCCAGACAGGGAGGAGGGAGTCTGTGTAGTCAGGAGTCTGTATAGAGACAGAAGGGAGTGTGCACCTTAGCCAGAGAGAAGCTGAGGGCCACATCCTGACATGCAGCTAGACAGCCCAGGCTTCTAGTTGACACCAGGAGGCTAGAAAGTGTGGATCAGCCTGCCTGAGGATATTGAGCCAGAGTTAGCTCAGAAGATCATCACCAGGGGAAGAGTTGCCTCCTGAGAAGCCCAGTTCCCACAAGCAGAGCAGAGCCAGTATTCCAGCTAGACAAGTGAGCTGAAGGGCAGAAGGACAGGGCCGGCCTTAGGTGTTCAGGCGCCCTGTGCGAGCTAACCTTGTGGCGCCCCCCCCCCCCTTACCCCTGTTTTTTTGGGACCCATAATGCTGCTACACAATACGGTATCTGAATCTATGGGACTCCTGTGGATATACCATAAAAGTTTTATCTGCAGTCCTATGTAACACCACAAATAATACCACATAGCTCTCTGAATACAGATAACACAGTGATGGCTCTCTGATTTCCGTAAATGTAGTAGTGTTACCTCCGGTCCTATGTAAAACCACAGATAACACTAGTGCTGATAATGTGGTAGTGTTACCTGCAGTCCTATGTAAAACCACAGATAACACTAGTGTAGATCATGTGGAAGTGTTACCTTCGTCCTTAGTGTGCCTCCCTGTGTCTATCGCACGGACTCCATGCTGGCGCTGCCTCCTCTTCCATCTTCTTCTTGCCCCGCACAGAACATTCTGAAGCAGCTGCGTCAAGACATAGGAACACTGTGGGCATGGTGATACACACAGGGAGAGACACACACACAGGGACGGACACACACACACACACACACAGGGACGGACAGTCACACACACAGGGACGGACAGTCACACACACAGGGACGGACAGTCACACACACAGGGACGGACAGTCACACACACAGGGACGGACACACACACAGGGACGGACACACACACACACACAGGGACGGACACACACACACACAGGGACGGACACACACACACAGGGACTGACACAGGCTGTGTCGTGGGCCTTCCCTGGCAGAGACTGAGTCTGCTGTGGCTGCTGGCTGGCGCTCGTGGGCTCTCTCCTTCTTCTCTCTTGGGCCCTGGGGGCGGAGCTCAGTGGCAATGTCAACTGCGAAGGAAGACTCGCTCCAGCAGCCACTGGTCTGCTCTCTTAAAGAGACAGGTAGGCCAGGCAGCAGAGCGGAGCTCAGAGCGGCCGCGGGCCCCGCCCCCTCCTCACTATTTCCAATAGTCCGTGCGCTTTCAGCGCTGTTAGTTAGTTATAGTAATAAGTATATTTAGTTTGCGGCGGGCTGTCGGCCGCCCAGCGCCCCTGTTGCTATGGCGCCCTGTGCGGCCGCACAGCCCGCACACCCCAAAGGCCGGCCCTGCAGAAGGATTCCCACAAAGCAAGGATATATACCTGTCACGGCTGAGGATGGGGGAAATCCTCAGCCGTGTGGAGCCCGGTGATGTTATGGCTGCTTGGCCATGAAGACAGGATTAGGGAGCAGGTCACCTCCTAAAGGCATCCCTAACCTGACCCTGACTCCTAGCTACATGAGCCAACCTTGATGGTAGGAGGGCTCATGCTCCGGAACCTAGAAGTCCCTGCTAGCCCTCAAGATGGCCCTAAACTAGGAGCTGAGTAAGACAACCCACTCCTCCAAGACACGGAGGAGCAGGAGTCTCAATGGCCAAGCTGCTGGAAAAGGGGAGACATAAACAGCTCTATGGATATGGTAGGTGAACAAAGAGTTCCACCTACCTGCCACAGCCTTGCTGACTGGATCCCTGTGTAAGCAGGGTGCAGATCACAAACGCATCCCCACACAGGGACCCAGATCCATAGCTGCACAAAATCACATGTAAAACATCAAACGGACATCACACATAACTAGAAATAAACTTAATGAGACATTATGGTTATGACCACAGGGGTGGCTCTTACTGGCAGGTAGTAAAGACAGGAGGCTGCTTTCAGCTAAGCATGGCTGAAGCAACCTGCAGACCTGCAAAAGCAGTGAGGCTTTATAGGCCAAGAAGCCACACCCCACAGTCGGACACACCCAGTGCACACACACACTAGGAAGGAGATTAACCCTTCCAACACCAGGGAAGGGAAAACACCACTTAAAGGAGACGTGCACACATCACACAAAACCGCATGCACAACATAGCAAGCTGCCATGACACAGCGCAGACTGCTATGCTGCCACATACATACTGTTGCCAGCGGCAACCACAGGTGAGGCAAATACCACAGCCCTCACCTGTGATTGACAACCAAACTAAACCGCTGACAACCGCATGCGGTTTAGGAGTCACGGTCATAGCCATGGCCGTGACAATACCTGAGGAAGTTTGCTACCAAGGATAAAGCCAGCATTAGGGCATACGGGCCTTGGGATATAAACAGCCAGGAGTTCTGAGGAAGAGTGCAGCCTGGTCTGTGAGTGTTTTACCCTCTGTGTATCTTGCAAAGAACATTGTTGCCTGCCATTTATGTAAAGCCTGCTTGTGATGTGATCCTGCTATATGGAACTGAACTTACAAAAGACTGTACAAAGGTAACCGTTTTCTAGTAAAGAAAGTTTGGTTCACCACAACAACGTGTTCCTCACTTATTACCCCTACCACTATCAACCGGTGTGCCACCGTTACAGGCACTGGCGTCACGAACGTTAAAGGGACCTTGCCCTAGGCACATTAAACATCTGCAACATCCAGGGCACCTCACCCACCATCAGGCCTGGTCCCTATATACAGAGAGTGCCCCAGAGGACTTCTGTGCCAGCCTCTCCATCACTGCTGTACGCCTGCACAGGGTCATCCTAGAAACTGTGAGTAACCCATAGCAACCCTCGTTTGCCTAAGTAACAGTGACCTCACACATCGCTACACCCTGCAGGGCTGCGTACTGCATATTTTGGCGTCACAAACAGGATCCGATCATTCCTGCACCATTGTGGAATATAAACTGTGTGCCGTTATTGCCTTAAAGTGATAAAGCCCTAACTGTTTATTTGAAAAATTGCTGGGCAAAGAACTGTAAAAATTGCAGTGTGAAAATTGTATTTTTATGGACTGTTTGCCGTTTCTAAGTCACCGCTTGCTGTCAGTGAATGGACAGCGTTTTGTTTAAAGATGGCCACCTAAACTGACTGAAAATAATTGCTGCGCCATCACTGTATCTTATTGGAGGGAAAAATTGGCGCCTTCTGCTAAAAAGTGCGGGAAAGACTGTATGTCCGTGCCACCGCCTTATCTTAAAATTTGCATGTCTGCTGTGACGGACTCCGCCTCCCCATGTTGGAGGACCCGGGGGGCGGCCTCCCGGAGCAGTGGGAGGTCGCAGGCGAGATACTGAGTGCCGCCCTATCGCTCTCCAGAGAAGGATAGAGCATGCTGAAGAGAGAGGGATCGGACATGTCGCCAAGTGGAGATTCTCCTGCCGGAATGGCATTACCCGCGGACAAGTTCCCAGAGCCTGAGATGGTCGGAGAGGGAGAAGAGCCACTCGCTTGTATTCCGTGACCGGAGAGGCCACCTTGCTCCCCACCGCGGTCGCAGCCCGAGCCATACCCTGGCTCGCGCCGAGGAAAAAGTCATGAGTCATCACCTGTACCTGCTGCAACTGTACCGGATCCCTGCAGCGGAGCATCACCTGAGAGACTGGAGGATCAGATCGCCAGGCTAGAAATCCATCTTCATGGCCTGCTCCAACTTGCTGCGTCCGGAGTGGCACCAATACCACCGGACAATAGCAATCCACCAAAGAACTCTGATGTCCCCGGGCCCGCAGTGAAGGACCCCGTTGCCACCAGTTCGGCGACCCCCATGACTGCGCCAGCGGAGAAACTTTGTTATACCAGGGGTCGGGTCCGTCGCATGATGCCAGCACCACCCAGACCCATGGAGCCTCCTGCAGCAGCAATCCCCAGGCTTGCAGAGCCTATACCAGTGACAGGCCCCTTTATGCTACAATTGCCTGTCAACACTATTTTGTGGGCCCAGCCTTATGTGGATCCTCGTGTCAGGCCCAATTTACAAGCAGAACCAGGATGTCCCACCAGTGATAACTCTAGTGGACGTGATACATTCCTGTGAGTAGGCCTGCCAGGCCATGATCCATATTTGATTTTTGCTGAGGGACCCTTATTGCTGAGGATTTAACCCTTTCAGGACAGGAGTCCTTTGTTTTGGCCCTATGGGCTGCTGCCAGTTTCCCACGGCTCAGTGGTGGTGGTAGGCCACTGAAAATACCAAGTGCTTCAAGGCCATCCAGTTTACAGGACCCCTGCCTGCTCCAAGTATTCTAAAGCCAAGTTGTGCCTGTTATTTTATTTGCACTTAACCCTTTTAACCCTCTTTTAAGGTTGATTAAGGGACATTACAGCACTTATTTTAAATGCCATTTTAATAATGTGGACTTTTATGTGCTGTGACTTTTATATGCAAATCATAACTTCAAGTAATGTGCCCAGAGATGACCCCAACGCCTGAGGGCCTCTGAGATGCTGCTTTATTATGGACAATTATACTTCAATATTATTATGGACTATCCTGGTATCCCTGATACCCTGCACCAGGTCAGCGCCCCCTGTTCCCTTATACTATCCTAAGAGAAGAGAACGACGCCCCTTTTCACCAGACTTGTTCCTTAGCCAGCCAGCTGCCTGATATACACTGCTCAAAAAAATAAAGGGAACACAAAAATAACACATCCTAGATCTGAATTAATTAAATATTCTTCTGAAATACTTTGTTCTTTACATAGTTGAATGTGCTGACAACAAAATCACACCAAAAAAAAAAAATGGAAATCAAATTTTTTAACCAGTGGAGGTCTGGATTTGGAGTCACCCTCAAAATTAAAGTGGAAAAACACACTACAGGCTGATCCAACTTTGATGTAATGTCCTTAAAACAAGTCAAAATGAGGCTCAGTAGTTTGTGTGGCCTCCACTTGCCTGTATGACCTCCCTACAACGCCTGTGCATGCTCCTGATGAGGTGGCGGACGGTCTCCTGAGGGATCTCCTCCCAGACCTGGACTAAAGCATCTGCCAACTCCTGGACAGTCTGTGGTGCAACGTGACGTTGGTGGATAGAGCGAGACGTGATGTCCCAGATGTGCTCAATTGGATTCAGGTCTGGGGAACGGGCGGGCCAGTCCATAGCATCAATGCCTTCGTCTTGCAGGAACTGCTGACACACTCCAGCCACATGAGGTCTAGCATTGTCTTGCATTAGGAGGAACCCAGGGCCAACCGCACCAGCATATGGTCTCACAAGGGGTCTGAGGATCTCATCTCGGTACCTAATGGCAGTCAGGCTACCTCTGGCAAGCACATGGAGGGCTGTGCAGCCCTCCAAAGAAATGCCACCTCACACCATTACTGACCCAATGCCAAACCGGTCATGCTGGAGGATGTTGCAGGCAGCAGAACGTTCTCCACGGCGTCTCCAGACTCTGTCACGTCTGTCACATGTGCTCAGTCTGAACCTGCTTTCATCTGTGAAGAGCACAAGGCGCCAGTGGCGAATTTGCCAATCTTGGTGTTTTCTGGCAAATGCCAAACGTCCTGCACAGTGTTGGGCTGTAAGCACAACCCCCACCTGTGGACGTCGGGCCCTCATATCACCCTCATGGAGTCTGTTTCTGACCGTTTGAGCAAACATATGCACATTTGTGGCCTGCTGGAGGTCATTTTGCAGGGCTCTGGCAGTGCTCCTCCTGTTCCTCCTTGCACAAAGGCGGAGGTAGCGGTCCTGCTGCTGGGTTGTTGCCCTCCTACGGCCTCCTCCACGTCTCCTGAAGTACTGGCCTGTCTCCTGGTAGCGCCTCCATGCTCTGGACACTACGCTGACAGACACAGCAAACCTTCTTGCCACAGCTCGTATTGATGTGCCATCCTGGATAAGCTGCACTACCTGAGCCACTTGTGTGGGTTGTAGACTCCGTCTCATGCTACCACTAGAGTGAAAGCACCGCCAGCATTCAAAAGTGACCAAAACATCAGCCAGGAAGCATAGGAACTGAGAAGTGGTCAGGTCACCACCTGCAGAACCACTCCTTTATTGGGGGTGTCTTGCTAATTGCCTATCATTTCCACCTGTTGTCTATGCCATTTGCACAACAGCATGTGAAATTGATTGTCACTCAGTGCTGCTTCCTAAGTGGACAGTTTGATTTCACAGAAGTGTGATTGACTTGGAGTTACATTGTGTTTGTTAAGTGTTCCCTTTATTTTTTTGAGCAGTGTATATATGTGTATTTGCAAATGTAGAATATGTTCCTGCTTTGCATTATTTTTGTCTTTCAGGTGCAGTTTCCCAGCTGGGCAGGGCCCCTTGTGTTGCGCCGAGGACGGGCAACGTTACAGCAACGGTGTATGTAGTGTCCCACTAGGTAAATGTGGGCACTACACAAGGGTCAATTGGGCCACGTTGTTCTCCACCTCCTGTTGGACAGTTGCAGTGTATTTCACAGTGAATTTTAATGCATTTTAATATTTATTTATGTGTATTTTCCTGTGAGATGTGTAGCAGGCCTATTAGGGTGTAGTTCAGCATCCTAGACACTAGAGGGAGCTAGGGAGCCCCTGGTATATATACTTAGACCCAGACAGGGAGGAGGGAGTTTGTGTAGTCAGGAGTCTGTATAGAGACAGAAGGGAGTGTGCACCTTAGCCAGAGAGAAGCTGAGGGCCACACCCTGACATGCAGCTAGACAGCCCAGGCTTCTAGTTGACACCAGGAGGCTAGAAAGTGTGGATCAGCCTGCCTGAGGATATTGAGCCAGAGTTAGCTCAGAAGATCATCACCAGGGGAAGAGTTGACTCCTGAGAAGCCCAGTTCCCACAAGCAGAGCAGAGCCAGTATTCCAGCTAGACAAGTGAGCTGAAGGGCAAAAGGATTCCCACAAAGCAAGGATATATACCTGAGGAAGTTTGCTACCAAGGATAAAGCCAGCATTAGGGCATACGGGCCTTGGGATATAAACAGACAGGAGTTCTGAGGAAGAGTGCAGCCTGGTCTCTGAGTGTTTTACCCTCTGTGTATCTTGCAAAGAACATTGTTGCCTGCCATTTATGTAAAGCCTGCTTGTAATCTGATCCTGCTATATGGAACTGAACTTACAAAAGACTGTACAAAGTTAACCGTTTTCTAGTAAAGAAAGTTTGGTTCACCACAACAACGTGTTCCTCACTTATTACCCCTACCACTATCAACCGGTGTGCCACCGTTACAGGCACTGGCGTCACGAACCTTAAAGGGACCTTGCCTTAGGCACATTAAACATCTGCAACATCCAGGGCACCTCACCCACCATCAGGCCTGGTCCCTATATACAGAGAGTGCCCCAGAGGACTTCTGTGCCAGCCTCTCCATCACTGCTGTACGCCTGCACAGGGTCATCCTAGAAACTGTGATTGATTAACCCATAGCAACCCTCGTTTGCCTAAGTAACCGTGACCTCACACATCGCAAAACATTATATGCGAGGGCCTGCTGGTTAGCTGACCCTGTAAAAGATTTTAGGGGGATGCTTGCAGGTGAGCTGACCCTGTAAAAGATTTTAGGGCGGGCCTGCTGGTGAGTAGTGATGAGTGGCAGGGGTAATATTCGAATTTGCGATATTTCACAAATATTTGGTAGAATAGGATAATTCGGAAGTGGAAGTGGAGGAGGAGAAGTGGGGGTTGGAGCCACTAATGTAGGTGCTGGCGGAAACCCTGATCGATGTAGGGCCCGCAATCCTTGGCATCGGTAGCACCTGTGCCATCCCAGGGTACGACTCTCTCCCAGTCTCCACCACGTTCACCCAGTGCGCTGTCTGGGAGATATAGCATCACTGGCCAAATGCACTTGTCCATGTGTCCGTGGTTAAGTGAACCTTTCCAGTAACTGCGTTGGTCAGGGCACGGGTGATGTTCTGGGACACATGCTGGTGCAAGGCGGGCAAGGCACACTTTGAAAAATAGTGGCGGCTGGGGACTGCGTAATGTGGGACGGCCGTCAACATCAGGCTGGAAATGGGCACACACGTGGCGCAACTTCACTAGTAGGTCTGGCAAATTGGGGTCGGTTTTGAGAAACCGCTGAACCACTAAGTTTAAGACGTGGGCTAGGCATGGGATGTGTGTCAGGTTGCCAAGCTCCAAAGCCGCCACCAAGTTACGTTCATTGTTAGACACAACCATGCCTGGTTGTAGGTTGAGTGGCGAGAGCCACTGCTCGGTCTGGTCCCTTATACCCTGCCACAGCTCTGCGGTGGTGTGCTGTTTGTCCCCTAAGCAACTTCAGCACTGCCTGTTGATGCTTACCCACAGCAGCGCTACACTGCTTCCAGCTAGCAACTGATGACTGCTGCTGGAGGTGGAACTGGAGGAGGAGGCTGCGGAGGAGGAGAAGTGGGGGTTGGAGCCAGTAACATAGCTGCTGGCGAAGACCCTGATGAATGTAGGGTCTGCAATCCTTGGCGTGGGTAGCACCTGTGCCATCCCAGGGTACGACTCACTCCCGGCTTCCACAACATTCACCCAGTGTGCGGTCAGGGAAATGTAGCATCCCTGGCCACCAGCACTTGTCCATGTGTCCGTGGTTAAGTGAACCTTCCCAGTAACTGCATTGGTCAGGGCACATGTGATGTTCTGGGACACATGCTGGTGTAAGGCGGGCACAGCACACCGTAAAAAATAGTGGACTGCGTACCGAGGGACCGCTGATGACATCAGGCTGCGGAAGGCCTCAGTGTCCACAAGCCTAAATGGCAACATTTCCAGGGCCAGTAATTTGGAAAGCTGCGCATTTAGTGCTATGGCCTGTGGGTGGGTGGCTGGGTATTTGCACTTGCGTTCAAAGGCCTGGGGTAAGGACATTTGGATGCTGCGCTGGGATATGGAAGTGGATGTGGTCGCTTATGGTATTTGCGAAGGTCCAAGTGCAGAGCGGGAGGCATCCGTGCCTGCTCCTTCAGCAGGGGATTGGCCAGCACGTAACACAGGGGAAGAGAAAACAGTGGTGTGAACCACAGACACAGATTGTGGACCCCAGCATTCGTCCCACTAATTATGACGCTTGGATGCCATATGTCTCATCATGCTGGTGGTGATGAGGTTGCTAGTGTTCATGCTCTGGCTCATTTTGGTATGCCACAGGTTGCAAACTACTATTCTTTTGTCGTCCGCACTTTCCTCAAAAAAGCGTCATACTGCGGAACGCCTCTGATTTCCGCAAGTGGATGCTTCATGGAACAGTTGCAGAACTGTTTGGTGTGGCCTGACTTCTCTCTTTTGCCACCCCACTGCCTCTTCCAGCCTGTTGCGGTGCAGCAGATCCCTCCCTCTCTGCACTGCCATCCTCGCTCGGCTTTCCACCTTCCCAGGTTGGATCAGTGACTTCATCGTCCACCACCTCCTCTTCCACTTCCTCACTCTGCTCATCCTCCTGACTTGTTGACCTAACCACAACATCAGTGATTGATAACTGTGTCTCATCCTCTTCATCAACCTCTAGATACACTTATTCGCAACTGTGTCTCATCATCATCCACCTCATTAAACAGTAATTGCCGTTCCCCACCGTCATCTTTTGTGATTGTGGCTTCTCAAGAGTTTGGGAATCAGAGCACAAGATCTGTCCCTCTTCAAGCGTGCTTGTCGAGAGGGCCAAATTAAGGAATGGCGCTGAAAAGAGCTCCTTCGGAATATCCAAGTGTGGGATCACTTGTTTGCCCAGACTCTCCATGGTGGGAGGAAGGAGGATCAGGGTGAGGATTGGGTTGAGCAGACTCTTGGCTACTGAGACTGGTCTTGGTGGAAGACAGGGTGGTGCTTAACAGACTGGAAGCATTATCTGTTGCAATCCAACCACCTGGTCGCATTGGTCTGACTTCAAGAGTGGTGTCCTGCGCCGCCCTGCAAACTGGGACATGAAAGGGTTTCTACCACCACATTTTGACCTAATTAGCTGTCAGACACTAGCGATCTGCTAGTGTCTGCTCTACCTAACCATGCTATTGTAATTCCTTTCTCTGCAGCGGTTACCCTAAAAAACGTAGTTTTATTGGTATGCAAATGAGCCTCTTGGTGCTATGGGGGCGTCTTTTCAGCACCTAGAGGCTCCGTCCACTCACCATTTCTGCCGCCCAGCGCGCTCCAGCCCGCCCTTCTCCTCTAGATTGACAGCCTACTCGCGCCTGCGCCGTGTGCTTCTGTATTCGGCGCAGGCGCAGTGACTGTTTGACTGCTCCCTGCGCCGTAATCGGCGCAGGCGCAGTGAAGATGCCGGCGCAGGGAGACAGTCACTGCGCCTGCACCGAATACAGAGGAGAGGGGCGGGCTGGAGCGCGCTGGGCGGCAGAAATGGTGAGTGGACGGAGCCTTTAGGTGCTGAAAAGCCCCTATAGCACCTAGAGGCTCATTTGCATACCAATAAAACTACGTTTTTTAGGGTAACCGCTGCAGAGAAAGGAATTACAATAGCATGGTTAGGTAGAGCAGACACTAGCAGATTGCTAGTGTCTAACTGCTAATTAGGTCAAAATGTGGTGGTAGAAACCCTTTAAGCTAGGTATTGTGGATGATTGTTTTTCTTGTGCTCTGCCAGCAGGCACAGTTTCACCGCGCGCAAGGCCACGGCCTCTGCGTGCACCATCAGCATCACGGCCACTGCCCCGTCCCTTACTGCTCGCCTTCTTCATATTAAATGTTATATATGATTGAAAGTCTGTCACACGTACAGTAGCGTAGGATTTGGAAGTGTATGCGCAAACTAATTTAAAAAGGTATTTAAGGAGATATGCCCCAGATACTGTCAATGCTGTCACCAGCGGCTAATGAAAAATTACAGGGAATGTCACAAGTATTTGGGATGAGGAAACTTTCTACAGGAGAGGTACCACCGGTAATATCACTGTCCACAGCGTCTACACAAAAAAGTACACTGTATGTCACAGATACATTTTTTAAGCGCACACGTTACACTGCAGATGTGGCACTGGTAATGTCACTGTCCGCAGCAGACACCGTCTACGTAAAAAGTACACTGTATGTCACAGATAAATTTTTTCAGCGCACACGTTACACTGCAGATGTGACACTGGTTATGTCACTGTCCGAAGCGGACACCTTCTACGGAAAAAGTACACTGTATGTCACAGATATTTTTTGGATGCGCACACTTTTCACAGGTGTTCAGCCGAGCATGCTCGATCATCAATAGTGCTAACAATATTAGATGACAATATTAGAGGAAGTGACTTAGACAGAAAACTGCTTCAGAAAGAGGCCCGATGGACACTTCGATTAGGGACCGTTCGTCCAGAGGGCCTCAATGAATATATTTCATCTTTTGTAGGTTTTTTGTGAAGATAGACTTGAATGCGCACCTTACTAGTGGTCATTATTGTATCATATATGGCCATTTATATTCCCTTTCTTTGATAAGTTAATTTTATTTTAATCCATGATATGATGGTCATCAGCTCATCACATAGCCACATTGGTATTTTTATGGGCATTTGAGCCTGTTGAGATATGAGATTTAGTTTTCCCATGATGGATTGTGATGACCAGGATAAGAGTTTCTGATGATGCCAATCTTTATGGCATATTTGATGTGCTTGTAATAATCTTAGGTGCAGCACCAACAGCTCATTTACGTAGGGCAGTGGTAGCTACTCACAATGCAACTGTTCTGAAATATAAAGCCGATTGTGATTCATCAGTGTGTCCATGCTGCATCAGTTATTTTGATGGCTGTAGTTTGATTGTGTATGACCAGGGCACATTACCAATACTTTGGATCTGTAGTAAGTAGAGTTGAGAAGACACCTGGATGTTCGGGTTCGACGGGTTCGGCCAAATTTCACAAAAAAGTTTGAGTTTGGGACCCGAACTTGACCCCGAACCCGAACCCCATTGAAGTGAATGGGGACCCGAACTTTTGAGCACTAAAATGGCTCTAAAAATGTCATGGAAATGGCTAGAGGGCTGCAAATGACAGCAAAATGTGGTTAAGAGCATGGCAAGTGCTCTGCAAACAAATGTGGATAGGGAAATTACTTTAAATAACATAAAATATAGTGATGAGCGGCAGGGGTCATATTTGAATTCGCAATATTTTGCGAATATTTCGTAGAATATTAGAATATTCGTTATATTCCACAATTTTTTTTACTCAAAAAATCGGCAAGGTAATGATCGTGTAATATGCGAATTTTCGTATTCGAATTTTCGAATTTTCGAATATTTTCGAATATTATAGCACTATATTAGCTAAATTGCTCTATATTCATTTATTTTTTCGAATATTCGCTATATTGCTATAACTTTGTTTTTTCAAATATTTGTAATATTCTAAAACAAGAATTTATAGCAATATAGCGAATATTCGAAAAAAACGAATATAGAGCAATTTAGCTAATGTAGTGCTATATTCTTCTTTGTCTAATAGTTGTAATTTTTTTCTCATCTGAAGTTCAGATTGGAAAAAAAATTACAACTAATAAAAAAAAGATTATAGCACTATATTAGCTAAATTGCTCTATATTCATGATTTTTTTTCGAATATTCGCTATATTGCTATAACTTCATTTTTTCGAATATTCGTAATATTCTAAAACAAGAATATATAGCAATATAGCGAATATTCGAAAAAAAAGAACTTTGCTCTATATTCTTTTTTTTCGAATATTCTCTATATTGCTATACATTCTTGTTTTAGCAATATAGCGAATATTCGATAAAAACGAATATACAGGGTCTGCCATTTATATGGATACACCTTAATAAAATGGGAATGGTTGGTGATATTAACTTCCTGTTTGTGGAACATTAGTATATGTGAGGGGGGAAACTTTTCAAGATGGGTGGTGACCATGGCGGCCATTTTGAAGTCGGCCATTTTGAATCCAACTTTTGTTTTTTCAATAGGAAGAGGGTCATTTGACACATCAAACTTATTGGGAATTTCACAAGAAAAACAATGGTGTGCTTGGTTTTAACGTAACTTTATTCTTTCATGAGTTATTTACAAGTTTCTGACCACTTACAAAATGTGTTCAATGTGCTGCCCATTGTATTGGATTGTCAATGCAACCCTTTTCTCCCACTCTTCACACACTGATAGCAACACCGCAGGAGAAATGCTAGCACAGGCTTCCAGTATCCGTAGTTTCAGGTGCTGCACATCTCGTATCATCTGAAGGCAATCGTCTATGCTGTGAAGATACGAGATGTGCAGCACCTGAAACTACGGATACTGGAAGCCTGTGCTAGCATTTCTCCTGCGGTGTTGCTATCAGTGTGTGAAGAGTGGGGGAAGAGGGTTGCATTGACAATCCAACACAATGGGCAGCACATTGAACACATTTTATAAGTGGTCAGAAACTTGTAAATAACTCATGAAAGAATAAAGTTACATTAAAACCAAGCACACCATTGTTTTTCTTGTGAAATTCCCAATAAGTTTGATTTGTCAAATGACCCTCTTCCTATTGAAAAAACAAAAGTTGGATTCAAAATGGCCGACTTCAAAATGGCCACCATGGTCACCACCCATCTTGAAAAGTTTCCCCCCTCACATATACTAATGTGCCACAAACAGGAAGTTAATATCACCAACCATTCCCATTTTATTAAGGTGTATCCATATAAATGGCCCACCCTGTAGAGCAATTAGCTAATATAGTGCTATAATCTTCTTTGTCTAATAGTTGTAATTTTTTTCTCATCTGAAGTTCAGATTGGAAAAAAATGACAACTATAAAAAAAGATTATAGCACTATATTAGCTAAATTGCTCTATATTCGTTTTTTTTTTCGAATATTCGCTATATTGCTAAAACAAGAATGTATAGCAATATAGCGAATTTTCGAAAAAAAATAATATAGAGCAAAATTCGCAAACAACACTACTCCTAAAGTCAAGTATATTGCAGCCTTCTTATTGGCCCACAAGCTAGAAGCAGGGAGGGATCATGTGTACTGATAAAAAAAAAAAAATATCTAATATAAAAAATAAAATAAAAGAAAGAATATTCGAAATTACGAATATATATCACTATATTTGAAATATTCGCAAATTTTCGAAGTACCTATATTCGTGATAAAAATTCGAAATTCGAATATTCGTGATCAACACTAATAAAATACATGAAAATAAAAAATAATAATCTTGATCTAGGAGGACAAGGTCCATATGGAGTAGGAGGTTGAGGAGGCATAGAAACATAGAAACATAGAATGTGTCGGCAGATAAGAACCATTTGGCCCATCTAGTCTGCCCAATATACTGAATACTATGGATAGCTCTTGGCCCTATCTTATATGAAGGATGGCCTTATGCCTATCCCATGCATGCTTAAACTCCTTCACTGTATTTGCAGCTACCACTTCTGCAGGAAGGCTATTCCATGCATCCACTACTCTCTCAGTAAAGTAATAGATGTGGCGGTGTAGGTAGAAGCGGCGGTGGAGGAGGAGGACTCTAGATAACTTCTGCCTGATCGCACGTCCCCGTGATGTCCACGATCCATTTGAATATCTTCTCTATCAACTTTCGATATTCTTTTCTGAGCCTACCATGTTGATCACGGTTATCAGTTAATCAGGGTTCCACGCCGGAGAGGGAGCGTCAATGGATGAAATTAAATGTTGATCGAGCGGAAAAGTGGGGCAAATTATTGAAGCCGAAGCTTACAAGTAAAGGAGGTGGCACGCGTCAATTAAAGAATTTTTGAAATTGAATTCCCTGTCACCTATGCAGAGCAGGGGTTTGTATACGGCAAAATTGGTAAACTGTCACCTGACAATGATTTTTTTAAATTTATGTCCCTGTCACCTATGCAGAGCAGGGGTTTAATCACAGCAAAAATGGTCAAATGTCACCCAAGAATGTAACAGACAAATTAGTGAAATGTTTTTACCTGTCTACTCGGTATATCAGGGGTATATCACAGCCAAAAATTGGTGAATTTAACCCGAAAATGTAACAGACCAGATAGTGAAATGTTTTTACATGTCTATTAGGTATAGCAGGGAAAACCAAGTGGACAGAGAAAAACACCACACAAAGGTGGGTCATATGTAATAACACAATATATATGGGAAACAGCAGGTGAACAGAATGATAACAACTGGTCCAAAAGGGATCCAGAAATCACCACCAACTTCTACCCATATAGCCTGATATCATAGAAGAAATAAGAGGAGACCTACCAAGACAAGTGCCGTATGTCGACCAGCAAGGATGGCGCTACCCCAACGCGCGTTTTGTGATATTTATTGACTTATTATTCATTATATATTTATTCATGACAACATTGTCTGTAGCCTGTGTCCCATCAGGATGGATTTTTTCTCTGTCCACTTGGTTTTTAATGATTATGTCCTTGATATATGTCATGTTTTGTAATTAATAAAGTATTTATGATATTTGATAATAGTACACAGTCAGCTTCGTTTCTTCTGTAGGTTTTGCATATTTCATGGGAGCTGGTACTCGTGATTTTTTATAGGTTGACCCTCTTATTGTTGCCGCAACATGGATTGTATATGCTGATTTCAGCCTGGGCATGAGGATCCCTTTTTGTTTTTTTTGTTTCTGTATATTTAGGTATAGCAGGGGTATATCACAGCAAAAAATTGGTGAATTTCACCCGAGAATGTAACAGACAAATTAGTGAAATGTTTTTACCTGTCTACTAGGTACAGCAGGGGTATATCACAGCCCAAAAAATTGTGAATTTCACCCGAGTATGTAACAGACAAATTAGTGATTTTTATTTTACCTGTCTACTAGGTATAGCAGTGGTATAGCACAGCTAAAAATTGGTGAATTTCACCTGAATATGTAAAAGACAAATTAGTGAAATTTTTTACCTTTCTACTAGGTAGAGCAGGGGTATATCACACCCAAAAATTGGTGAATTTCACCCAAAAATGTAACAGACAAATTAGTGAAATGACGAGGTGGAGGTCCTTATGGAGTAGGAGTTTGAGGAGGCGGTGGACGTAGCGGTGTAGGTGGAAGCGGTGGTGGAGGAAGACGAGGTAGCCAACACTGGTTTTTGGTTTTAATTTAAATTTTTTTTAATTAGGGTACACTCCAAAAGAGTAGGAAATATTCAAAATACAACAATGAGCAATTGCACTGTAGTATAACAATGGCTGGTTAAGGCCGATATACATGTCTATTCTGCACAAGGTACGGACAAGTCCTGTGTGATCCATGCCTGGTTCATTTTATTGAATGTGAGCTTGTCCACATTGGCTGTGGACAGGCGGCTGCGCTTGTCTGTGATAACGCCCAATACAGTGCTAAACACACGTTCAGGAAAGAAACAAGAGAACTAAAGCTCATAGATGTTTAATAATGAAAAATAGTATACTTTATTAGTTACAAAAAAATCTATGGATAATAAATACCATAAAAAAGGGGGATAAGAAGCAAGAAACACCATCCCAGCATTACAGAATCTAAATGTATAGCGTCATATTGACATGCACATTAATTGATAGAGCGGGTCCTAATATAAAAACATCTTGGCAAAATTGCCAAACAACTGACACCCATGGTTGTTTTTGTTTTTAATAAACACACGTTCAGACCAGGGCAGGCCAGCACCTCCATTGCGTAAAGGGCAAGCTCAGGCCATGTGCCCAATTTGGAGACCCAGAAGTTGAAAGGGGCAGAACCGTCATTCAGTGTAGGCATGTGCAGACATACTGGCCCACCATTTTGGTGAAATGCTGCCTCCTGCTACGACGTTCCATATCATCTGGTGGTGCTGGTTGTTGTGGTGTGCTGACAAAGCTTTTCCACATTTCGGCATGCTAACCCTGCCTTCTGAGGTGCTGGTGGTGCCCCAGCCGCGTTGGTGACCTCTGCCTCCGCCTTGTCCTTCCACTGTGCCCCCACTGTCAGGTTGGAATGCCACCAGCAGTGCGTCTGCCAGCGTGCCGTGTACTCTCGCATCTTACGATCACGCTTCAGTGATGGAATTAAGGACGGTACGTTGTCCTTGTAATGGGGAACCAGCAGCGTGGACACCCAGTAATGCGCATAAGTTAGATTGTGGGCAACTCGTCTGTCATTGCGGAGACACTGCAGCATGTAATCGCTCATGTGTGCCAGGCTGCCCAGAGGCAACAAAAAGCTGTCCTCTGTGGGAGGTGTATCGTCTGTGTCCTCTGTATCCCCCCAGCCACGCACCAGTGATGGCCATGAGCTGATTTGGGTGCCACCCTGCTGTGAACATGGTTCCTCCTCCTCCATCTCCTCCTCCTCATTCTCCACCTCGTCATCCTCCAGAACTGTGCCCTGGCTGCACAATTGTGTACCTGGAGTTTGTGGTGCAGGAACCCACCCTCGGAGCCACTTGTGAATGACTGGCCAGAAACCCTATGAAATGATCCCTCTTCCTCCTCCTCCTGTGCCATATCCTCTTCCATCATCTCCAGCAGCGTTTTTTCAAGGAGGAATAGAAGTGGGATAGTAATGCTGAGAACAGCTTTATCAGCACTGGCCATGTTGGTGGAGTACTCAAAACAGCGCAACAAGGAACACAGGTCTCGCATGGAGGCAGGGGCGTACATAGAAATCACTGGGCCCCATAGCAAGCATCTGAATTGGGCCCCCTAACCCCACCCACTATCCACCCCTGGCCCGTCCCACCTCCTGTCCTGGCTCCTCCCATGCCACACCCCCATTAAAGAATCCCTAATGCCCCCCAAAATGCCTGGGGGGAAGGAGTAGGAGAGCACACTGTCCACTATGAGCCTCCCAAACCCTTAATGCCCCCCAAAATGCTCAGGACAGTGTGCTTTCCTTCTACTTTTCTTCCACCTGGGCATTTTGGGGTAATGGGGGCATAAAGGGGGCTCATAGAGGATTCAGGGGGGAGGCTCATACAGGACTGAGTAGGAGGAAAGCAGACTGTCCTCTATGAGCCCCCCAAACCCTTAATGCCCCCCAAAATGCTCAGGACAGTGTGCTTTCCTTCTACTCCTCTCCCCCCTGGCATTTTGGGGGGCATTAATGGGGTTGAGGGGCTCATAGAGGACTCGGGGGGGGGGGGGGGAGAGGCTCATAGAGGACAGTGTGCTTTCCTCCTACTCTTCCCCGAACCTGAACATTTTGGGGTAATGGGGGCATTAGGGGGGCTCAGAGAGGATTATGGGGGGGCTCATACAGGAAAGAGTAGGAGGAAAGGCGGGACATCATATAAGGATTTGTTGGTCTGCGGGTATCTGTTACTTCTTTACAATATGCCCCCCTTGCCTGTCACTGCAGGGAGCTCGGCCCATATGCAGCATGTAGTACGCCATTACCCATGTGGAGAGTTCATGTATTAACTGTGCTCTTCAGATTAAACCCTAGGCTCTAGTATTATATGACCAGATGGTCATATAATACTAGAGCCTAGGGTTTCATCTGAAGAGCACAGTTAATACATGAACTCTCCACATGGGTAATGGCGTACTACATGCTGCATATGGGCCGAGCTCCCTGCAGTGACAGGCAAGGGGGGCACATTGTAAAGAAGTAACAGATATCATCCTGCTCCCCAGAGATTTGTAAACTAACACAGGCCTCAGGCAGCATAATATATAATATAGTCATAGTCAGAGTCAGCCGGGCCAGGCACTGCTGCAGGGAGTGCAGCCGGCAGTGACACGGCAGGACGAACGAACGGTACTTGTTCAACTTCTGAGTCTGAGTGACTTACTTCAGGCCAGCCAGCCAGGGACACAATCGCTTCAGAATCTTCCTCTTCATCTCCTTAGCTTATGCACCCTAGCGACGGCGAAGTTCGAGCCGATTCTCCCGCCCCCTTGCGCCACTGGCCAATCAGCAGCTGCCTCAACAGAATTGCCTTGTGCTGATTGGCCAGCGGCTCGAGCGCTACATGCAGGCTGGCTTGATCCTGATTCCGCGTCAGCAGACTGTCAGGATCAGGTCAGGAGGGTCTGGTCAGGATCAGGTCAAACGGGGGGGGCTTGGCGGCGATTGCGGAAGATGAATTGGGTCTGGAGAAAAGCAGCCGCATAGCCGGCTGCAGGTCATGAGTGGGCGGGGCCAAATAGTGTGGGCGGGGCCTTCTCTGCGCTACGGGCCCCCCAGTGCCGCGGGCCCAATAGCAGTGGCGTGGTCTGCCTCTATGGGCGGTACGCCACTGCATGGAGGCCCAGTCATTGGTGGTAAAGTGGCGCTGGACCGCAGAGCAACTCACCCGTGCGTGCTGCAGCTGAAACTCCACTATCGCCTGCTGCTGCTCGCACAGTCTGGCCAGCATGTGGAAGGTGGAATTCCACCTTGTGGGCACGTCGCATATGAGGCGGTGAGCGGGAAGGCCGAAGTTACGCTGCAGCGCTGACAGGCGAGCAGCGGCAGGGTGAGAACGACAAAAGCGCACACAGATGGCCCGCAGTTTCTGCAGCAGCTCTGACATATCGGGGTAATTTTTAAGGAACCTTTGCACCACCAAATTCAGCACATGCGCCAGGCAAGGGATGTGCATCAAACCGGCTAGTCCCAGAGCTGCTACGAGATTTTGCCCATTATCGCACACCACCAGGCCGGGCTTGAGGCTCACTGGCACCAACCACTCATCGGTCTGTTGTTCAAGGCCCGTCCACAGCTCCTGCGCGGTGTGGGGTTTGTCCCCCAAACAGATACGTTTTTAAACTGCCTGCTGTCGTTTACCCCTGGCTGTGCTGAAGTTGGTGGTGAAGTTGTTACGCTGACCGGATGAGGATCCGGTAGAGGATGAGGAAGCAGAGTAGGAGGAGGAAGCAACAGGAGGCAAACTGAAGCGCTCTGCAATCCTCGGTGGTGGAAGGACATGCACAAAACTGCTATCCACCTCAGGCCCACCCACCACTGCATTTACCCAGTGTGCTGTTTTGGAGATATAACGTCCCTGACCGTGCTCACTGGTCCACGTATCCGTAGTTAGGTGGACCTGGCCACAGATGGCATTGCGCAGTGCATACCTGATTTTGTGATTTTGTCCCCCACTTGGTTGTGCAGGGAAGGGATGACACGCCTGGAAAAGTAGTGGCGGCTGGGCACGACGTACTGTGGGACAGCCACCGCTATAAGGCTTTTAAAACTGTCCGTCTTCACTAGACAGAATGACAGCATTTTAAAGGCCAGTAATTTTGAAATGCTGGCATTCAGGGCCAGGGATCGCAGGTGGGTAAGGGGGTACTTCCTCTTCCGCTCCAGTGTTTGGGAGATGGAGAGCTGAACTCTTCCGTGGGACATTGTGGAGTTGCTTGGTGACCCAGGTGGTGGTGTTGCTGGCAGATCCTCTGTTTGTGGGGTGGCAGGTGGCACTGTCACTCCAGAGGTGGAGCCGAGACTGCAGCAGAAGAGGAAGCAGGAGGAGCCAGAGACCTTTCTTGGTTTTTGAGGTGTCTACTCCACTGCAGCTCGTGCTTTGCACTTAGATGCCTGGTCATGAAGGTTGTGCTCAGGTTGAGAACGTTTATGCCTCGCTTCAGGCTCTGATTGCACAGCGTGCAAACCACTCGTGTCTTGTGGTCAGCACATTGTCTGAAGTACTGCCATGCCAGGGAACTCCTTGGAGCTGGCTTTGGTGTGCTCGGTCCCTTGCTGTGGTGGGCAGTAGCAGGCGTACTGTCTAGGGGACGGACGCTCCGCTTTTGCACCCTGCTCCCACTTCTGCTGTGCTGGTGACTCTGTGCGACCACCGCCTCTTCCTCCGAATTACACAGGTCACTCGCATGACCTTGATTCCATGTGGGGTTGAGGACCTCATCGTCCTCCACATCATTTTCCACCCAGTATTGTGCGATCACATTTGCATTTTCCGTTTGTATATGTATTTCGCCATAGTGATCTGCACCTGCAGGCAGGTTGTGCTGACTCAACCCCCCACCTTTTTTTCTTTGTAGCATATATTGGAGGCGTGGCGATCTCCTTTGAGTCAAGCACACCTGACCAGTCAATCTGTCCTGGAGGCTGGTTTTAAAGTCAGTATAAAACTGAGTCTGCTTATATAGAACCTACCATTAGCCATCTGGCTCCAGGAGAAGTATATGGTGGGTTCAGCATGCATGTTGGTACTTGCATCCCTGGATCCGATGAAAGCTGTAATGGCACCGGACGGGGTTACAAGCAAAGTGTACTTGGCTTGCATGCTGACCTACATTCCCTGGATTTTATGTGGCTGTCATGGCCCATGAACAGGTAGGAACAAGAGTTAGGGACCACTCAATTGAGACGACCTTGACGCGGTGAGTGGCTTACTATGCTTTGGCCAAAATATAAACCAATGTCTCATCCAGCATGGAGGGCAGAGTGCTGGATGTAGTGTGCGATCACATTTGCATTTTCCGTTTGTATATGTATTTCGCCATAGTGATCTGCACCTGCAGGCAGGTTGTGCTGACTCAACCCCCCACCTTTTTTTCTTTGTAGCATATATTGGAGGCGTGGCGATCTCCTTTGAGTCAAGCACACCTGACCAGTCAATCTGTCCTGGAGGCTGGTTTTAAAGTCAGTATAAAACTGAGTCTGCTTATATAGAACCTACCATTAGCCATCTGGCTCCAGGAGAAGTATATGGTGGGTTCAGCATGCATGTTGGTACTTGCATCCCTGGATCCGATGAAAGCTGTAATGGCACCGGACGGGGTTACAAGCAAAGTGTACTTGGCTTGCATGCTGACCTACATTCCCTGGATTTTATGTGGCTGTCATGGCCCATGAACAGGTAGGAACAAGAGTTAGGGACCACTCAATTGAGACGACCTTGACGCGGTGAGTGGCTTACTATGCTTTGGCCAAAATATAAACCAATGTCTCATCCAGCATGGAGGGCAGAGTGCTGGATGTAGTGTGCGATCACATTTGCATTTTCCGTTTGTATATGTATTTCGCCATAGTAATCTGCACCTGCAGGCAGGTTGTGCTGACTCAACCCCCACCTTATTTTCCACCCAGTGTTTACCCCTGCCAGGGCCGGATTAAGAGCATCATGGGCCTGGTGCTGAGGATTTTGCTGGGCCTTTTTATGGAACTGCACTCAGTGTTTTAATTACATATATATTCTATCGATACCATTAAAGTATTTTGTTCCTGCAACTACCCCTTCATTTGGCGTCTATCTTGGCAACATGGAGGGGGACCACGGGAGGGGGACCCTGAGGGTGGGGGCACCCTCAGGGCACTATAGTGTCAGGAAAACCGCTTTGTTTTCCTGACACTATAGTGATCATTTAACATGACTATGAAGATTACTGTTTTCTAGCTGCTGTGGACTGTGGACAACAGCAGCTAGAAACAGTAATTTTCATAGAGCTGTGTTATGATTTATGGACACAGCACTCAGCATGCTTAGCCAGTCAGATGGAAGGCTGGCTAAGCATGCTGAGAGCTGTGTCTAAATAACATAACACATTAAAGGGATTCTGTCACCAGGTTTCACCCCTGTCAGCTAAACATATGCTGATGTTCAGGGCGTCTTCACGATTCCTAATGTGGACTTATAAATGTCATCTGTGGGCTTATTTAGCTAAAAAACAGCTTTTACTAACTTGTCAGTCAAACAAATAAGGTGCCCAAGGGGATGTTAATGGATGCAAGGTGCCGGCCGCACCCGCCGCCGTTCGTGCCCAGCGCCGCCTTTCCAGACTTCTGCGCCGCCTCCTAATCCTCTGTGGCCTCTCGCTCTCCCTCCCTCCCCCCTCCTCCTGCTGTAAGATCTCGCGCATACAGGGGTTGAGCGAAGTGCCGGCGCATGCGCACTTCACTGTAAGAAGCCAAATGGAGAAGTCCGCACGGGCGCATCAGGCAGAGCCCTGTGCGCAAGCGATAGATCTTACAGCAGAAGGAGGGGGGAGGGAGGGAGAGCGAGAGGCGGCACAGAGGATTAGGAGGCGGTGCAGAAGTCCGGAAAGGCGGCGCTGGGCACGAACGGCGGCGGGTGCGGCCGGCACCTTGCATCCATTAACATCCCCTTGGGCACCTTATTTGTTTGACTGACAGGTTAGTAATAGCTGTTTTTTAGCTAAATAAGCCCACAGATGACATTTATAAGCCCACATTAGGAATCGTGAAGACGCCCTGAACATCAGCATATGTTTAGCTGACAGGGGTGAAACCTGGTGACAGAATCCCTTTAAAGAAATTACTGTTTCTAGCTGCTGACAGTGGCGTCGCCAGGGGGGGGCCAGAAGGGGCCACGGCCCCCCCCTACATCATGCTGTGCCCCCCCCAACTAAAATGCCCCCCCCCCCCAAGTGAAGTGAGCCGCCAGCGTCTTCACACAGCGTCCGGCTGCAGAGCAGAGTGAGGAGGGGAGAGGGGGCGGGGCATGCATGGCAGTTCCCTATAGGCTCTGCCCACCTTCCAGGCAGGAAAGGCAGTGCAGAGCCAGGAGCCGGAGCATGAATGAAGGCAGACTCCAGGCAGAGAGTGATTCAAGCGACCCAGAGTGAGTGACAGTCCCTGAGTGCAGAGTCCCATCCTGTGTAATTAGGGGAGAGGAGGGGAGAGGCGGCCATTATATTAATAACAAAGAGGGGGACATTATATTAATAATAAATAGGGGGCCAATACATTAGTATTAATGTAATGGCCCCCTCTTTATTATTAATATAATGGCCCCCTCTTTATTATTAATGTACTGGCCCCCTCTTTATTATTAATATAATGGCCCCCTCTTTATTATTAATATAATGGCCCCCTCTTTAACCACCTCAGCCCCCAGTGCTTAAACACCCTGAAAGACCAGGCCACTTTTTACTCTTCTGACCTACACTACTTTCACCGTTTATTGCTCGGTCATGCAACTTACCCACTAATAGAGCTTTCATTTGGTGGTATTTCATTGCTGCTGACATTTTTACTTTTTTTGTTATTAATCGAAATTTAACGATTTTTTTGCAAAAAAATGACATTTTTCACTTTCAGTTGTAAAATTTTGCAAAAAAAACGAGATCCATATAGAAATTTTGCTATAAATTTATTGTTCTACATGTCTTTGATAAAAAAAAAAATGTTTGGGTAAAAAAAAAATGGTTTGGGTAAAAGTTATAGTGTTTACAAACTATGGTACAAAAATGTGAATTTTCCGCTTTTTGAAGCAGCTCTGACTTTCTGAGCACCTGTCATGTTTCCTGAGGTTCTACAATGCCCAGACAGTACAAATACCCCACAAATGACCCATTTCGGAAAGTACACACCCTAAGGTATTCTCTGATGGGCATAGTGAGTTCATAGAACTTTTATTTTTTGTCACAAGTTAGCGGAAAATGATGATTTATTTTTTTATTTCTTACAAAGTCTCATATTCCACTAACTTGTGACAAAAAATAAAAGTTCTATGAACTCACTATGCCCATCAGCGAATACCTTGGGGTCTCTTCTTTCCAAAATGGGGTCACTTGTGGGGTAGTTATACTGCCCTGGCATTCTAGGGGCCCAAATGTGTGGTAAGGAGTTGAAATCAAATTCTGTAAAAAATGACGAGTGAAATCCGAAAGGTGCTCTTTGGAATATGGGCCCCTTTGCCCACCTAGGCTGCAAAAAAGTGTCACACATCTGGTATCTCTGTATTCAGGAGAAGTTGAGGAATGTGTTTTGGGGTGTCTTTTTACATATACCCATGCTGGGTGAGATAAATATCTTGGTCAAATGCCAACTTTGTATAAAAAAAATGGGAAAAGTTGTCTTTTGCCAAGATATTTCTCTCACCCAGCATGGGTATATGTAAAATGACACCCCAAAACACATTCCCCAACTTCTCCTGAGTACGGAGATACCAGATGTGTGACACTTTTTTGCAGCCTAGGTGGGCAAAGGGGCCCATATTCAAAGAGCACCTTTCGGATTTCACAGGTCATTTTTTACAGAATTTGATTTCAAACTCCTTACCACACATTTGGGCCCCTAGAATTCCAGGGCAGTATAACTACCCCACAAGTGACCCCATTTTGGAAAGAAGAGACCCCAAGGTATTCGCTGATGGGCATAGTGAGTCATGGAAAGTTTTTATTTTTTGTCACAAGTTAGTGGAATATGAGACTTTGTAGGAAAAAAATAAATAAAAAATCAGCATTTTCCACTAACTTGTGACAAAAAATAAAAAATTCTAGGAACTCGCCATGCCCCTCACGGAATACCTTTGGGTGTCTTCTTTCCAAAATGGGGTCACTTGTGGGGTAGTTATACTGCCCTGGCATTTTCCAGGGGCCCTAATATGTGGTAAGTAGGTAAATGACCTGTGAAATCCTAAAGGTGCTCTTTGGAATATGGGCCCCTTTGCCCACCTAGGCTGCAAAAAAGTGTCACACATGTGGTATCTCCGTACTCAGGAGAAGGTGGGGAATGTGTTTTGGGGTGTCATTTTTACATATACCCTTGCTGGGTGAGAGAAATATCTTGGCAAAAGACAACTTTTCCCATTTTTTTTATACAAAGTTGGTATTTGACCAAGATATTTCTCTCACCCAGCATGGGTATATGTAAAATGACACCCCAAAACACATTCCCCAACTTCTCCTGAGTACGGAGATACCAGATGTGTGACACTTTTTTGCAGCCTAGGTGGGCAAAGGGGCCCATATTCCAAAGAGCACCTTTCGGATTTCACAGGTCATTTTTTACAGAATTTGATTTCAAACTCCTTACCACACATTTGGGCCCCTAGAATGCCAGGGCAGTATAACTACCCCACAAGTGACCACATTTTGGAAAGAAGAGACCCCAAGGTATTCGCTGATGGGCATAGTGAGTTCATGGAAGTTTTTATTTTTTGTCACAAGTTAGTGGAATATGAGACTTTGTAGGAAAAAAAAAAAATCAGCATTTTCCACTAACTTGTGACAAAAAATAAAAAATTCTAGGAACTCGCCATGCCCCTCACGGAATACCTTTGGGTGTTTTCTTTCCAAAATGGGGTCACTTGTGGGGTAGTTATACTGCCCTGGCATTTTCCAGGGGCCCTAATATGTGGTAAGTAGGTAAATGACCTGTGAAATCCTAAAGGTGCTCTTTGGAATATGGGCCCCTTTGCCCACCTAGGCTGCAAAAAGTGTCACACATGTGGTATCTCCGTACTCAGGAGAAGGTGGGGAATGTGTTTTGGGGTGTCATTTTACATATACCCTTGCTGGGTGAGAGAAATATCTTGGCAAAAGACAACTTTTCCCATTTTGTTATACAAAGTTGGTATTTGACCAAGATATTTCTCTCACCCAACATGCGTATATGTAAAATGACACCGCAAAACACATTCCCCAACTTCTCCTGAGTACGGCGATACCAGATGTGTGACACTTTTTTGCAGCCTAGATGCGCAAAGGTGCCCAAATTCCTTTTAGGAGGGCATTTTTAGACATTTGGATACCAGACTTCTTCTCACGCTTTGGGGCCCCTAGAATGCCAGGGCAGTATAAATACCCCACATGTGACCCCATTTTGGAAAGAAGACACCCCAAGGTATTCAATGAGGGGCATGGCGAGTTCATAGAAATTTTTTTTTTTTTGGCACAAGTTAGCGGAAATTGATATTTTTAATTTTTTTCTCACAAAGTCTCCCGTTCCGCTAACTTGGGACAAAATTTCAATCTTTCATGGACTCAATATGCCCCTCATGGAATACCTGGGGGTGTCTTCTTTCCGAAATGGGGTCACATGTGGGGTATTTATACTGCCCTGGCATTCTAGGGGCCCTAAAGCGTGAGAAGAAGTCTGGAATATAAATGTCTAAAAAATTTTACGCATTTGGATCCGTGAGGGGTATGGTGAGTTCATGTGAGATTTTATTTTTTGACACAAGTTAGTGGAATATGAGACTTTGTAAGAAAAAAAAAAAATAATTCCGCTAACTTGGGCCAAAAAAATGTCTGAATGGAGCCTTACAGAGGGTGATCAATGACAGGGGGGGTGATCAGGGAGTCTATATGGGGTGATCAGGGGCTAATAAGGGGTTAATAAGTGACGGGGGGGGGTTGTAGTGTAGTGGTGCTTGGTGCTACTTTACTGAGCTACCTGTGTCCTCTGGTGGTCGATTCCAAACAAAGGGGACCACCAGAGGACCAGGTAGAAGGTATATTAGATGCTGTTATCAAAACAGCGTCTAATATACCTGTTAGGGGTTAAAAAAAACACATCTCCAGCCTGCCAGCGAACGATCGCCGCTGGCAGGCTGGAGATCAACTCTCTTACCTTCCGTTCCTGTGAGCGCGCGCGCCTGTGTGCGCGCGTTCACAGGAAATCTCGCGTCTCGCAGGAGGACGCGCCGGCGCGTCCACCCAGAAGAGCAGGGCCGCCGCAAAGACGCAATCCTGCGTACGGCGGGTCCTGAGGAGGTTAATAATAAAGAGGGGGCCATTATATTAATAATAAAAGAGGGGGCTATTATATTAATAATAAAGAGGGGGACATTATATTAATAATAATGCGGGGACATTATATTATTAATAAAAGAGGGGGACATTATATTATAATAAAGCGGGGACATTATATTAATAAATAAAGGGGGACATTATATTAATAATAAAGCGGGGACATTATCTTAATAACAAAGAGGGGGCTATTGTATTATTAACCAAGAGGGGGCCATTATAATATAAGGGGAAATAATATAATGAGGAATGGGGGAAATCTGTCTGGCTCTAGCACAGTATTGGGGGGCAGCGGATGAGATGTTGAGACATCAGAAGGAGAGATGATAGCAAAGTGAGGAACCTAAAAAAAATTCTGTGAATCTCTGCAGAGAGACGAGAAGCGGCTGAAAGAAAGTGTCATGGCGGTCTTATCTCTGAATGAAGACGTCGAGGAGAGTCTACATCACAGGAGACGTTACTGGATGTAACAGGTATGGGGCGATATTATACTGTAATAATAATGTCCATGCACATATCTGTTTCACAGTAGGGTTGGGGGAGGAGATTGAGAATATGGCCCACCCTGCCGCATTCGGCCCCAGACTTCAGGTCACACTGTGTGTGTTCTGAATTCTGGGGGCTTACACCCATCTACTACATTATCTGTACTCAGAGTTATCACTGTGTTATCTGTGGTGTTACATAGGACTGCAGGTGATCTACTACAGTATCTGTTAAAAGGGGCGTGCCTGGGGTAGGGGGGGGCGCAATTTTTGGCTTGCCCCGGGTGCTGGCAACCCACGCTACGCCACTGGGGGAGGGAGAGGCGTGTCCCTTCCCCTTCCTCTGATAGGCTGCAGGCACTAGGCCGGCAGCCTATCAGAGGCCGGCGCAGGCGGCGCGATGACGTCATCGCGCCGCCTGAGCCTTACAGCGCGGGACACAGAGAGTCTGCATCGCATCGCTGACACTGAGGTAAGTATAAGTGTTTTTTTTTTGTTTGTTTTTTTACAATAGTGTTACTGGCACATTGGGGGGGCTTACTACAATGGGGGGGACTTAATACTGGCACATGATGGGGGGGACTTAAAACTGGCACATGATGATGGGGGGTGACTTAATACTGGCACATGATGATGGGGGGGACTTAATACTGGCATATGATGATGGGGGGACTTAATACTGGCACATAATGATGGGGGGGACTTAATACTGGCATATGATGATGGGGGGACTTAATACTGGCACATGATGATGGGGGGACTTAATACTGGCACATGATGATGGGGGGGACTTAATACTGGCACATAATGATGGGGGGACTTAATACTGGCACATGATGATGGGGGGGGGACTTAATACTGGCACATGATGATGGGGGGACTTAATACTGGCACATGATGATGGGGGGACTTAATACTGGCACATGATGAT